>NW_021703785.1:73796971-74196212 GCF_005190385.1 Monodon monoceros | reverse complement strand
ACACACACACACACACACACACACACACACACACACACACACACACTTCAAAGTTTAAGGACCATGATGGTTGCTCTGTTAACATGTTATGTGGCTTCTGGCTGATGAATCTACTGGGGGCTGAACTTAACCGACAAAAGAAACCAAGAAACAAATGAGAGTCTAGAGTTCAAGCCATATTCTCTTCAAATTTCACTGAATCAATTCAAATGCATATACTAGTATTATAGACATTTTATAAAATAGTTGACATAATAATATGAACAATTATTTTGTTAGGATTTTAATTTTTAAGGCAATAATTTCATCTTATAATCCATCTCACCTCTCCAGTCTAGCAATAGACAAAAATTTGATTTCTCGGGTGCAACGAAAAAATTTTTGGCTTCAGGAAGCCTCAAGTAACACCAAGAAATTTTTTTTTTTTTTTTTTTGCTGTACGTGGGCCTCTCACTGTTGTGGCCTCTCCCGTTGCGGAGCACAGGCTCTGGACACGCAGGCTCAGCGGCCATGGCTCACGGGCCCAGCCGCTCCGCAGCATATGGGATCTTCCCGGACCGGGGCACGAACCCGTGTCCCCTGCATCGGCAGGCGGACTCTCAACCACTGCGCCACCACGGAAGCCCAACACCTAGAAATTTTAACAGCCAACAGTATAAAGTGGCTGAAGACAGGAGTTGCTCTTTTTGAGCAGAGACTTTCAGTTCACTGCAAGTTGAGGCCAGTCATAAATAACAGCCTCTCTTCATACACACGCTACAGCCACCAAACAAGGACATAGTTCAAAAATACATGTTAGTATCAAGAATTTTTCTTCCCATGAAGTTGCTTTTTTTAAATTCTTGCTACAGCAACATAATCACCATCTAAGACCTGAGTTCCTAAAACAAGAGACAATCTATATGTATTCCTAAATAAATATAGTTTTGAAAAAATACCACAGTAAAACAAAAGTGTATTGCTGGATACCACGATGTTCACTGCAGCACTATTTACGATAGGCAGGACATGGAAGCAACCTAAGTGGCCATCGACAGATGAATGGATAAAGAAGATGTGGCACATATATACAATGGAATATTACTCAGCAATAAAAAGAAATGAAATTGAGTTATTTGTAGTGAGGTGGATGGACCCAGAGTCTGTCATACAGAGTGAAGTCAGAAAGAGAAAAACAAATACCGTATGCTAACATATATATATGGAATCTTAAAAAAAAAATGGTTCTCATGAACCTAGGGGCAGACAGGAATAAAGACTCAGACGTAGAGAATGGACTTGAGGACACGGGGAGGGGGAAGGGTAAGCTGGGACGAAGTGAGAGAGTGGCATGGACATATACACACTACCAAATGTAAAACAGATAGCTAGTGGGAAGCAGCCACATAGCACAGGGAGATCAGCTTGGTGCTCTGTGACCACCTAGAGGGGTGGGATAGGGAGGGTGCGAGGGAGACGCAAGAGGGAGGAGATATGGGGATGTATGTGTATGTATAGCTGATTCACTTTGTTATAACGCAGAAGCTAGCACACCACTGTAAAGTAATTATACTCCAACAAATATGTTAATAAATAAATAAATACATGTTAAAAATTTAAAAATAAAACCTTCCTTCCTGAGCACAACTAAAAAAAAAAAAGTGTTTTGCTGAATCTGTTTTCCTACTGGGAAAAGAAGCTCTTTCAATATTAAAGAAAAACAAAACATTTCACAAGATTAAAATTGTTTTTAAAAACCTAACATTAAAATTACTGATTTGGGGCTTTCCTGGTGGCACAGTGGTTAAGAATCTGCCTGCCAATGCAGGGGACACGGGTTCGAGCCCTGGTCCGGGAAGATGCCACATGCCACGGAGCAACTAAGCCCATGTGCCACAACTACTGAGCCTGCGTGCTGCAACTACTGAAGCACATGCTCCACCACGAGAGAAGCCACAGCAATGAGAAGCCCACGCACAGCAACGAAGACCCAACACAGCCAAAAATAAATAAATAAATTTGTGTTTTAAAAAAGAGATACAGGGCTTCCCTGCTGGCACAGTGGTTGAGAGTCCACCTGCCGATGAGGGGGACACAGGTTCGTGCCCCGGTCTTGGGGGGGGGGTCCCACGTGCCGCAGAGCAGCTGGGCCCGTGAGCCCTGGCCGCTGGGCCTGTGCATCCGGAGCCTGTGCTCCGCGGCAGGAGAGGCCACGGCAGTGAGAGGCCCGCGTAGTGCAGAAAAATAAAAATAAAAAAGAGATACAATTTGAGAGCAAATCACAAAAGACAACATTTTAAAAAATAAATAATATTACTGATTTGCATGAAACAACAAAACTCAAGATCTGGTCTTACTCATAGGACAGCACACATAATACAGGCTGTTAGTAAAGTCCATTATAAAGGTTCATTTGTATCATTATAATTCCACATTTTATTGTGCACACCGTAGCGGCACTTTCACATTAATCCACCCCACGAAACATCAGAAGAGACCAGTATCCTAACTACACCGCAAGGAAACGTGCTCACAGAAGGTGAAGCAACCTGCCCAAGGCCCTGCAGCTGAGGACTCCTTCTGGCTCACGCCACAGCGTCTCCCTCAAAAGTTCGTGATCTTTCTCACTACTTATGACTCCCCAAAGCAGTTTTTTTAATATGCTCAACTTTTCGATTTTTACGTATAAGCTCATTTCTTTATACCTTTTGCCATCTTAGGTCAACAACTATGTATTGTGCACGAGGTGACCTGCCCTGCGTCCCAGAAGCTCCACCGCAGCCGGGCTGGGTCTGTCCCTACACCTCGCCCGCCCGCCGCCCACTCCCCAGGCCCCGCCCCCAGCTCACACAGCCAGAATGAAAACCCCACGCGGCTGAGATACATTTAGGATTCGCTTAGTCTTCTGGTAACTCATCGTGCAGGGACCCCCGTTAGCCCTCGACTTCACCAACCCTCGCCAATCTGGCTGCTATGAGTCATGCAAAAGCATCAGACAAATCTATTCCCTCTGCCTGTTTCAATGGGTAACCAACTGTTTCTAACACCATTTTTTAAACGTCATAAACAGATTAAAAGAAATCGACCAATTAAAAGAAAGGAAAAGAAATAGCCGTTTTCCTGAATGAGGCCCATTAGGCACAGTGCATGCCTCCCTGTGAAGCACCATTAAACATCTACTCTCTGAAAGCGCATCCAGGCTCCCTGTGTCCCAATACTTCTAGGTCAAACCTTGGCAGAAAAATTGTTTTCCAAGTTGTTAGTCCCCTAGGCAAAATAAATAAATTCTAAACCTCAAATGTGCAAGCCAAGAATGTTACAAATCTTCCAGCAATTCCTCTAGAAGCATCCTTAACCCACAAACTATAATAAAAGGCAGCTGTGTTTCTAAACATGTGATCAACGTGCCATTTAACCAAGGGGAGGGGGTGGGGGAAAGGGGGATGTTACGTGAAACCCGAGTGATTCAGAATTTGTGGTCATTTGAAAAGAGTTTGAGTACAGCTTAAATACTTAAAATTTCCCTCTGTTTCCATGCTTGGTACATGATTTTTCTCCCTAGAAATTCAGACCTCACATATGAAGCCCGTAAACTTCTATTCCTCCATGACCGACACTTTCCAACACATAAATAACTTCCTGGCCTGGTTCCTTTCCCGTCAAACCACTGGGGCGCCCACTGTTGTGAACACAGTCGTTCCCGAGTTCTTCGTGCTCTGACACCTCTGAAGGGGCACAAATCACTCCCACACATGTTGCCAAACCCCCAACAAAACAACCGCTCGGACTTAACATGAAATTCTATCAGAGGTCTACAAAGATTCTTTTTACCCTTACAATCTTTGAAAAGAATCTACATTTCATTAAAAAAACAATTAGTTTCAACAATTTAGTAACTACTTGGTAGGGAAAAAATCAATTACTTCCCAAGATTAACGTAGTTATTCCCAGTAACTGTTACAAACACAGCTGTGTTGTCAAGGAGTTTAGTACGAGTTTTCCAAATTAAATATAAAATGTGGAAGATAAGCATTTAAAAATCTGTACCAAAAAACATCTTTACTACAGGAATTGGTCTTAATTTTAATGCAAATTAAAATTTACCGAGATATATTATTAAAACCATAAAAAAACACCAAAAAAAATTAATCAAAATAAGCAGGGTTACAATTATTTGAACTAAATTATATTTACATAATTTCCAGATAAGCCCAAGATTTCTAAATTCTCAAAAAACACTTAAAATTATACACAATCACAACCATACCATAAAGTTCCTAGCACCCCTCGAACTTAAAGAGTTTATTATTAAAATGGCTTTCAACATAGTTTTTAATAAAAACATTTCATTCCATTTCCTACTTTCAGGTACTAAATTATCTCAACTTAAAATCTTGAGACCAGGGACTTCCCTGGTGGCACAGTGGTTAAGGATCCGCCTACCAATGCAGGGGTCTCGGGTTCGAGCCCTGGTCCAAGAGGATCCCACATGCTGCAGAGCAAATAAGCCCGTGCGCCACAACTACTGAGCCTGCGCTCTAAGAGCCCTCAAGCCACAACTACTGAGCCTGCGCGCCTAGAGCCCGTGCTCCTCAACAAGAGAAGCCACCGCAATGAGAAGCCCGCACACCGCAACACAGTGTAGCCCCCACTCGCCGCAACTAGAGAAAGCCCGCGTGCAGCAACTAAGACCCAACGCAGCCAAAAATTTTAAAAAAATAAAATAATAAAATAAAATCTTGAGACAAATAAAATTTAGTCTACTAAAGTGATTTTCCACAAATTTTTAAGAAGTCATGTTCCCAAGCACAGACTGCCAAATGATTTGCACATATAAACAAACACGCACTCCTTTAAAACAATTAGCGGCCATGAGACACGCTTCAGAGGCAGAGCAGGTCCCCCTGCGAGACAACGCGGTTCAGTCAGAGCCACTCACCACCTCCTCCAGTGCAGCACTGCGCCCGAAAGAGCACGTGAGGTGTGTCAGGCAGCTCACAAAGGACGAGAAGAGCTCGCTTGGAATGGCGGTTAAGACGTTGCGAGGGAACACAGTTATCAGGTTGCTGATGATGCTGGAGATCCCCACAGCTTCAGAATCTTCTATCTCAATTCTACAACCCAAGGCATGAGCATCAGCGTTAAGTGGAGCAGAGGTAACTCGTTTCCAAACATGCACCCATTCATTTTCAAAGGCACGTCTCTGTGTACTCATTTCAACTGACACATGTAACTCTCCTCTAAAATATAAAAGCAGGGAATCGCTAGTTTCTTTTTTCCTCCACTGTTAATCATGAGGAAGAACTGAAGCTCCTTTTTGCTTCTAAGGGCCAGGATACCTACCCATTGATGGTATTCAGTAAGCCCTCAATGAAGTGTGCGAGATAATCCACTTGGGACCCTTCGTCGGGGAAGATGGGTCCGTGAAGAGAAGCTAACTGGGCGAGGCACTGCAGGGAGTCTTGTGCCATGTCGGAATCTTCTCTGATTTTTCGATGTACCTGTTAGAAAGAATCGCTAATCCATAAACATAAATTCTTCTCTTGTAAGGGTCACGTGTCTATCGTGCCAAATGAGGTGAGAGAAAAATTCACTGTAGCTGAGCATTTCTAGACAACTAATTCCCGAGTTAAACTAAATTTGAAAATTGTCCCTCAGTCCATTTTATGTTATAGGCCATGATTTTAAACATACCAATTAATTGTCAGTGGAGAGCTACCTACATTTTGAAAACTGAACTGTCTCCGGCGTGTTATGACAAAGAAACAGATGCCGGCCAGTCAGACGCGCCGCTTCTTCTAAAAACAGCAGCCACGACAGTCATCTGTATTATGCTAGCTATGCCTCGCTGCAGCTTCTTGCTAAAGTTAGCAAAGTTCGGGCAAGAGCATATAGATGCTGCTCCGCTGGAGCAGACAGTCACACACTCGCAAAACCAACGTGCCCCCCAATCCCTAGAAATTCACTCATTCAAGCAATATATTAACATGGTGTTTCATCAACTCTGATACTGCCTACAATTTATTTGAATCTCATTTTATCCTATATCACTGCTATTAATAAATTTTTTTAATGTTTAAATTTTACTTAAATTATATTTAAATTCGCTTTAAACCTCGCGTAGAATTTATTTCAATGCTGCAATACTGAGGTGAAACACCTGGCATACAGTGTCCTGATGAAGGAAACACTCCCAAAATACTGCTCCCTAATTTTACAGTGTCATTAATATTCTCAGACTTACACAATTAAAACAGACAAGGAAAATATTTTTAGCAGAGAAATCACAGGTAATTGTTTATCTTAATCCACCACATTTACTGTGGCCACTTTCTACTTTCCACAAGGATTTGAATTTTCCAGCCCCTCTTTCCCTACACAAGTCTCTGTGCTTTCTGAGTGTCACACAATTTAAACATTTATTCTCCATCTGTGTCAGGTTATTTCACTCTGACCCCGCAATCATTTATAAATTACTTGAAGTTAGGGTGCTTCCCAACTATGCACTGGTACAGTGCAGGGACACAGGGAATACTCATAAACCCTTAATTCACTGGTTGATTCCATTAATCTTTAATTCCTGAACTGCTTAAGGTTCTAAGAAATTTAAAATATTAAAAACTCGCTGTTAAGTTACAAAGTTAATTTATCTACTGACATGCTGAAAGGGGTTTAGAAAAGGGGTTGTCAAACCACAGCCCACAGGCCAGACCTGGCCTCCTGCCTGCTCTCGTGTGGCCTGTGAGGTAAGAATGGTTTTTACCTTTTTATGTGGTTGGGAAAAACAAAACCAAAGAATAATATTTCAAGACATGTGAAAATTATACCAAATTCACGTTGTAACAGCCGTCAGTGAAGTTTTGCTGTAACTGCTTGTACTGGGAGGCCAGAGCTGAAGCTGCCTCAGAGAACTAATGGCCTGCAAAGCCAAATATTCTACCCAGCCAATCCCTGGTCTAGAACACAAGGGTTTTTCAAAATACATTCTAAGTTTTATATATAGTAAATTTAAAGTACAATCACAAATCCATATATCCATTCTATTCAAGAACTTCTGAACACAGCTTATTCTGAAGTTCCTCATCTGAAAACTGTAACTACATTTCTGTCACCTTGTTTTTTTAACCTTATCAACATTTAAACATGACAGAGACAACGCAACCTGGGACCACAGAGGGCTGCTTCTCCACCCACACAGCCAAATGGTTGCTCGATCCTGGTCCAGACATAAGGAAGCAAAAGAAACAGCCAACATGGATTATGTAATTAAATAAAATAAAAATAAGAAACTGTCCTCAGAGCCTGACTTTACTGGGCATACTTACGTTTCCTAAAATATGAACCACATAAAACATGATAAATCAATGGCTGATTCTTACGTAACACGGTAGATTCTTGCTCCCTTCCATTACAAAGGAATTCTACCATATCTGAACCATGTTACACAAATTAAAACCTGAATTCACCACCTGAATAGGGAAAAGCAGAGGGATAAAGAAAAGCAAAGTCTAGCGGAAGACCCAGGGAGGTGACTGGAGAAGCAAGACAAGAAATACGGACAAGGAATAAAGAAAAGTACGTTAGTTAAGACGCTGAGTTCTATGGGAACACACTGAATCCGAGACGACTTCGGGCATCCAAGTTAAAGCGCCCAGCGCGAGGATTACGAGGCTCTGGGACACAGGAGCAGCCTGTGCTGAATACAGACGAGGAGTCCTTGGTGCAGAAGTGTCGCTCGGTGAGCTACGAGTGGAAAAAGAAGCCCAAGGAACACGTACACAGTCAGCAAAGCTGAGAACTGAGATAGGAACACCTGTATTTATCCAACGAGCAGAGTAAGAAGAGACCATAAATGAGATCAGGAAGAATATGTCAAAAAGGAAAAACTAAGGAGAGTGGTTTCTCCAACACCTAATGGAAAGAAGAAAACTGGAGAAGCTTGTGAACTTGCAGGGGGCAGAAGGCCATCTAAGGTCTCCTGAACCCAGACAGGTCACAGCTGGGTCCCGAGGCCACGACACAGTACACGTAAGTGCAGCGATTCAAATCTAGAGAAAAAGTGACATGCAGTGGAAAACTGCTTCGAATAGGCAATGAATTCACATAATTGAAAATAAACAAAAAAAAAAAGTGAATGAAATAAAAAGATTAGTCACTGACATTTTTCTAACAAATAACAAAATTAAAATTGTTCATAAAGTGCATACATGAAAGTAATAGGCCACAAACACAAAACTGTTAAAATCACAAGGTGAAAGGGGTTAACTTTCAGATGCAGAAGTTATCTGCATGTGGAGGCTCCCAGCTGACAGGAGCAGCTGTCTACTGCGTCCAGACAGCTGTTCAGACAGGGGAGCTGTTTCCAGCACTGCCAGCAAGTTTTTCACCTTTTCAAAAACTGCTGGAACGGGATCCAATTTCAGTCAAATGAATAACACAGAGAACTGAACTTGGATACACATCAAAACAATTTCTGCCAGAGGCAGGCAACAGAATGTTAAAATGTAGTTACAATTATCTTTGATACTGATAACGTTTTTAGCCATCATTTCTCGGATTTAAAGAAGAAAATGCAAGGTAATAGTCTGAACATTTCTATAGAAAAATATTTTTATGTACACCTAGGGGTGAAATTTGTAAGGCTCGTGAATAGTACCTTTAAAACACATGAAAAGGTAAACTATAATTAATGGTTGGGATTTAGCAAAATAGCTTTCTTTTTTCTTTTTAATTGGTCTTTATTTGGACTTTTGCCCCAGTCATTATACCTAACTAACTTGCATGCTTGCCCTACATCTGCAAACCTGTATCCAAAACACACACACACATACTACACACACACGTATTTTCCATATTTTCTCCAGCTTTTGACTATTACATTGGGGGGCCCTCTTGGGCAAACACGGGAGCACATTCCTAACTTCCTGGTGTTTAGTAAACAATACAGGACTACTGAAAGTTACAGCTGAAATAAACTGTTATTCAGTCACTCTAACTGAACCCATGGCTGCTAATCAGTACACAAAAGTGTACTGCTCTAGAACAGCGCTTCTCAAAGTGCGGCCCAGGGGTCCCCAAAGCTTCCTGACACCCTGTCAGGTTGTCTGTAAGGTCAAAACTACTCTCATAACACCACTGAGGCAGTGTTTGCCTTTTCCATTCCTACCGTCACACACCCACGTTCTACGTGACTGTAGAACACTGCAACTGAGCGAACGCAGCAGCACATGAGAGGGCCTGGCTGTCTTCTGTGACACCAGACATTGGAGAGGTCTGCAAAAATGTCAACAATGCCACTCTTCTCACTAAACTTTCTGTCTGCTTGTTTTAAATAACATAGCTATTTGTTCACTGAAATGTTATTTACGTTAACATGTAGTGGTTTGGTATTGCTATTTTTAAGTGAATTAATAAATATTTTTTAAAGTTCTCAGTTTGAATTTTTTAACATGGTAAACACTAATAGCTATAACCCACATAAACAAAAGCCCTTCGGGGTCCTCGATGATTTTTAAGAGCGTAAAGAGGCCCTGAGACCAAAAAGCTTGAGCTCTACGACGTTAAACCCTTCATAATTATATAACATTTTAATAAACCAGCAAAAACATTTCTATATAATCTTTGTTTAAGCAAATATACTGATCAGGAGAGAAGGCTTTGGAGGAGAAAAGCAATCTGTCTTGATATACTTAAAAAAGATACAAAAGCACGCATTCTTCCCGTGTCACTTTTCTGTGGCTTCCCTGTGGCGAGGGAGAGCAGGACTTACGGTAAAGAAAAGCTCCATGACCCTGCTGTCCAGAAGGGCCTCCCGCCAGGACTCCGTGGGCTTCAGGAGCACATTTTGCGAGGACTCAAACATGGCTATATAATGTCTTCCCAGTTAGCTGGGGTCAAGGTCAACCACAATAACATTCCGACTTTGTCTAAAATGTAAGTATATCCTAAATATAACGGAGCCATCCAGAAAGAATGTAATGGGAACAGTTTAAGCCTCTTCACATATGCTACATAATTCACGCCTGAAGCTAAGGAATAAAAGGCATTAAGTGCTGAAAAAAAGAATGCTAGAGGAATGTAGATAACAGTTTCATCATAATTATATATCATGCTGCAGGGGTACATAAAGTCTGAGCACAGGTGATCTGAGTGGTGGCAACAGGAGGAGAAACACTAACGCAAAACAGATGCCAAAACACATGCAAGAAAAGAACCAATTTCTACATGTTGATCCCATCACGTCCCCCAATATCTTACAGCAGCTAAAACCACTTATACAGAATGTGAGTTTCATACAGTCTGCTTGGAAAAATAGCATTTTCCCAAAAGAAATACACTTACTGGGAAACAAAAAGAGAACAGGAGGAGCAAATAGACATCCTACCGAAGAAGAACTTCCAAACATCAGATCATCCAACTCCACACAAAGACAATTATCACTTTACATAAAACTCTATCCCAGGCTAAAAAGCAACGCTTATGATGTTCAGGTGTTCACTGTCAAGCTGCTTCAAACAGAACACCGTCTTTACCACACAGAGAGTAACCATAAAATACACCTGCAGGTGTTTGTGAACATAACTCATTCAGGGACACAGACACGTAACTGAGGTTTCAGGAAAGGAGAAACCTGTCTGGGCACAGACAGCGTTACGCCCCTTCCACACTCATCAAATGCCCAACTAGACCAGGGGTCCGCAACCCCCGAGCCGAGGTCCAGCATCGGCCCCGCGGCCTGTTAGGAAACGGGCCACACGGCAGAAGGTGAGCGGCGGGCGAGCACGTGAAGCTTCATCTGCCGCTACCCCCCCAACCCCCCAACCCCGCCATCGCTCGCATCACCGCCTGAAACACGCCCCCCGCCCCGCCCGTGGCAAAACCGTCTTCCATGAAACCGGTCCCCGGTGCCAAAAAGGTTGGGGATCCCTGAGCTACACCATTCTCATCACCCAATGAGAAATTTCAACAAGTTATCCAAACTACGGTGTGCAAAAATTAGATATAAGTTCAAATTCTACATGTTCATTAAAGCCCAAATCATTAACAGAGAAAATTAAAGGCAACGCTATGGAAATTTTTTTAAAAGATTTTTGTTTAACCCTCTTTTAAAATAACTAATATTATTTTGTGTCTGAAGAGCAAGAAGGGGCACCAAGAGTTCTTTCAGAAAAGAAGCCATTGCTTGTTTTTGAACAATCACTCCAGAAATGTTCTGTGACTGCACTTAATTGCTGAATAAAAGTGAAACTCAAACCAGGTTCGTTTAAATCTCACTTTTCTCTTCCTCTGTCTGCCCCCTTGTGGAGAGCAGGGAGAACTGGGGCCAAAAGGAAGGAGCTGCCGGACTCTGAAACAGCAGCAGCGCGGGGCCTCCTGACCCAGAGCCACTGGTGTGTCCGTAGCTTCTAGAACGACTTCATCTTCTCGCGAGGCACCTAGCTGGTGTGAGATTGTTAGTACTGGGCTCTCACCCAGAAGAGAACACAACAGCTAAACACTAGGTCTTTCCATGTGTTGTCTAAAAACGGGGGCTTGATTATCCTTTAGAGAAGCAAACTGAAATGGTGGTGGGTGAAATCTGATGTCTGGGATGTGCTTCACAGTAATCTGGGGCTGGAAGAGCAGAGAGGAAATAAAACTTACAGCTGGTGAAGCTGTATTCTATTTTTGTGCACCTTTGGAATTTTCCACAGTAAAAGTTGGGGCATAAAACAAGGAGGCTCGGGCTTCCCTGGTAGCGCAGTGGTTGAGAATCCGCCTGCCGATGCAGGGGACACGGGTTCGTCCCCCGGTTCGGGAGGATCCCACATGCCGCGGAGCGGCTGGGCCCGTGAGCCATGGCTGCTGAGCCTGCGCGTCCGGAGCCTGTGCTCCGCAACGGAAGGGGCCACAACAGTGAGAGGCCCGTGTACTGCAAAAAAAAAAAAAACAAACAACCAAAAAACAAGGAGGCTCAAGCACATGAAATAAAGCACCTGAGAGTAAGACAATAAAGTTTTTGTACTTCATAAAAAATATTCCACTTCTTTTCCAGGTTAATTCCCTTAATTTTCAATGTCCTATTTTTTCAATTAAAAGGCAATTTTTTGGTATATAAATTGTTCAGTAATGAAAAGTATTTATTAAATACTTATATTGAGTTCTACATTGAACAAAGATGCACAAATTATGACAATCTAGTTACATTTTTTAAGGAGTCGCAATCTGACATTAAAATGGTAAGAAACTTTATGTGTCAGACACCCAAATCTAACAAACAAAATATGTGTATCATCACTAAACACTTTCCATGAGGAAAATAACAGAATGTCTTAATACTTTATCTGCTCACTAACGGTGTCATGATTTTACTTTTACCTTAGGTGGGATGTGAGACAGAGTCACACTGAACCGTAATGAAACGGTCAGGCCACCTGTCCTGGGTCTCGTTCGCACAGCCACCTGGGCAGAGCAAATGCACGCAGCCCTCAGGTGAGGAGCAGCGGAGGCCCCTCAGAGGCACAACACAGAGGAGGGGCGCTGGGGGAGGACGCAAAGAGTGGTGTTTATGGACTTTGCTAGTCTTGGAAATGTGGAAAAGCTCGTTTCAAGCGAGTGAAGAGCCCTGCAACTGACCAAGCCTGCCAGTTACAAAACAACAGGGGGTTGTCCAGGTCCTTTAGCACGTGAGAGTTGATTAACGTCAAAGATTAATAAATATTACAAAAGGAAATGAGACCTAGACCAAGATCTCTTTGCTATCTTTCATTCAATTACAAAATGTGGACACTCCATAAATACTTGTAGATATCAGTTACTTATATCAAGAGGAAACAGAAGGATGTAAGTTTGAGAGAAGCCTTTTTTCCAGCTATGAGATGGAATTAAATGCAATTGCTCACCTAAACATCAGGTGCAAAATAATCCTCAAATCTTTTATTTATTTTTTTTAATCCTGATGTTAGCTTCTCTTCATCTTGGCCTGTTTTAAACACACCATTCCCAATGCCCAGTCTGTATGGCCAAATGTTCTTAAAAAGCTGACGACCAGCATGGTTTTAGAATTGTCATTCCTTACATGTTGCCCACAGCACAAGAAGATCTGAGACTTTAACATCTGACACAATCATAAAATACTTTTCTCCAATAATTATTTTAAAGTTCCATGTGAGTTTTATTTTTAACTCCAGACCTGGAAAGGATCTTTACCTCTGGCATGACATTTGCCTCCTATTAAGAAAGCTCACTGGTAGCGCTCCTGGCGAAGAGGCCACACTAACTGTTCTTTGAAGAGTTACCCTACAGCACTGCAGACTAACCCACCTTCCCTTTTACCAGCCAGCCTAGCACTGCCACCCGGTACCAGTTGTTCATAATAAGAATGAACACATGCTCCAGTGTGTACAGTGAGACACAACCGTATGACTTAGTTATAAATAATCTCTCTCTCTCTACGAAAAGAACATGTAATTATCTTCAAAAGCATTTTAATACAAACTTAACATAAAAACAGCAAAAAGAACAGTAATGAATGGAACAAATTTTTAAGAACAGTGCTATTCCAACAAGAAATACATGTTGTAGTCAGCACACTGGACTGTGAATCTGCTGAAGGTGCTGCCTGTAAAGAGGAGGGAATAAGGGCCCTTCTGTGTTGCCTGAAATACTGTTATTAAGAAGGCGCATGCACTACTTTTCAATTAAAAAGCTAGTTAGAAGCTTATCACAGTGTGAACAGACTTTCACATGCAGATCTGGACCGTTTCTGCACATTCAATTCAACTTTTAATTTGGTATTACCAACTATTTCTGTATCTATGTATAAGTGACCCCAAAATACCACTTCTCCCCAGATAATTCTTAATGTAGAATACTTTAAAAACAACAAGGAGAAGACCATCACTAAAATTCTATCACTTCTCCTCTTAAGACAATATTTTTTTAAATGATTTAAAATTTAAATCAAGCAGTATTTCCTCCTTCTTTCCTAGTTTTGCGTCTTCCTTTATTCCTTCTCAAAAATCTTTACTTTTTTCAAGTTCTTGTTTAATAACCTGTAATTCTCTCCAAGCCTAGACTATCATATACAAATGTTAATCATGTTTCTCTCTTCCTGATATCCAAAAATAACTTTTCCCCAAAAATTGTTATACAAAGCAATAGTCTCTAACAGTTTTAATAAAACAGCAGGTTCCTATTTAAAAGTTGCAAAAGTTTCAGTTTACAGAACTACTTCAACAGCCATGTCATAATATCAACATTATATTGCTTTATTTTTATCCAAATATATTACCAATAAAAGAGAAGTCTGACAATGAAGTGATTATTTACTAATTGATCATTTATTATATGCTTGTTAGATTTTAGGAGACGTAAGAGTCACACCAGATTGATACCATTAAATAGCAATCATTTACCAAAATTCAAATCAGATTTTAAACCAAGAGTTTTCTGGGGCTATGGCTTTACATATTTTTCTAAAATAAATACTAAACTCAGGTAATTTATATTTTGTATCAGAATCATTCATTTTGTGATCAAATAAAATTCAACCCACGTGACAGCCATAGAGAGCTGCTTTCAGCCTTTAATAATCCCATGTCTTTTTAAAAATCTGTCATCGCATCAACATCACTTCACCTTGCCGTGTTTTCACCACTTCGAGAACCAGGAGCTACCATACAAGGACTCTCCTGTCACTGGACACCGTACAAGCCCGTCTGTGAGCAAGGCTGCAATTCTGAAGTCCGAAAACCCAGCCCGTCTTCTGAGCTCTGTGCTCTCAGTCCCCTGGAAATCGGTCACAGCTGGAAGTCAACTCAACCTCGCACACACACTGAAGAATTAACTCTCCGTCTCCTGGCCCTTCTCCCACGGCCATCCTACCGAGCTCTAAAGCTCTCTGCTGGGGAAGCTCACCCGCTCCTGAGAAACCAGAGGCACAGACACGCAGCACCTGCCCTGCCCTGGACACGCCGGCCAGCACCACACACACCTGAGGAGCCAGGGGGACAGAGCTCAGCCGCAGCGGCCACGACTGCCACTGGATAAACCCACAAAGTCTTCTGTCTCAACCACACAGTGTGACCTGTAAGTGCATGCTCTTAACAGAAGGGGGGTGGTCACCTCTGAAACACACCAGGCCTTCCACATGCAAATGAGGTCTAGTCCATCTATGAACACCTTCTGTATGGGGATCATCTTGTGGTGGTGACCGACAGTAAAACAACGAAAGAGGCGCACAACAGCTACAAATTACCCTCAGGCAAACATGGCAAGTCTGAAAATCTCCACTGCCTATTCTCATAAGAACTTCACAATACAGGAAGATCTTGTAGCAACAATGGACATTTTACAAAAGGAATACTTTAATTTCCCCATATTCTTTTTATCCCACCTCATTAGTAAAACAAAATTTCAGAAGCAAGGGGAAGCCCAGCTTTTCTTCTTATATATTTAATCTCTGTCACTACTACCTTTTCTAACAACAAAAACTGCTATTTCTGGCACAGCACAGAACCACTGAGCCCGGTCTCACACAGCACTTAGTCCAAGTAACCAAAGTCCTTTGAAATAAAGGAGAACTGACCTCACCTGAATGTTTTCCAAAGCCTTGCCTCCAAATAGTAACGTTGGCTTTACTGGAAATCCTAATTTAGGTGAAAGCTTCTGTGTCCCGTTACTATTTTATGATCTAGTTAGCTTTCCCCAAGAGCTTGAGTTGAAAAAATTTTTACCAAAACCAAATCAGATACACAAAAATAGAATACCAATAAAAGGCAGTGTAACCAAACTAAAAAAAGAATTATTACTGAAGCCAACATACCAAACATACCTGCCAAGCATTCTTATTACAAAACGATATTGTCATTTATGATTAGCATTGCCAAAACCCCGAAGCATTTATGGACGCTAGGTGAGCTAATGGCTAAACAATACGAGCAGCATGAACAGACAGCCAAGAACTGAGAGACTACTTCTGAATCACCTTGTCTCAATAACTAAAACATATCTATTTGTTAGGCATCTGTTACTACATGCTAGATACTGCACAGTGTGGACAACACAGTGGACAAAACACGGCCTGTGCTTTCCTGAGCCTCCAGACAAGCAGTAAACAGGTACTGCTCCAGCAGGCTAACAAAAGGAAAATTACAATGGACAAGTGGGCCAAATGGGAGAGAATTGTGTATAACATGCATATCAGGAGCTGCAGCAGGGGCTTCCCTGGTGGTGCAGTGGTTAAGAATCCGCCTGCCAATGCAGGGGACATGGGTTCGAGCCCTGGTCCGGGAAGATCCCACATGCCGCGGAGCAACTGGGTCCGTGCGCCACAACTACTGAGCCTGCGCTCTAGAGTCTGCAAGCTACAACTACTGAGCCCACGCGCCTACAGCCCATGCTCCACAACAAGAGAAGCCACCGCAATGAGAAGCCCGTGCACCACAACCAAGAGTAGCCCCTGCTCACCGCCAACTACAGAAAGCCCACACGCAGCAACAAAGACCCAACACAGCCAAAAATGTAAATTAAAAAAAAAAAAAAGCCACATCAAAAGACACCTGACCTGGTCTGGAGTGAATGACGGAGGCACAACTAGGAGGCAAGGGAAAAGTTCACCTGCAAAGGTGCCAGGGCAGAAGGAAACTTGGCCTGTGAGTGCAGCACCAACAGAAAGAGGACAAAGAGAGTTCGGAGAGAAAGGTAGAGACCAGACCACCCAGAATCCTAGCGCCCATTTGTAAATGGGGTGGTGGTATAACAGAGGATCCTAGGACTAGGGTACTTTCTTTACACAATAATAATCTAAAACAGAATGAAAAGCAGGTGGATTTCATCTCAGATCTTTCAAGACAGTAAGACCAGGGCAGAACGGCCAGAGCAATTAGCTCACTGGGCCAGGAGATGATTTTAACACCTGCCAAAGCCCAGGAGCTATAGACTTTGCACCAGGCCTGGAGCGGAGGATGCTTTCCTAAATCACCTTCTACATGTATAAAACCTACATGTAATAATCCTTTAAGAAAAATAATGGTTTGCAGGGACTTCCCTGGCGGTCCAGTGGTTAAGACCCCACGCTCCCAACGCATGGAGCACGGGTTCCATCCCTGGTGGGGGAACTAAGATCCCGCATGCTGCATGGCACTGCCCCCACCCCCCAAAAAAAAGGTTTGCAGAAGACATATACACAGGAAATCCAAAAAAATACTATTTGAACTAAAAAATAAGTTCAGCAAAGCTACATGGTACAAGATCAATATACAAAAATTTGTTTTTCTATACACCATTATGAACACAAAAATAACTGTAAAATCAACTCCATTTATAATTGAATTAAAAAATAAAATACTCAGAAAAAATTTAACAGAAGAAGTTCAAACTTCTACTCTGAAAACTATAAAACAGTGTTGAAAGAAACTAAAGATCTAAAAAAATGGAAAGACATCCCATGTTCATGCATTGGAAAACTTAATATTTTGCCATTTGTTAACATGGCAGTTCTCCTCAAACTGATCTACAGATTCAACATAATCCCTATCAAAATCCCAGCTGCCTTTTTTGCAGAAACTGATAAACTGATCCTAAACTTCAAATGGATATGAAAGAGACAGAGAGAAGACTAAATAATCTTGAAATACTGTTACATTTACAGCCAGGTGATTTTATACAAGGGGGCCAAAACAATTCGACTGGAAAAAAAAAATACCTTTTTCAACAAATGATGCAGGAACAACAGGATCCTGTTATACCTTATATCTCCACAAAACGTAAACTGGATCACAGACCTACCGTATGACAGACCTACATAAAACTCTTAGAAGAAAATATAGGACTAAATCTTTGTGACCTTAAGGACAAGAACAAAGTCAGAGAACTGACACAACTCAACTTACTAAATCTACAATAACCGAGACAGTATGGTATTGGAGAAAGAATAAATAGATCAACGGCACAGAATACAAAAACCAGAAACAGACCTACATACATGAAGTCAAATGATCTTTAACAAAGTAGTAAACTGCAATGGAGCCAAAAAAAGTCTTCAACAAATGGTACTTAATTACTGGACATCCACATACAAAAAAAAAAAAAAAAGAATCAAGATACAGATAGACCTTACGCCTTTCACAAAAATCAATTCAAACTGGATCATAGACCTAAATGTAAAATGTGTAACTGTAAGGCAGTCCAGTGGTTACAACTCCATGCTTCCAATGCAGGGGGTGCAGGTTTGACCCCTGGTCGGGGAACTAAGATCCTACATGACACACAGCGTGGTCAAAAAAACAAAAACAAAAACAAAAACAAAAACCTGTAAAATTCCTAAAAGATAACATAGGAGAAAATCTAGATGACCTTGGGTTTGGCAATGACTTTTTAGCAAAATAACAAGGCATGATCCATGAAAGAAAGAATTGATAAGCTGGACTTCACTAAAATTAAACACCTCTGCTCTGTGAAAGACACTGTCAAGAGAATAAGACAATAAGCCACAGACTGGGAGGAAATATTTACAAAAGACATCTCTGATAAAAGACTATTATCCAACATATAAAAAGAACTCTTAAAATTTAACAATAAGAAGACAAACCATCTGGTTAAAAGTGGACCCAGGTCCTTAACAGACACCTCACCAAAGAAGACATACAGGTGTCAAATAAGCACATGAAAGGATGTTCAACATCACATGGTCTTTAGGGAAATGCAAAGCAAAACAATGAGATACCACTCCACCCCTACGAGAAAGGTCCAAATCCAGAACACTGAGAACACCAAACGCTGCTGAGGGTGTAGAGCAGCAGGAACGCTCCCTCACTGTCAGTGGGAACACAAAATGGTGCAGCCACTTCGGAAGACAGTTTAGCAGTTTGTTACTAAACATACCCCCCCACACACCAAACAATCCAGCAGTTGCACTCCTTGGAATTTACCAAAAGGAGCTGAAATTTTATATCCACACAAAAACCTGCACACACATGTTTATTCATAACTGCCAAAACTTGGAAGCAACCAAGCTGTCTGTCCTTCATTGGTGGAATGGCTGAGTCCACTGTCATCCAGACAGTGGAATATTAATCAGCGATATAAAGAAATCAGCTATCAGTCATGGAGGAGCATGGAGGAACCTTAATTGCATGTGACTCGGGGAAAGCCCATCTGAAAAGGCTACACACTGTATGATCCCAACCATATGGCGTTCTGGAAAAGGCACAACTGTGGAGACAGTGAACAGATCAGCGGGTCCCTAGCGTACGGGGAGAGGAAGGGGTGAACAGGTGGATCACAAAGGACTTGCAGGGCAGTGAAACTACTCTATGTGAGACAGCAACGTGGATACATGTCATTGTACATTTGTCCAAACCTACAGAACACCAAGAATGACCCCTAATGTAAACTACGGACTTTGGGGACAATGATGTGTCAATACAGGTTCTTCCATTATTAAAAAAAGCCCCCCTCTGGTAGGGTGGTGATGACGGAAGACCATGCACGTGTTGGGGAAAGGGCACATGGGAACTTTCCGTACCTCCCGCTCAAGAGTGCTATGAACCGAAAACTGCTCTAAAAAACAAAAGTCTATTTTAAAAAATCTTTGTGACCTTGGATTATGCAAAGCCATCTTAAATGTATCAAAAGCAACAAAAGAAAAAACAGATAAATCGGACATCAACAAAATTAAAAATTTCTATGTCTCAAAGGACATCATCAAGAAAGAAGACAACCCACCGAATGGGAGAAAATATGTGAAAATCATACATCCACTAAAGAATTTGTGTTATATATTCAGAGTTCACAAAGAACTCTTACAACCCATAAATCTTTTCTTTTTAAAGATTTTTTTGATGTGGACCATTTTTATTTATTTATTTAAAAATTTTTTATTTTATTTATTTGTTTTTGGCTGCATTGGGTCCTCGTTGCCGTGCACAGGCTTTCTCTAGTGGAGGTGAGCGGGGGCTACTCTTCGTTGCAGTGCGCAGGCTTCTCGTTGCGGTGGCTTCTCTTGCTGCAGAGCACAGGCCCTAGGCGTGTGGGCTCAGTAGTTGTGGCTCACGGGCTCTAGAGTGCAGGCTCAGTAGTTGTGGTCCACAAGCTTAGTAGCTTTGCAGCATGTGGGATCTTCCCGGACCAGGGCTTGAACCCGTGTCCCCTGCACTGGCAGGTGAATTCTTAACCACTGTGCCACCAGGGAAGCCCCTGATGTGGACCATTTTTAAAGTCTTTATTGAATTTGTTACAACATTGCTTCTGTTTTATGTTTTGGTTTTTTGGCTGCAAGGCACGTGGGATCTTAGCTCCCCTACCAGGGGTCAAACCCGCATCCCCTACACTGGAAGGCAAAGTCTTAACCACTAAACCACCAGGGAAGTCCCACAACTCGTAAATCTTAAAAAGACGAATAACCCACAAATGACGTTAGGGCAACGAAGTTGCAGTCAGTCACCGCCCACCACCACTCTCTCTCCAGTGCTTCCTACTCCAGCAGACTCTTCCTCCTTCTCATCAACCGTCAGTGATCTGCTAGGATAACTGGATATCCACATGCAACAGAATCAAGTTGCATCATTATTTCTCATGATATACAGAAATTAACTCAAAATGGATCAAAGACCTCAATATAAGAGCCTATATGTAAGAAGTCAGTCTTAGAAAAGAACACTGGCATAAGTCTTCATGGCCTTGGATCAGGCAATGGTTTCTGAGACAGGACAAGAGAAAAAAAAGACATAAATTAAATATCATAAAAATTAAAACTTTCTGTGCTTCAAAGTTCACCATAAAAAAGTAAAAACAGGGACTTCCCTGGTGGCGCAGTGGTTAAGAATCCACCTGCCAATGAAGGGGACACGGGTTCGAGCCCTGGTCCGGGAAGATCCCACATGCCGCAGAGCAACTAAGTCCGTGCACCACAACCACCGAGCCTGCGCTCTAGAGCCCGTGAGCCACAACTACTGAGCCGGCGTGCCGCAACTACTAAAGCCTGGCACCTGGAGCCCATGCTCCGCAACAAGAGAAGCTACTGCAATGAGAAGCCTGCACATCGCAACGAAGACCCAATGCAGCCATCCATAAATGAATGAATGAATGAATGAATAAATAAATAAATGTTTAAAAAAAACAAGGTAAAAATACAACTCACAGAAAGGGAGGACATATTTGAAAATCATTTATCTGCTAAGGGACTTTTATCCGAAGATATAAAAAATTGTTACAACTCAATTTTAAAGAGACAAATAACCCAATTTAAAAATGGACAAAGGATATGAATAAACATTTCTTCAAAGAAGATACACGAATGGCCCACGACCACAAAAAAGATGTTTGATACATTAACCACGAGGGTAATGCAAATCAAAATCACAATGAGATACCACTCCATACGAAATAAGACAGTTATAAACAAAAAACAGATAACAAGTGTTGACCAGGATGTGGAGAAATTGGAACCCTCATATAATGCTACTGGGACTGTAAAATGGTACAGCCACCTTGGAAAACAGCTTGGCAGTTCCTCAAAAGGTTAAACAATGAGTTTCCTTACGATCCAGCAATTCCACTCCTAGGTATACCCAAGAGGAATGAAAATATTAAGTCCACACAAAAACTTGTACTACACAGGAATGTTCATAGCAGCATTATTCATAATAGCCAAAAAGTTGAAACAATCCAACTGTCAATCAACTAATCAATGAATAAATAAAAATATGGCATATCCTTACAACAGAATATTATGTGGCAATAAAAAGGAATGAAGTGCTAATGCATGCTACAATATGAATGAATCCTGAAAACATCAGGCTAAATGAAAGCCAGTCACAAAAGACCATATATTATATGACTCGGTTTATATGAAATGTCCAGCATAGAGACAGGAGACGAGTGAGTGCCACGGGCTGGTGAATTTGGGGGAAACAGGGAATGAACACTAACAGATACAAGGGCTTCTTTTCTGGGGTGATGAAAATGTTCTAATGTTAACGACAGTCGTGCTGTACAAGTCTATGATCGCACAAAGAACCACTGAATTGTATCCTTTAAATGGGCAGATGGTTTGGTATGTGAAATACATCTCAATAAAGCTGTTCTAGAAAATAACCAATTATCACTGCAACGGACACTACCTGAGCACAGGCACAGACAAAGTGGGTCCGTGCAGGTATTTTGTTTAAGGGAGCTCAGTGTTTAAATTTCTTAACATTTAAAAGAAAACTTTTAAATAATTAGAGTGAACTCTTCATAGAACATCTAAAATAAGTCATTCATTCCTAAAAATTTAAACCCAGGTTGTTTCAGTTAAAACTTAGAACAGTGGGACAAACCAAAAGGACACAGAAGTCAGGTGACAAGGGCCAGACCTGGCACAACGTGGGCAGCAAAATACACAATGACAGCAACAGACTACAACCCATTCTGAAGAAGAAGAATCCCTGAGTCAATACTGGTATAAATGAATAAATCAGTGAAGAAAGGAAACCTCTTCTTTATGGCAGAAAGCTGCAAATAAGCACAAAAGGAGATGATGGGATCAGAAAAATCACCAATGTGCAACGACCGCACCAACTGTTTCAGGCCAGGAGTACCAAGGGATGCTAGAACTAATGGTTGAAATTTTAGGAGGAACAGGGTATTTATATAAAGTATAACACCACAAATCATTTATTAATTACAAAAAGGAACAGCAACTTTACAATGGAAAAACCTGGCACACACCACCTTAACCAAAAGATCAAAGAGAAACCCCCCCGCTCCCCGCAAATGGGACAAACTGGATCACACTCCTCCTGACATAAAGGAACCACTACTCAGTAGTCCTACGAAAATGAATAACCCAAAACTATCAGGAGGGAACATCCAACAGACCCAAACTGAGGGGTATTTTTTTAAAGTAATTGATCTATACACATCAAATATGTCAAATTCATGAAAGACAAAGAAAAGCTGAGGAGCTTTCCAGATCAAAGATGACTTCGGACAACTAAATACAAAGTACTGAAAACAGTTACAAAAGGTATTAGTGAGACAACTGACAAAATTTGAATATGGGCTGCAGATTAGATAATAACAATGTGTCAACATTAAATTCTTGGTTTTGAAAATCATACTAGAGTTTTGTAAGACATTCTCCTATAAGAACCGCAGTGCAATTTGAAAATTCTTGATCACAAGAAAACAAACAGTGAAGTACTCAGAGGTATATGGGTATAATGTCTGCAAGTGCTCTCAAATGATTCAGAAGAACTGTGTTTAAATATACACATACTGTCATACAAACGCACGTACACGTGTGTGTGTGTGTGTGTGTGTGTGTGTGTGTAATGAGAGACAGAGACAGGAAGAGTAAGAAATGGGACAAAATGTTAACAGCAGGTGAATCTTGGTAAAGGGCATACGGCAATTCTCTCAACTACCCTTGTAGTATTTCCTGCATGCTTAAAATTACTTCAAAATAAAAAGATACAAAAAAGATAGCAGATTACAAAAATTATGAATAGGAACTGATACTGGTAATTTAACACAGACTCATTTAACACACCATTCTAAATGATCAAATAGATGTGATCCAAAGCACACAACGTATTTTTTACAAGGTCTACTTGCTATTCTGTCTATCCTAAAAGACAAATCGTATTTTAAAAAGACATCAACTCAATATATTAATTAAGTTAAATATGATCATTAGACCTTTTTCAAGGTATAAAACTAAATAATTGGGACTTCCCTGGTGGTGCAGTGGTTAAGAATCCACCTGCCACTTCAGGGGACAAGGGTTCGATCCCTGGTCCAGGAAGAACCCACATACCACGGAGCAACTAAGCCCATACGCCACAACTAATGAGCCTGCGTTCTAGAGCCCGCAAGCTACAACTACTGAGCCCGCATGCCACAACTACTGAAGCCCGCGCGCCTAGAGTCGGTGCTCTGCAATAAGAGGAGCCACGACAATGAGAAGCCCGTGCACCACAACGGAGAGTAGCCCCCGCTCGCTGCAACTAGAGAAAGCTGCGCGCAGCAACGGAGACCCAACGCAGCCAAAAATTAATTAATTAATTAATTTAAAAAACTAAATAATTATTCAACTCCTTCCCAGCTTATTGAACAGCAGATCTGCAAGTAACCGCCAAAATTAGAAATTATGGCAGAATTGGGTTCCTTGAAACTAGTTTTCTTAATTAGCACTGACAACGCAGCTTCGTTTAATTCCATTGCCATATTCTTGTCCCACACTTAAGCTAATCCACTTAAAGGAAGGAATGCTTAACTGTAGCTGTTACCCAACAAATGGCTGCTGTAGGAACACGTATAGGCACAAAGAAGCTCACTCGTAAGCCATGAAACAGAACATTGTACATGAAGAGCAAGATCTATGATGAATTCTTTCCTTCAGCAACACTGTAGTCCTGCCTATCATTTTTAGATGACAAGTTTTCCAAAGCTCTATCTACATGCTTTATAAAAATATTTTATGTGTGTATCTTTAGACAAACTTTGTTTCCAAACTCCCAGAGCACTGTTTCCCTTTACAAAACAGTCACTTTTCAGCCAACTGAATTTTCCCCTAAAACAGAGACTTTAAAATTGGCTACAATATATGCAGTGTAACTTTCCTTGATTTTCCCATATATAATTAATGTTTTGATAGCTCCATATGGCCTGTTACTTTTTAAATCTGTCTCAAAGTTTTTCAACATCTTTCTTTTTTTTTCCCTAACAAAAACTAGAGCAAAAATTAGATAGCAAAACACAAAGGGGAAAATTTTTTAAAAGCAAACCTAAGAAAATATGTGCCTCTTAACAGCCAAAAGGAATATAGTGAAGATATAAAATTGACTATTAGCAGAAGGAGGATTAGCGACTAGGGTAGAAGGGGGCATGACTAGCCTCCCTGTGAGCTCTGCCCTGCAAGGCAGCCACTCACCACGACCGCCTCTGAGAAAGAACTGAGAACTCGGGGCTCCCGTCAGAGACCTAGCACCCTACATGGCATCTTACAACTCATTTTCTATTACATGAATGTATTAGCTTGAAAACAGAAGAAAGAGTTACACCCCGCCCCTGCTCCCTTTTAAACCTCACAGTTTACAGCCCAGGTAATTAGCTCAGATATGTGTCGGTGAGTGCAGGGCTCCCGGCTCATCCTCGTCTCTCAAGTGGCTGGATGTCTATGTCCTGTTTGCTTGTCATCTGCCCTTTTCTCCTAAATAGACCCCCACCGCCGTCCTCCTATTAACAATACCTAGAACAGGTTAAAGTAAACTCCCTGTAATTTCCTATACCATAAGCAGTATACCAGATCGAGAAGAAAGAGCACAGCACAGCAAGCTGAGGAGGAGGCTTCAAGGAGGCTACCAAGAGCTCAATGAACAGGAGCTAACTCCTGAGTGTATTTTAAATGTATTGTTTCCTTCAATTCACTCAACAATCCATATCCTCATTTTACATTTGGAGAAACTGAGACTCAGAGACGTTAAGTAACCTGCCTGAGATTGGCTGAACCTTGAGCCTGGATCTGTGTGACTCAACTATGATACATACGGGCAGCCCACCGTACATTACTGCTTTTAATCTATCAAGGTAGCGATGTTCTAGAAAAGCAAATCATAAACTCTGAACTAGAATTCCATTTCTAGAAAAGCAAATCATAAACTCTGAACTAGAATTCCATTTCTAACACAAATTTCTCCACTTTAGTAAATGATAAAAAAGGAGACACTTTGTATCAATAATATAACCTATTTAAACTTAATTTGTATTCCTAATAGATAACCTGCTAGAAATGGAATTTTCCTATTTTTATACTGGGAACACTCTCCAAAGGGTAAACATGTTACTACCTTATTATCTACACTTGAGCAACTGTAATCCACAAAGATCAAATAGAGAACTCCAAACCCGCCTTAAGGAAAGTCAGTCAAAATCTGAATGGAATTTACATGTTACAGGAGAAAATGATTCCGTTTCTTGGTAAAATGCACTTCCCACCTCTTTCCCTTCCCTTCCTAAGGCATACTCCTATCCCTTAGTTAGCAACAGCCCAATGACCCACCAAATGTTTCCACTTATTCAACCCTCTTCTACAAAGTTATGAATGAAATTGAAAATTTTCTAAGTACTCTACTGCATTGTGGTATTATAAAATAAAGTAAAATTCCATTTCTAAAAGATTCTTATTTTCTTTCAAAAAGCATGTTTCATAAATCTGCAGAGATAAAGTAATTTTAGCCATAATTAATTCAATCTATGAAAGTGACCACACATAAACCGTTCGGTTGTTGAAAGGATATAGTTTGGAGGAAGGAAGTTCCAGCTCAGGACTTGGTTGGCGAGGGCCAGGTAGCGCTGGAACACAGATGACATCTGGGCGCTGAGGTGCTCCCGCCTGCTGAATTCCTGCAGGACTTCCACCGTCAGCAGGAAGATCTGACGGAGGTCTTCTTCCTGCAGTAAATTAACCACACGTTTTTGTATCTAAAGCTTATTCAAGATATGTTCCCTTTTAGAACCATAAAACAAAACAAACAAATAAAAACCTTAAAGTTTCCAACGGAAAACATCGCTTCTTCAAGGACATCTTCCATTTTTAGGCCTGCTTATATGCTACAGTGATGCCGGTCTGAATACATTTACCGTCACATAAATGCCACTCCCTAGAGAAGCAGGTCTTGACGGCCACGACAGAGCTGAGGGCTCAGCAGCTTCAGTGGGAGCCCTCGGATTGAAACCAGTGCCTTCACACAACTTTACTTCAGAGCCAAACAATACACACGAAACAAAGAGCCCACACCATCTGCAATAACACTGAAATACACAGCCCTCTCTGGCATATAGCCAGGCCTATTTTTAAGGCCAGCGGAGTCCCACCAATTGAATTAGTTCTATCTAAACACAATAGGAACAAAATTAATAAGCTAAGGGTCTTAATAGTAGCATTTCCTTTTTAAGACTAGAATTAAACAAATAATCTTAAACCGTCAACTATGTTCACCAAACCTATCGCTTTACTATATCCTATGAAATCACGACGCAAACCTTCAAGTATAGGCTATTGTTCAACTAGATAAAAGCAATGTCCTCACTCCACTAGCAACAAATTGAGTGAAAAGTGAGTGATCTAATAATTAAAACACAAGAACAAAAATACCAGTACCTGAAAAACTCTTTTGCAGTTGCCGTGGAACTCCATACTCAGTCCAATGTTGCTAGTTTTACTTGAACTTGAGAATTCACTCAATAGTGCAGTTAGAATAGAACAGGCCAGAGTTTGCTGTAATTGTTTGATAACAAATCATTGTGAGGCATTATTTTCCCGATGCTTTGTTTCAATACAATATTTGTTCAAACATAATGAAACATTTTTATCTTTAGATCTTCCATGGTATCTTGAGATCTTATACCTACCAGCCAGAAAGTCAGATATGACAAGATAAAGATTAGCTCTCCTTTCCCAGTGGCCTTGGGACTGTTTAGTATTCCTCCTCACTCCAGTTACACAAACGTATCTGAGACCTGAACTCAGGACACACTCCTGAGTACTCCTACTAGTACTCAACTACAGAGTGTAAATGATATTTTAAGATGATCAGTATTTAACATATCATTTCATTGAATTCACACAACAATCCCTATCCCCATTTTACATTTGAAAGAAGTGAGATTCAAAGGGCAGGTAATTCGGGCCAGCTGAGATTTGAACCCAGGTCTGTCTGACTCTACGTTCTGATGTCTGTAAAATGTATTTCCAAATAGATGAAAAGTGAAACGGATTTTATGGTCTCCAAAACATTAACCACGTAGTACTCCCAAGTTTTTAAAACTGAAAATGACGATTTTCCTTCTCAATGGCTGTATCCAACAAGCGTCTACTCTCAACTCGCTGCTTTTATTCATGGACTACTCAGAGTCAAGGTGCCATGATGGGGACGATACAAATTATTCTGGCAAGTTTCCAAGGGTTACAGAGAAATATGCGCACTACCTCTGAACAACCGAAAGATTAAAGTCAAGATGATACTATTTATGCAGCTTATACAACAGCTGAGCACGGTCCTACCCGCCCACCAACTGCAACATCTTTGCTCAGAAATGCTTCTGATGTCAGTACCTTGACCTTACAGATGCTTATCTTGGCAAATCTTAGCAAATATACATAAAATTAAATTCCTAAAGATTAGCATGAGTTGATATTTGTTGAAGATGAATGATGGTTACATAGGTGACCAACAGACTATTTGTAGTATATCTGTATATTTGTGTATATGTCTAAAACTTTCCTCTAAGAAAATGTAAAAAAGAATTAAATTCCTATTTGCCTCAATCTTAACTAGGGTAAGTATGATGTATAATTAACAATTATGATGGCACACTAGCCCAGAGACTCAAGCAGTTTCTCAGACTTTTCCACACCAAGAAGCCCTAACAACACAGAATACGTGCAAATACCCTTGGGAATCCGGGGGGTATACAGACAGGGCTGTGTTCAACAGTAAGTCCTCTGACTATAGCTCCATTAGCTTAAACACACACACACACACACTCTCTCTCTCTCTCTCTCTCTCTCTGTAATTGTACTTCAAAATATATTGATACATCTGTTTTAACATTACAATGTCCCCTTTTACCCAATTTTCAAGAAAAGTGCGTAAGTTCAACTGCCTTTGCATGGACCCAGGCACAAGGAGGAAGAAACCAAGCATTAAAGAGCCTCTTACAGAGAAACAGTTTATCACATACTTCATCTTACAGTTGAAAGAGACCTTAGAAACACATCAAGTACAATCGTTCATTTTTTTAGTTAACAAAATTGTATTTTAAAAAATGGCTTTCTTTTAAAATGGTGATTAATGACCAAAGTGCCAGCAATCAAAAGTTCAGATACATTTAAATACCGTTGGGATCAACCATGAACAGTTTTTAAATACAGCTAGGCTTTGGTGGGGAAAGTGGGTAGTATTAAATTCAAATTAATGAAATTCAAAAGGAAAAGTTAACTTACAAGGATCTACCATGATGGATTACAAGACCATATGATCCTGAAAACAATCTTTCCCCATATTTTTTGCTCTTCTCCAACCCTTTCTAAATAAGACTTCAGTGAACAGGACACTATGAACAGATACCTAAATGTTTAAGAAAATGCGTCTTACTAAAAAAAGGAAACTAATTTTGGAATCTCAGGTGAGATAATCAATCTACTGAAAACAGAATTCATGCACAACTTATACAAAAACATGCAAGCTGAAAAGAACCCAGAAGCACCATCAAACACAAACTTATCGTTCTTACCAATAAATTATCTATAGTAGTTTTGCACAAGTAATTTAGCCACAAATTGTTTTTTAGTGCCAAACTATATTCACCACAAAACAACATATTTTTAGACTACGACCATATTTAAATTTTTAGTAACACGACTCTAATTAATGATTGAAGCCAACATGTACTCACAATAAAGCTTTATTTTTCTGTGAAATAAACACTTCCTAGGATTACAAGCACGTGTTTGTGGTCAGTGAGCGCAGAAAAGGGCAGGAGCAGTGAAAAGGGACAAGCTTTTTGAGGTTACTACTTAGGAAAAGGAAGAGTTTTTAAAAGTAAAAGCCTCAGCAGACAAACAAGGAGCCCTCGGTGGGATGGGACTGCTTTTGAGATGTAGCAATAAAGACATCCCACCACAACTACAAACTTCACAATGAAGTACAAATTCACCCATAAAAGAAAGTGTGTTCTTAGTGCATAAGTATGAACAAAACACATTCTTATTGTGGACTTAGCTTGTTGAACATAAGAACATTTTGTTTTTAAATAACTTCTTCTTCCTACAAAAGTAACCATCCATAGGTTACTACTGTAATATTTGTTTACAGCTTTCCAATTTTGAAATGCAGTTATACATTATTTATTACAATACCATTACTATTAACCCAATGTACTGTTTTGTATTCTACTTTTTCCACTTTCCACTTATGAAATAAAAGGACAAATTTTCCAAAACAAGTGTCTCCTTACCAAATTTACCACTCAAAGACTTAAGAAATACATAAAAATAAATTATGCAGCATGGTTTGTGGTAATGCCAGAAGTCAAATGTCCTGGCCTTGACCCACCTAAAATTACCAGCTTTATAAGAACTAAAATTCAGTAAGATATTTTCATCATTAAAAGATAACCAAACAGTTTAATTGCTCCTTAACCTGGAAGCCCTGAAAGGATTTGAGATTAGCATCATAAACATTAATTATAGGGAAATCCCTGGCGGCCCAGTGGTTAGGACTTGGCACTTTCACTGTGAGGGCCCGGGTTCGATCCCTGGTGGGGGAACTAGGATCCCACATGCCGCATGGTGTGGCCAAAAAAAAAAAAAAAAGATTATACTACTGTGGCTCAGAGGTGCTAATTAAGAAATTCCTGGAGAATGATGAATAGGAAGCACTGATTGTACATTAAAAGAGCAAAGCACTCTGCACAGATCAGAAAAGCACTTCTCCCTATTCACAGAGGAATCAAGCACACACCGTGTGTCTAAGACGCATTACCCGATACGTTTATTCGTTTCCACAACCATTTATCAATTAAATCTCACTAGCATAAAGTGACTTGCAGAGCAGGGGCACTGAGACAGCTAGGGAAGCTCCTTCTCGGGACAGAGAAACGGAGGAAGGAAGCGGGGGAAAGGCACCCACAAGTTCTTGTCGTCCTTGCCCTTGTGGACGTTCAGTCTGCCTGCTTCACACTCTAGGTGTCAGGGGTCACCCCGAGTGTGTTACCTCTTGACCCCCCTCCCTCCCCCGACGGACCAGTGCCTCCAGGGCTGCCTCTGCCTCAGGCAGGGCTGGATCTTATTTCTGTACTAGAGATGGTGATTCCAATACTTCAGAGGGTCGGAGACAAAACCTGTGGTGGGTACTGCAGAGAGGTGAGTCTCAATGAAACCAGCTGAAAGGTGACGGACTGACTGGTAAGCAGCATATGTGGGGTTGTAACACTGAAGTTAACAGGGATGAAGCCAGTATAGAGTACCATTAGTACAAATCTTAGACTTCCAAGAGGCTCACATGGCAATGCTTCATTTATCCAGGATCATAAAGAATTCAGGTAGTATCTTAATTTTCCAAATGCAGCAAGCAAACACTTTTAATGAAACTTCCTTCATGTAAAATTTTCCAAGAGAATCATTTCTAAGGCAATGATTACATGACGTGGTGACAAGGAGAGCGCCTGGACTCTGCTGAAACACACAGGGCAGGGCTCCCAGCCTACGACACTTGGGGGCAGAGCCCCAAGCCCCGATGCGCGTCTGCCCACAGCTCTGCCCGATCACTCTGTCTGTGCCTGTCACTCGCTGCTGCCGGCCACCTGACCAGCACTAACAAGCAGTCCCAAAGTGCCAGCTTTCATTTTCAGCAAGTCAGAAACCAAACAATAATCGCTATCACAACTATCTCCCAAATAAATTCTGAGCGACAACACTCTGCAGTCTCTTTCAATAGTGCAGAAAAAGAAGTCAGAGAATCTGGGCTCTGAGAGTCCAAGATTTATCACTTCAAGTAACTGAGAGCAAACTACTTCATCTACCTGAGCCTCGATTTTATCTATGAAAAGGGCTACTACCCTGTACACTGCAGAACTCACACGATTGTCCTAACCTTCAAATCAGATAACGCAACAAAAAGTACTGTGTAAATGTAGCAGGTTCTGATAAGATATAAGGTGAAGCGGCAACAGTATTCTCATCCTTATCATAAAAAATAACCTATTTCGGGGGCTCCCCTGGTGGCGCAGTGGTTGAGAGTCCACCTGCCGATGAAGGGGACACGGTCTGGGAGGATCCCGCGTGCGGCTGGGCCCATGAGCCATGGTCACTGAGCCTGCGCGCCCGGAGCCTGTGCTCCACAACGGGAGAGGTCACAACAGTGAGAGGGAGGCCCGCGTACCGCAAAAAAAAAAAAAAAAAAAAATTTGGCGTCTTAGTCCTTCTTGACTGTTATCTGCAATCCACCAAATTAAAATCACAAAATAAGTTATCGATTAAAAAAATATATACTAAACTAAAGCATCACTAGAGCAATAGAGCGCGTACTCACTAAACATCACCTGGATTAATAAACCAATGTTTGCCTCTGTGCCTGACACGACATTAACACAAGGGAAGGCAGAAAATGAATAAATGATGTGCTCCCTATTTTTTTTCCCTACTGATGAATTTCAAAGAGAAAAGTTAAATATGTAAAACAAGTAGAAGAAATTCAATGAGGTCTCGAGGTTATGAAAGAGTCTAATATGTTTTCTTTCACTGAAGTACTAAAAAATCACAAGTTAATTCACTGGCTAACAACTGAAGTACTGCTGCCTTCGCATTAAAAATCTTTCAGCAGAATTCTCATTTCCAGTAAAAGACATTAATTTCATGACAGTGGAAAAACACCCTTCAGAGACAGTCTGCCTTACTCTCCAGCTTACTGTCACAAGAACAAGATACTCAAACACTAACTCCAGCTGACAAAATAAAATACTCTTGTTCAGAGAGAGGACTGTCTCTTATAATAGCCTGGCTCTTACCCCAGGAGCTTTATTACCAAGAATAAACTTTATGAAAGGTTGCCATACATAAAGCAGACTTCCAGCTGCTCCTCTAAGCAAACATCAATGAGACTTGTGATAAGAGAGATTAAGTTGCTATCACGTCCGGGGCAGCACTGCAGCACACGGGGAATTTCTCACCCTCTTCTCTCTAGCACGGCAAAGAGGAAGAAAGGAGGCTTAAATGATGCATTCAACAGCTTTAAAAGTGACTTAAATAGGCCTACTTCTTTCAAAGGAACTAAAACAAACATGAAATAGGTTAAAAATTTAGCTTAAATGCTAATTAAAATTTGACCACTTTCTTTGGGAAGTGAAGCCTCTGTATGTATCCCTCCGAGGTCTAACACCACTGCAAAGCAAGGTGAAGCAGCCACAGAGGGAGGACAGCCTGTGCACAGACTGGAGCAGACAGCACAGAACGTAATAGCCACACGAGCACTGTCCCTCTGAGAGGACATCACGATACACAGAAAACTGAATGGGGCTACAAAATACAATCTCCACAGGAAATCGTTTAACTCATAAATATCTACAGAGAACAAAGACCATAAGATACTTCTCAGAGCGTTTAAAGGAAAGCTAATACGTTGCTTATATATTTTTTAAATACTCAATTAGTTTCCATCCATGGATAATAGTATAAATACTTTCTTCTGATTTTCAACACTTAAAATATTATTTGATAGAAAGAGATGATAATTCATGTCCTAAGATTCTATAAACAAAGGGTTGTGAAACCACTAACTAGGGACATAAACATTCACTGAATGCTTACTAAATGCACTTAATATTGTCTTTCCTCTTCTGGGCCTGGATATTACCACATTTATTCCACGTATTAGTAAATCACCACCTAGAGAAGTTAAACAATTTTTCAAGTTAAGTAGGTAGTAAATGGCAGAGCTAGGATTTGAACCTAAGTGTAAATCCAAAATCAAAATCTGTGTTGTATCATGTTATCCTGCCCCTAAACTCATTTAAACATGCATACTTGACTAGCATGATGCTGGACCAAAAAATACACTCTTAGAAAGCAAGCAGGAAAGCCAGACTACATACAGTTCCCAGTCAATTAGGGTTGATTGGAAGCATCATTCTAGAAGATGTGCAAGGGTAAAGTTAGTCACCTAACTTAGTAATTCATGAGGTCAACCCTTTCTTTCATCCAAAAAAAACCAGAGTCAGTTATCTCTTCCTTTCAAATATCTCTTAAAATCACCTTTATAAAGACAGTTTCTAGCCAACATTGTATCAATGTTCTGATCTTACCATTTTACTTTCTTATCAAAGTTTTAAACCTCTCTCCCACTGCTATTCATGTCTCTGAGCCTAAGAAAATCTTAAGTAAATTCTTGAAGCACTCCCACAAATTCTTAACAGTCTGAGAAGAAGACAGAGAGGAAGATAGATTAAAATGTTTTACTGGTCTGTAACCTCATTTTTTAGACCTGCTGAATGAGCAGGAATGGCTCCAGGCAGGAATTCTGAACTTGCCATATAAACGCAGGAATGCTTTCTGAGTTGTGTTTTCAGTGTGGTCACCAAAATAAATTCATCCAGCAATCTTGAAATTAAATTCTACCCCCCGCTACTGACTTCTTACCGCTACAGAAGTTCTCAACCCTGTTAGCAGAAATTCAACTTTAAAAAACTCCTTTAAAAAACTGCTTTGGAATATTTCACGAGGACATTAAATTTATCCACTCCCCTCAAAGTGTATGTACTGTGAACAGAGCAAAATCCTCTCTAACTAGACAGCTACATCTGTTCCAATCATTCTCAGAACATCAGTTATTTCAGTGGCTCAAAAACACCAATTGCCAGGTTGCAGTGGGCCTACTTTTTGTGGCGGGTCAGATTACCCAGGGGAGAGGAAGCGGAGAATACAATTCCCGAGTGTGTGCTCATTGCTGAGGGGCCAGGGCCCCGAATCCTTCGGCATCCGGCTGCCAAGAAGCTACTCGTGGGGGTGAGGACAGGCTGTAGAAATCCTACCTTAATACTGAAACCCCAGTCAACATGATCACCCAACTACAGTCATAAAAGCAGAGATCCCAGAGTTGCTGCTTAAGTTCCTAAAGTTTAAATCCTGGTCAATCCAATGAGCTGGACTCCTTCACTGCAGATTGTCAAGTGAAACAATGTGTCACCTGACACATTACGAAGAGAACCAAAATTATGAAGAGTAACTTGATTTAGAGCAGTAGGGGCTGGGATAATATTTCCAAGTAGCAGCCTCAGTTCCAAGCCTTTTCCCTACAAGTTCTGGCTAGTCAGACCACCACCTGATTTTCCCTTGACCAACAGTGACGTCCCCGTTGGACTGCGCACACGGCCATTAGTTAGGCAGGAAATGCTAACAGAAATCCACGGAAATGTAAGACTACGGATGTACTGACACAATGAATGTGGGCAGCCCTGAAGCATCAGTATCCCGAGAGCAAAGCTCTTCATCAGAAATGGGAGACTATGTCTACCAATAGAGAGAATTTTGAGAGCATATAGATTATTATTAGTAAAAAGTAGCTTCCCAATCATTTCCACCTCAAAACATTGTAAACGGAATCTTATCTGGGGACTATTTTCAACAGAGCTCCTCACTATATAAAACAAAGCCAAAATAACTCATAAAACGTAATGATTGGGCTTCCCTGGTCGCGCAGTGGTTGAGAGTCCGCCTGCCGATGCAGGGGACACGGGTTCGCGCCCCGGTCTGGGAAGATCCCACACGCCGCGGAGCGGCTGGGCCCGTGAGCCATGGCCGCTGAGCCTGCGCGTCCGGAGCCTGTGCTCCGCAACGGGAGAGGCCACAGCAGTGAGAGGCCCGCGTACCGCAAAAAAAAAAAAAAAGTAATGATTCAAACATGCACATCTTCGAAGTTGTTAGTTTTAGATATACAATTAAATTTTAGAATACTAAGATTAAGTGTTAGGAACATAAAATTAGACCTTTAGATATTAAAGTCTCTAGACTACATGGTCCAATATGGTTGCCATTAGCGACATGTGGCTATCTGAATTCAAATAAAATTTAATTAAGATTATATAAAATTAAAAATTCAGTTCCTTGGTCACACAAGTCACATTTTAAACACTCAAAATCAGCATGTGGCTAGTGCGGTCCCACACATTGGAGAGGAAAGATACTGAACACTGCATCAACACAGAAGGTTCTACTGGACAGCACTACTCTTGGAAGAAACCTGCCACAAAAATGACATAGAACACAATATCTACACAATCAATAATGAAAACACAGATAGAAACATTATGTATCTTGACTGTGTGACTGTTCACTGGTACACAGAACTGTCACAACTCACTGAAGTGTATATTTTCAATGGACGCAGTAACGCATGTAAATTATTCCTCAATAAATTTGATAAGGAAAATTCCAAAGGAAAAACAAAAAATACCTAGGGTAGATACAGGAAATCCTGACAACTTGTTCATTTATTCCTTCGGTGGAGACCCTGCTGGGTCACTCCCAGCAGAGTGGAGGGCAGACAGCAGGAGCGGGAAGGTGAGCACACGTCTGTGTGGCGAGGAGAGACCCAGACACTGTGAAAGGGAAGGGACAGTGCACGCGGTCCTCCTAAAATGACCACAGCACCCTAACTCACACCACAAACAACCTAAAATCACACCACGCGCCGAGGGCCCACTGAAGACACCAACCATACAGAATCGTAAGGGGTACAGCCTCACAGATATCTCAAATGATTAAAGAAAAGAAACTGGGAAAGTGAATAGACTACCCAAAGTATTTAAAGATTTAATACCTGAGAATCAGAAGAGCCAAGACTGGCACAACACTGTAAATCAACTGTAATTCAATGAAAAAAGAAAAAAAAAAGAAGAGCTAGGTATTGCCAACCCCAATTCAACATGAGTTAAATCTCACCCAGCTGATAAAAGTCAATGGTTCCAGCCAACAACCACAGCTGATCAGTAACACCAGCTCCAGCTCCTCTGGCCTCTGACAGGGCGGCCACAACCCGTCACCCTCCCAGCTGACCGGTTCTCACAGGCAGACAGGAGATGGAGAGGGGAAAAACCAACCAGGCTTCCCAGAAAACTCAGGAAGCTGACAGTCACACCTGGTAGTCATGGCATACCTTGGCCTATTAGTATTGCAACATTTAAGAATTTTTATGTCAGATATCATTTTATATTTTATTCACATTTCCATTATCACTAGTACTTGTCAACGGTTTATTAAAAATAGGGGGAAATGTTCAACAGAAGGGAAATGGTTAAGAATATTATGGTACATTAGCTTGTAATATTTGACACCATTAAACAGGATTATGAAAACCATACGAGGTTTATGAACTTATGATGATTATGAACACTGGCAACATAAAAAACAATCAAATGAAAAAGCAAAGTATACTGTGTCTACAGTACGCACACATGTGAAAAACGGACTGGAGGAAAACATGAACAAATAGAAATTGCTTGATTTCTTAGACTGTGCCTTTTTTCTTTTAGGTAGATATCCATTACTGTTGCTATAACGGTATTTGCGTAATACAAAATAAAACTTTTAAGTATTTACGAATAGTTAGCACACTTACCACAGTGGGGTTGCCACTACTTATCAACTGGCTGACTTCATGAAAAATGCTTTTGCAGTCAATTGATTTATCTAATGATCCTCGTTTTACAATTACTGCTACTGCTAATAGAATCTGTTCCCGAACATACTTTTGGAGGCTGTAAAACATAAAAATCATTGTGAAAACTTTTACACAAATCCAATATAAAAATACTCCCCGACTTCTCACTGTGCCGTAGCTGCTGACAGCGCGGCTCACGTCTGAGGTAGCGTGCTCCTGGTTATGCGCTGACTCCACAGCCAGAGGCCTGGGTTCCAATCCACACTCCAGTTATTACTGGCTATGTGACCCTGGGCAAGACCGTTCACACTCAGAGCCTCAGTTTTCTCACATGTGAAATGGGGATAACAGTAACAGGGCTGTCACAAGAATTACATATTCTTAACACTGCACCCTGGGCACAGCAAGCGCTACGTGAGCGTCAGCAGCTCCGGGTGGTGTTATCAGCTCACTAAGCCAGGGGAACATGCTGCCAGTTCAGAGCCACATTCGGACCTAATCTCCATCTCCAACCAGCAGTACCATCTTACATCCATTCCCTTTAACATGGAAAGGCAACATGCTAGCTAGCCAAGGTACAACATTATGGAAACATACACGTTCTTCTAAGCCTTTGTAAATGTTCATATCTAATGTTCATATCTGTCCCTCAGTGTGGTGGCAGAAGCACCCATCTCAGATGGAGGCCTCCTACAAAGGGCCATTGGGCCACAAGGGCACACGGATTTAACTGCCTTTTCACAACCGTTTCTTAAAAAGAAGGCTCAGAAAACATAACCCTAAACTATAATCCAGCCTCTAGAATGCCGTACAGATACAACCACCACATGCCCTTGGGATAAAACCCAAATTCCCTAACACGGCTTATAAGCAGTGGGTCCCATCCCAGCCTTCCTGGGGTACTCCCAATTTACCCGCTGTCCAGAACAATGATGAACAGTGCTTTCTTTTACTCTGAAAGGTGTCCCCATTTGGACATAAACGATATGGCCACTCACTTCTAAGGCCCTTCATGGCCAGGGATCTGCTCCCCTCTCATGGCAGCCCCTCCACGCACTCTCATGACCACAGCTACACCAAACCTCTTTCAGTTCCTGGCCTGTAAATGCCACTCTCTGCACGTGGCTGGTCAGTACACAGAAGGGCTCCCTCACACTTCACACAACACGAAGCGCGCCGCGCCAAGCATGCTGCTGTAGTCCCACAGGAAAGCACGCCGCCTGCGGCATAACACGCACTCACCAGACATTCATACAAACGAACGAACGTGTCTCGCTCTGTCAAGAACGAAAAGGATTCCTTCAAAACAGACTTGAAGCATTCACTAAGCGAATAAAAGCAAAGATCCTACTGTGTGCAAGAGTGTGAACTGACCAAAGGGAATATTCGTACTTTTGAGGGGACACGACAGTTTCAAACACACTGACTGCTACTCGAAATGTACATAAAGCTAGCTTTAAACATTGTTACTGGCAAAAATTATAAATTACTAGGAAAATAAATAATAATACCCAACATTTATGGAGTGCCTATGACCTGTCTTTATATAAACTAACTGCACAAAAATTAGTACACTTAATCCTCACAATCTTTTTAGTAAAGTACTATCAGTGCTGTTATTCACTCCATTTAATAATCAGAAAATTAATGCACAGAGAGGTTAAATAATCTGCCCACGGTCATGGAGTTAAGTGGCAGAGGGGGACTCACAGTCCCTTTCTCAACCACTATGCCATACTGCCTTTAAAAAAGTGTGCCCTGGTGGCCCAGTGGTTAAGACTCTGCACTTCCAATGCAGGGGGTGTGGGTCTGATCCCTGGTCAGGGAACTAGATCCCACATGTCATGTGGTGTGGCCAAAAAATAAATAAAAATTAAAAAGTGTACCCTGCATTTCACTCTGTGCAAATTTTAATCACAATTAGGAGGAAAAAATAGAAAAGGAAAACTTCCATGCATGCAATGGGAAGTACAGAACATTACGTACTTCGTATTCTACAGTATATAACTTGTAGCATTCTACCCATGCAGAGCACCAAAAGTTTTAACTTGACTCTAATCCATTCATCAGACATTCTACAAGATTGAAATGTCTGTGTCATGAAAGACAAAAAAAAGGCAGAATTATTCTAGATTAAAAGAGACACAGGGCTTCCCTGGTGGCGCAGTGGTTGAGAGTCCGCCTGCCGATGCAGGGGACACGGGTTCGTGCCCTGGTCCGGGAAGATCCCACATGCCGCGGAGCGGCTGGGCCCGTGAGCCATGGGAGAGGCCACAGCAGTGAGAGGCCCGCGTACCGCAAAAAAAAGAAAAAAAAAAAAAGGAGACACAACAACTAAATACAACATGTAATCTGAGGCTAAACCCTGGATCAAAAAAGTAACCTATAAAGGAGGAAAAGGATATAAATAGCATTTTCCAGAACATTAGAAATATCAAAATATGAGGTCAGAATTATATTAAATAATATAAATATAGTAATTATATCAGGAGTATTGAGATGATCTCTTAGAAGAGACATGCTGCAGTCTTCAGGGATGTAGTATCACTAAATGCTGGCTGAGCCTCTACTAGGGAGAAGGCACGTGAGTGTTCCCAGTACTACTCTTTCAACTTGGCTGAAAACTTTTTTTTTCTTTTTTCCAAAATAAGAGTTTGGGGGAGTTCCCTGTGGCCTAGTAGTTAGGATTCTGGGCTTTCAGTACCATGGCCCAGGTTCAATCCCTAGTGGGGAACTGAGATCCCACAAGCTGCACAGCAAAAAAAAGAAAGAGTTTGGGAGACAATATTATAAGTGAACTATTTCAATGTGGAACCCTACAATCAACTCTAAAATAACTCCTGAATCAAAATTATTACGGTGAGATGATTCTGGATGACACAAGAGATGACATGCATAAACACAGCTGAAACCGGCCCGAGTTCAGTGGGGGGTGGAGGTGGGGCTGTGATAAATCAGCAGCTCCAGGGCAAGTTGGTATCCACCCAAAAGGGTTCATTAAGCAACGGATTAAAATTTAAATAAAGGAAGAAAACCAGCATGAAGGAGAAGAGAAAGGTTTGAAATGGGGGCAAGTTTTCCTTATTCTGTTAAAATCAGAAAAAATAAGCCACACCCTCACTCAGAGATCTGTATACCTGCTAATCCCTGGAACCCGCTGTCCATTAAACCTGTAATGCTAATAGGCTAAGTAACACCTGGTTTTTTTCTCTCATACATTTTTCGATATGTGAAGCACTTATTAGCACTTTACTGAGTGCAAAAGTCATGCCAGTAATTATTATTAAATATTATGAACTCAGAGGCTGTCAGTGAAGTCAGCAGGAACAAAGGTATGACAGCACGCTCGAAAGTTTTATGCATCTTTATCGCCGTCAATCAACATTCCGAATTACCAGCATTTCTGATTATGTAACATTTTCTTCACTGAGTGTGAAACTAAGTATCTATGAAAAAAGTATCCAACGGCACAAACTGCATACATACAATGTACGGTGCCTCGTCTTAGAAGACAACTTGGAATTAAGGGGACTTTAAAAAAAAAGATACAGAGTAAATGAATTTCTCCCAAAGTTGTACAGCTAATAGTTTTCCTCATTTGTTTTTAAATCATACAAGCAATGAATACACACAATCTTGTAAATTTTTTAAACAATACGTGTATAATATAAAAAGAAAATTCACTTTCATCCCATTCCTCAAATCTGATCCCCTATCCAAAAAAAATCGTTAAAGAATCTGGTACGTTTTCTTCTACAACCTTTTCAATGCACGTTTCTAGGTATTGACACATATATATACGTGTAACATTTGGTTTGATAATGGTGCCTGATCTCCCCACACCCTCCTGGCTACTCACTTACGTCTTATAATACATACCAAGAACCAAAAGAAGATCAAGTTAAGTATAAAGGATTTTCGACAGAGTCAAAGATCAACTTTTATTTATAACCAAAATCCCGGAACTAAACAACAAAAAAAAACCCTAACATCGAAGCACAATCTCTTCAAAGAAACAAAACCCAGTGACACATGCTTAAATTAAAAAGTATTCTTTCATTAAGTCCCAAAACAACCTACAATCGTGTGTGGGTTTTTAAAATACAAGCCCACACAGAGCTTAACCATAAATGTCAATCATTAAAAAGTAAAGGAAAAAGCATCCCAAAGGATGGCTCAGGGAGGCGTCTGGCAGCGCCTCCCCTGCGCACTTACTGAGGCCTCTGTAAGACGTAGGTTAAGAGGAATGTGCGCAGTGACTCGACGCTCCCTCTCTCCAGGAGGATCCACTCGCGGACAACGGCCTCCATGACGGCTGTGGCAGCTTGAAAGAGGACGTAGTCTACCTTACTCGTTTCTAAGGAGGAAACAGACACCTTCTTCAAACAGCAGCTCACCTTCCCCTGAACATTGTGCATTTCTTAATTTTAAAGAGAACTTTCAGACAAGGAATGAGATGGTTACCTGTTCCTTTTTTATCCAGTGACCTTTGCTCTAGCACCACAAAGAGGTTAGTTCCTCTCAGAAGACACCTCAGGCAGGTGGCAGCTAATCACCGATCACAATTTTCACAAACTTTCCTCACCTCTCTTCAACTGTTACTTCCAAAGCATGAAGAACTAAAAAATAACACAGCTTTAAAAAAAATAAAATAAAAATATAAAGCAATCAGAAAATTTCCTAAGAGATTCTCACCCTGTGCAAAACAGAACTCTGTATCAGAAAAGTATCTAATAAACTAGTCTTTGAACATTACTATCTGCGAGGAGCCATGCTGTCAAAATATGTTTGTTCAGTAATTAATCAAGCTTTCAGCAGGATGGCCCGTCTCCAATAGCAAGTTCAGAAATAAACACAATCATGTTCATGTTCTTTTTCTCAAAATGTTAAAAAAAAAGGGGGGGGGATCACATTTACACAAGGTGAGAAGTTCTTGTGCATTTTCTGATTGCAATACTGATCAAACTGAGTAAAATCCCAAAGCTACACTCAGAAAGATCCAGCTTTAACTAGCAAGTTACAGTATCCAAACTAAGAACTGAATCAGGAGGGGAAAAAAATAGAAAATTAACATATTGAAGAAATATTTTACATTAATTTTCTATTTTTTCTTTAATTCAGCAATACCACTACAGTCAGTTTCCAAATAGCATTACCAAAAGGGAGAAACAGTCAAAATGAAGTCAAGAAAAAGCAGAAACTTTTTGAAGCCCTACAAAATAACCATCATGCGAAACCCATGCAGAGTCTGATTCAACTCCTGGGTATTTGCCAAGATCACTAGACAGGAGTGCCTGGAAGCCCGAGAAATACCTCTAGGCACAGAATAACACCTTCAAGAACTTCTCAGAAGAGAATGAAGATACAGGCAGGCACATCATTTTCTCTCCATTTCAAGCACAGATCATTTAAAAATATTACAAGTGATCTTGACACAATTTTCTATAAAAATGTGCGAGAAAAGGTATGCCTACATCAATTCCTATCACACTAGACTACAGCACGGGAGTTTTGAACATACTAAAACTAGTAAGAGGAACCAATCTGGACCTTTATTTTTTTTAAGTTTGATTAGTCCATGCCATCTTAACATGAATTCTAATTGAGATGGTAATCAGAACTCACAAAAATTTAGAAACCTTAAAATATAATGAATAAATAAAGCAACAGCTTCCAAAAATGTAAACCTATTATAAAAAGATGTGTTTAAAGTTTCAGGAGAAAAGAAGTGTTTTATTCAAAGAGGACTGGAAACAGAAACCAGTTCTATCTATTTTGCTCACTAAGGAGAAATATGGTACTGCCTCATAAAGGTAATTCCAATCATCTCTTATTATAAACCTCTTCTTGAAAGAAAATGATGGTTGTTTGCCTATCTGTACTTTCTACTGAAATCGTAAACATTTTAAGGACCTGAAATTCTTAACCATGGATTTTAACAAGGAAGCAAAATTGTAGGGACTCATAGAATTTTAGAAATAGAACTCCGAAGATCATCTAATCCGATCCCTGCATTTGACTCTTGAAGAAACTGATGCACCAAAGACTGTGAGAGGAAACTGCAGCCCGCGTGGCTGGGTGATGTCCTCTGGTGACATGCGCCTTGCCCTAAATGCAGGTGCCAACTAGACAAGGCCCAGCACATACTCCTGCTTCTCGTGAGCAAGGAAACACGCTCCTGTCTAACTCCCTGTGCTTACAGCCTAGCTTTTTTCTGCCCCCTCCCCTTTTTTGCAAGGGTCAGTAGGGGGACAATTACAGAAAGTAAATCACATTCAGAAGTTTTCAAGATACCTCTTTTCCTTAGATTTCTCTGTCTGGTATCAATGAAGATCTCTAAATGACTATTCCTATAAGAAACTGTCTCTAAGAATGGAGGAATCTGAAAAAAAGAAAGCCAGATTCCAAAGTTAAAAGTTTTCCTAACCTAATAAATTACACTTTCTCATAAAAACTGCCATTGGCCTTCACAGACTGCACTTAAACACAACAGAAATGTGCAGAAGATGCTCGCGGGAGCTCCGGAAGCCTGCCAGCAGAGGATGAGGACTTGACACACACAGGAGCCTTATTCTTGCTTCCTGCTGGAAAGATGCTCAAAATTGCAAGGTCCTTGTGCAGAACTCACAGTTCATCTAGAATTTCTAATACTCTCAGGGATGATTTCCCACTGACTAGGACACTGTTTAGATGACAATTTAGTTTAAGCCACTTTAGCAGGAAGCCTTCACTTCCTACCACAGTAACTCTTTAATAATAATTACGTAAATAAGATTCACACGCATCTTGTCGGCCATCTGAAATTCGAGCCAGGAAGACTAAAGCGAGAGTGAAGGTAAGGGCCGAGAGGAAGAGCACTGCATTCTGGCTTCCGGCAACTACGCTCCCCTCTCCGGCCCTGGGGCTCCTGTCCAAAGCAGAGGCAACGTAAGCTGCACAGTGACACACACAAGCACACCAACGGTAATGTAATAAGTCTCAGGCTCGTTCTGTTTTGTCTCGGATACCTCCGAGATAAGAAACGAAAGAAATCCTTTTCTCCCTGAGAAAAGGGCAAAAGGAAGCTGCTAAGTTAGCTCCAGAAGTGCTGGACCGACCCCTCAAGGTCTGGGGGTATTTCTTTAACAAGAGCAGAACTCACAGGTTTTTTGAAGGAACACCTGACCCTACAAAACTAGTAAATTCCTAAGTGCCAGAGACTTCTGAGGCCAAGAGGTCTGAAAGTGCTCTTCTAACAAAACGCACAAGCATGCAACATGCACACGCACGCACGCGCACAAACACACAGAAAAGAGCAAAGAAATTAAAACTACAGTGAAAACAAAAGAATAAGACGAGAAAGAAATGAGATAAAATGAGAAACATAATAAAACTTAAGTTAGAAGTGGGAAGGAAGAATTTTAAGAGGCCAGAAAAGGGAAGCATCCAAGAGAAAGTCTCCCCTTCATTAGAATCTATCACCCAGACATTCTATAAAAATGACTTATAATCCCGAAATAAGAATGTGAAAATTCTGGATTGCGATCGACTGCCACGTGCATGAGAAGTCTTCTTAGAGGAATTAACCTTTCTGGGCTGGTGGCAACTGAGTAAGGAGTTAAGATTTTCTGTGAAGTTTAGATGTAAACATTAATGTAACACAAGGCTTTGCAGTACATTAATGATTATGCTTATAACACATGCACCCAACCTTTTAAACAGTTAATGTCTCAAAACCCAAACTGCTTCCAATAGCGCGGCTGGAACTAGCAATACTATTCTTTAGAAATTTTTATCAGGAAAACAAAAGTATTCTAAAACAAGCTCACAGCATAACAAAGCAATAGTTCTTCATAACATATACATACTCTAAAAAGGAAAGAGTGGTATAAACAAATACACTCTAATAACATACTTATCACTTAGATTGGGTATTTCCAGCTAGCACAGAAGGACAACTGAGTCACAGTCAGTCGGAAGTCAGATGAGACACCACTGGGACCCTGTTTATGCAGTGAGGGCACAGCCACAAGAGCCAGACTCAGATCATCTGAGGTTTTCTACATCTATTAATGCTCAGCAGTTTCAAGGCAGTAAGGATGAAGCAAGGCTCCCTTAAATTCTTAATGATGTTTAGTTTTGCTTCTTTTAATTTAACACTGAGTTATTCTCCACAAGATAACAAATTTCCTTAGTGCCAGAAGCAAATTCAACCGAGTATAAAAACAGACTACTCAAAAAAACCCAAAAAACAAAAATCCCCGCCTCATTTAGAATTAAAGGTGGTTATTAAACTGCTTCTCTAATGTAAGATCTAACTCCTGAAGGAGACAAGGCCGCCTTTACCACTGATGCTAGCTCCGTGCAGAGGACAGAGCATATTTCAAAGGCCATCTGAAATGAAGTAACGGGGCAATGACATGTACATGACTGTTCACAAAGTGCTTTCAAATGTTACTACGTCTGCACCTCACTACGACTTAAGACAGTCAAGTCCATTTAAGGCAAACGACATCATTATGCCCATTTCACAGACGAAAAAAGGGCCTGAGAGGTGAAGTGACTTCCTCAAGCTGCTTCCAGGCCGCAGGCACCCTGGCGCCTGGCCCTGCCCACTGAGCCCCACAGTCCTCACCCCAGCCCTGAGCTGGAGAGCACTCTGCACACAGAGCTGGAATGGCAGGCTGTTTCCATCCAGAAACCAGAGTGCTGGTGGCTACGGATTAGTCTTCCTAAAAGCACAAGAATAAAAGGTCAGATAGTTTCGTTCCTAACGCTCAACTAACCAATTCTGTGGTCATGGACAACTCAAATAGCCTTCTTTTCTGAGCCTTCAATATGGGTTACAAAAAAAGTGGCTCCAATTAAGAAAAACAGCCAACAATTATCAGATTATAAAATAACAATAACCAATGAAATCTCTCTTAACTATTATTGAAAAATACCTAAGAGGCAGAGAAAATGCCATCTCTGAATAAGTTACGACTTCTGTGATAATTTTTAAAGGAAAGAGATCACTTCCATACATATGTCAGACATAAGGTACTCACAAAACATTTTTGACAAGAGTAAAAATCAATGCTTCATTTTAGGACATACAATGAAGATCCTACACAGAACTAACCAATATTCGCTAAGCGAGCTGAGTACAAACTACATGGTTTTTAAAAAATGATGAAAAAACAACTAAAAGAAACTGTAGAAACCCCCAAAAATAATCTTAATTTTAAAACACTGGGATACGTTATAGTACATTTCCTATAAGTGATATCATACTTGAAAACAACAGAAAAAACATTAGATTTTCCTCCCACCATTAACAGCCTTGATATCACGGTCAATAATAAAACAACTTATTGAATGTTTTCTTTAAGGAAGAAAAATCCAAAGCAAAATCAGAGTTTTCTCTCTGGCTTTATGGAATATCTTTAAAGCCACTTCAGTGGAATGATTATTAATGGAAAATTATAACTGTACAAACCTGCTTATTTTTAAAGGAATTTAAAATATCTAAAGTTCAAGATAGAAAAACTAGGTATTTTTAAAGTAAACACTTACCCAAAATATGCTTGCAAACTGCAAATGGTGATTTTGATTTCCTAAATGATAAGAATATATGCTCAGCATGCTGGCGCTGCTCAGTGTTAACCATGGAAGGTGGTGCCTTGAGATTTAAAAACAAACACAAACACAGAGCACACTTGTTTAATAAGGAAGCTTGAACAATAGCAATCCTTTTACCCACAACAAGAGAAATACTTTCACTTTCAGGGGACTACGGGAGTACAAATTCTTGCTTAATTTTTCTTAAGTAACTATAGTATTAAACTTCATGATAAATATTTAAAATACAGTTTCAGGGAAAAGAAACAAATTCCTGACAAGGTTTGGATCAGAATCCTTTCAAGTTGCCTACTTTTAAGAAAGATATATTTATTTAACATCTTTTTGTAATTTTTAAAAAAAAACATAGCCTACTCATTGCCTTTTATTCCGAAATATACCACTCCATCTAAACTGACCAAGTTCAAATAATTTCTATTCTTCAGCCCTGGTGAAACTGAATCCAAAGTTACTAAAAATTGAACTTCTAAAAACAATCCTTTAAGATAGAAATATTATCAGATAATTCTACCTCAAGTTTTCTAAAATCACTATTAAACCAGAAAAATTAGGAACAGCGAAGTTTGGAGTTTACCAAACTCCTTTCTGAATAATAAATTAATCAGCCAGAAAAGCCAGCCTTCTCTCTCAACAAAAACAGCTCCTAAAAGTCTGCTCAGGTTTTTAAATTCCATTTTGTTCTAACAGTCTTTCCTCCAAAGATAATACTCTTCTGAACCAGCGCTACCTAAAACATACATTCCTAAAATATACATTCAAAGGTTATCTTTGACCTTACTAAGACCCATCTGAAGAGAAGAAGAGATTGCTTATACAGCATACAGATCAAAATATCAGATTTCTCAATTTGGGAGGGGAGGGGAGGGTGAGGGGAGTTGGCAGGAAAATAAACCTTTGTTATTGTAACCAATATAAAGTGGGGAAATCATCATTTCAACTGTATTCAAAGACTCTGGGAGATGAAAAACATAACCAGGTATATTAGATTAATATTCATTACAAACTATATCAATTATGCAACATTAGTTACTCTACTTTCAGTTAAAATAGAAAAAAAAAGAAGTAAATCCAAGAAAAATTAACTTTGATTCTCTTGCCTAAAGGAATTCTTATAATTAGCTAAAGCCAGTTCAGACTACTATTCCTAATGATATAGCACCCTCTACAGCTCTCTAGATAAAAATGAAAATATTTCCATTAAAGAACTACGTTAAATAGGTAACAAGGATACACTGTACAGCACAGGGAATTACGGCCATTATCTTGTAATAACCTATAATGGAATATAATCTACAAAAATACTGAGTATGGGGGCTTCCCTGCTGGTGCAGTGGTTAAGAATCCACCTGCCAATGCAGGGGACATGGGTTTGATCCCTGGTCCGGAAAGATCCCACATGCCGCGGAGCAACTAAGCCCATGTGTCACAACTACTGAAGCCTGCGCGCCTAGAGCCCGTGTTCTGCAACAAGAGAAGCCACCGCAATGAGAAGCCCGCGCACTACAACAAAGAGTAGCCCCCGCTCGCCGCAACTAGAGAAAGCCCGCGAGCAGCAACGAAGACCCAATGCAGCCAAAATTAAATAAAATAAATAATTTATTAAAAAGATAAATAAGAAATGATAAAATCACCTAGAAAAGTAATACAATAACAAAATAAAAATAAATCAGCACTATTACATTATCCTCAACTTTTTTACTACATTGCTCAGAGTATAACATGATCTTTCAGCAAGGTATAAATGAAATCTGGGAACACCATCTTTGTAGTCTTTTTTTTTTTTTTTAAGGTTTCATTGAAGAGTGTTGGGAATTGAGAATTTTCTACCCATAATGACAAAGAGAAAAAAACTGATAAGGAAAGGCATTTCACAATTAAGAGATAAGTCAGAAGCTGAATGCAAAAAGACATACAGCAGCACACTAAACCTGCACTGTCCGAAACAGCAGCCACCAGCCACATTTGTTAAAATTAAATTAAACAAAAAAAAATTCAGTTCCTTGGCTACACTGGCCACATTTCAAGTGCTTAATAGCACTCGTGTCTGGTGGCTACCACACTGGACAACACAGATTCAGAACATTCGTATCACTGCAGAAAGTTTTAACAGACAAACTCCATTAACGATGATAAAACTAATCATATAAGTGTAACCTCAGAACTTGAGTCTTGAGATATTGATATTCTAGATCAGTGGTTCTCAACTGAGGCAACTTTGTCCCACAAGGGACATCTAGCAATGTCTGGAGACATTTTTGGTTGCCACACTGGGGAGTGCTATTGGCAACTAGTGTATAAAGGGCAGGGATGCTGCTAAACATCCTACAATGCACAACCCAGCCCAAAACACCAACAGTGACAAAGTTGAGAAACCCTGCCCTAAGTGAATTTTCTCAAACTCAAGAATCAGTGAATGAACAATATACTTCCAAGGACAAAAAGGAAACATGGTATTCTCATCCAGTCAGTCATTACGCTAGAATTACTTTATTACCCAATATTCCGTGACAATAACTGGAACCAACTTGTTTTGCTAAAAGGATATGACAGTATTTTTTACTCTCTTACGATATCTGTGTAAAAAGTTTGCTTGATACAGTTCATTAAAGGATAAATGCTATAAAGGCAGGTGTGTATACAAAGATAATAAAAAAAGTAATTGTCTTGCTCATTCTAACTGGTGTCTATAAATCTAAAAATAAAAATGACTCACAATTAGGAAGCAAAAAATATGGTCATCTTCTGCTCATCAATATTATATGCCATTGGGACCTCCCTGGTGGCGCACTGGTTAAGAATCAGCCTACCAATGCAGGGGACATGGGTTCGAGCCCTGGTCCGGGAAGATCCCACATGCCACGGAGCAACTGAGCCTGTGCACCACAACTACTCAGCCTACGCTCTAGAGCCCGCGAGCCACAACTACTGAGTCCACGTGCCACAACTACTGAGCCCGCGCGCCTAGAGCCCGTGCTCCCCAACAAGAGAAGGCACTGCAATGAGAAGCCCGCGCACCGCAACAAAGAGTAGCCCCCACTTGCTGCAACTAGAGAAAGTCCGCGCGCAGCAACGAAGACCCAACACAGACATACATACGTACATACATACATAAATAAATAAAATATTAAATGCCATCAATGTTTTCAAAAGTATTGTTTTGATGATTCTAAAGCAGGAAAAAGAATCAGAATAATAAGCGAAAATGTATTAAAGATTCGTCTGATGTCTAGAATCAGTACTACATTTTGAGGGTGAGAATGTAACAACCAGGAGTACAGACAAGACCCATGGGGAGTATTTGAAACCTGGACTCAGTATTTACAGAGCAGAAGATGAACGCAAAGAGATACAGTCACACTCCAGACTCGTGCAGCCAAATATGGCAGTCCCTACCCCCAATGACTATGTAAATTAATTAAAGTAAAAAATTCAGTTCCTCCTCTGCACAAGGCACGTTTCAAGAGCTCAACACCCACATGTGGCTACTGGCCACCACACTGGAGAGTGCAGATATAGAAGACGCTACTCTTGAAGAAATTTAATTAATTCAACAAATATTTACAGAGTGCTTACTATAAGGTTACCTAGATTCATATGATTTGATGTGATGTTATGTGATAGATTAATGTACAAAATAACTGCTATCACTTACAGAGCACTTATTATGTATGAGGCACTATTCTAAACACTTTCCTTTTAATGTAAACGAAATCATTTAATCTACACATTAACTCCCTGGAAATAATTATTTTCCTAGTTTAGAGAAGAAGAAACAGACGCATAGAGGTTAAGTGACTTGCCAAATGTCACACAGCTAGTCACGGGGTGGAGTCAAGAGGAATGCAAACAGTCTGGCTCCAGACTCTCTATGCTCTACTGCTGCTCAATTCCTAAATGTCAACACTGCTCCATGTGTGCTGCCTAGTCTAGCAATAGGGTGATTTTTCTAACATCTTATCTGATTAGGTCACTATCATACCACTGTTGTTTTCTAATTAGCTCTCTAATTCCTGCCACAAATCCACAAAATAGATAGACCAGCAAGACTGGGGTCAAATAATTTTATATTAAAACATGGATATATTATGGACTAGAATAAAATTTCTATTAACCTTTTCTGAAATATTTTATTTATTTGGCTGTGCCAGGTCTTAGTTGCATAGTTGCAGCACGTGGGATCTAGTTCCCTGACTATGGATCGAACCCGGGCCCCCTGCACTGGGAGCGTGGTGTCTTAACCACTGGACCACCAGGGAAGTCCCTCTATTAACTTTTTAAGATAAAAATTGAGAAATTTTAGCTTATACAAGCTGTTTTGGTGTACTCCCTAGCTCCCGCCAAATATATATTCACTCTCTTTTTACCATAAGAGTCACCTTAGCAGTAAAACAAATTTTAAGAATATTAATATATTCCCTTCCACCCTGGCTTTGTTCAAAGTCTCATCATCTCTTTGCAGAACAACTTAACAGCCTCCTAACTGGTCTTCCACCTCACAAATTGCTTCCCTCAGATGAGATTTTCACACTGCTGTCAGAGTGAAACCACAGAACTGACATGTCACACTACAGGGTGAGTCCAAGCTAACTATTGTGCAAATAAGACCTTAGATAGCCCAGCCCCTGCCTATTTCTCTAGGCTCATCTCCCTTCCCCCTTTATTCATTTCTTTCATTCAACAAATATTACCAAGCAACTATTATGTGCAAACAAGGTCCCTAAACTAACACATATTAGCATCTAGCTAGGGAGACCAACATTCATTAATTAACCACACAAATAAATGTAAAATTCCAGATGGGGCAGGTGTTATCTAAGTATAGGACAGGTGAGTCTCACCTTTCTGAGAAGCTAAGGCAGGCTTTCCTGAGAAAGCGACTATGGGGAGACCTGAAGGATCAGGTGAGAGAGGAAGAGCGTTTTAGGCAGAGGGAACAGTGTATGAAAGGTTCTGTGACAGGACCAAGGACAGGAGAGGGAAGGATGGAGAAAGAACTAGTGTGGCTGATGCAGAAAAAAAGATGAGAGAAGGGTCCTCAGAAGCTGGAAATATGGGCTTCCCTGGTGGCGCAGTGGTTGAGAATCCGCCTGCCAATGCAGCGGTCACAGGTTCCATCCCTGCTCCGGGAAGATCCCACATGCCGCGGAGCAACTAAGCCCCTGTGCCACAACTACTGAGCCTGCGCTCTAGAGCCCTCAAGCCACAACTACTGAGCCCGCACTCCTAGAGCCCGTGCCCCGCAACAAGAGAAGCCACCGCAATGAAAAGCCCGCGCGCTGCAACGAAGAGTAGCCCCCGCTCGCCGCAACTGGAGAAAACCCGCGCACAGCAGCAAAGACCCAACACAGCCAAAAATAAATAAATAAAATAAATTTAAAAAAAAAAAAAAGGAAGAAGCTGGAAAGATAAAAACTTATCCAAAGCCTCACAAAGGGAAAGCAGTAATAAAACTTCAGTTCAAACCTGGGCAATCTGTCTCTGGAACCCTTCCCTTACAGCATATTTCCATCCACAAATTACGATCAAATGTCCACTATGTGCCAGGCAATGTGCTAGATGCTTCAGACACAACAGTGAGTCATTGATAAACAAAAACAAACAGAATCCATGTTCCCAAGGAGCTTACAATCCAGCAGAGAAGTCAATCATATAATCAAATAAGCAGCATAAAACTGTGGATGCCATCAATGTTACTAAAGCAAATGGTGCCATGGGAAGAGAATTTAACCTAGTTCAGAGTGGTCAGACTTTTCTGTCAAAGTAAACACCTACACTGAGATCTGAAAAATTAAATGTCAACTAGGCAAAAGAGGGAGAAGGGTGTTCTAAGCCGAGGGAATCCATGCGTGTAAGGTTCAGGAAGGAGAGAGCAGATCCAACGTGTGGACTGATGCCCAGTCTGCGCAGCCCGAGGCCAGCTTCCTCAATGTGTGACCGGGGCAGTAGCATGGGGCCCAACTCTCCACAGGGCCCCATGCTTAATGCAATACTCTGCGCTCGCCATCCTGAAATTCTTAATCATTTTATCTCTGAACCTGTGTTTTGTAAGCGAAGCCCAATGGGACAATGGAGCGTGCATGGGAGTAGTGAGGACAGGATGGTGGCCAGGCACACGTGCACATGTCTCGAGGCAGCCTGGGGCACCGGGTCAAGGTGGCTAGGGTGGGAGCTGGGCCCAAGCAGGCAGCAGCACCCGGACCCATGGCGAGGCCAGCTTGGCTCTCCATCCCCAAAGCCCGTCCCTGAGGCACCTGCACAGACATTAACTCTCCAGCCTGAGCACTGTGACAGGAAGTCAGTAAACTTTCTCAGTAAACTACAAAACAAAAATGTACACACGGACACCACAATAAAGCATTTCAGGGAGTTATCAGAATTTTTCAAAAAGTTTGATTCTTCTCTATGGAGACTTCCCTAGTGGCGCAGTGGTTAAGACTCTGTGCTCCCAATGCAGGGGGCCCGGGTTCAACCCCTAGTCAGGGAACTAGATCCCACATGCCGCAACTAAGGAGCTGGCAAGATGCAACTAAGGAGCCCACCTGCCGCAACTAAGACCCAGTGCAACCAAATAATAAACAAATATTTTTTAAAAAGAATCTCTGATTTGCAAACTGCTACAGCAAAGCAAACATCTACAGGTTTAGAAATAGAAATTAAATTCAGAGATTGTCACATTCAATGGAGAAGAATGCTATTTTAACATAAAGCTCTGTATGAACCATTTATTAATGAGGAAGACAATTTTACTTTTTTCCTACAATTGAAGATACAACCACAGGATACATAAATGGGCGTTTTAAATTACATACAAATCATTAAGCTACTTGTGGTTTCTTGTATAACCTCTGCAAGTAACAATAACTGTCACAGGAACATTAAAATATTCATAAATTTACACCTAAAATTAAATTCAAACTCACATGAAACTGATTTATGTGAAGAGTTCAATCTTTTTAGAAAAAATGTTCTGCAAGAATCATGAGCTGTAAATGTACTACAATTTACACTTGTAAATAATTATCATCTTCCCTCTGAATCCACAGGTTCCACATCTGAGGATTAAACCAACTACAGATGGAAAATATTTGGGGAAGAAATTCCAGAAAGTTCCAAAAAGCAAAACTTAAATTTGGGACTTCCCTTGAGGTCCAGTGGTTAATATTCCACACTTCCACTGCAGGGGGCACGAGTCTGATCCCTGGTCAGGGAACTAAGACCCCGCATGCCATGCGGCACAGCCAAAAAATTAAAAAACAAACAAAAAAAACTATCACATATTAGACCCACATTTCTTGAAAGTTCCATAATATTCCACTATACAGAGTACCACAGTTTATTTACCACAATTTCTTCCAAGTAGACATTCACACTGTTTCAGTTCTTTGCTACAGCAAGGTATATAAACACTACAGTAAGTGCTTTTCCCATATGTGCAAGTATTTTGGGAGGCTGAATGAAGGGGCAGAAGTGGAACAGCTGGGTCAGAGGGCATGCAGACTTTCAAGGCTCCTGTAACACACCTCCAGACCATCTCCCAAACTTGCAGCCTGCTATGCGTCCACACACGCTGTCCATCTCCATATATCCACAGCCTGAAATATCGTCTCAATCACAGGTCTGTTTCTGCACTATTCTATTCCAACTTCCCATTCTTTTTCCACGCCAGCACCACAACCCTGCAATTACTGTAGCTTCTGAATACATTTCAATAACTGGTACAAACTCCCCCAAACCCTCCTTTCTTCTTTTTCTTAACGTTTTTTGTTACTGTCATGCAATATTCTTCCAGATAATATATATTTTCTAATTAATCAGTCAAGATTTTCTCCCACCTCAAAAAAGAGTGAGGAGGGAAGAGGGATTTTTACTGATATTACATTCAGTATATAGACTAATGCGGAAGGGACTGCCACCTTAACCAGATTAGCTCTTTGGATTGAGGAACTTCAACCTTCAGATTTTCTTTTACATTCTTCAAATAAGCTGTCTAGTTTTTGTCACAAAAATGTTGTATATTTCTTATTAAACAGTGTCCTACAGTTTATTCCTCCAGTTTTTATTCTTAACAGAATGAGTTTTTTTCCATTTTTAGGCTGACCATTGTTGGTATAAAGGAAATCTTACAATTGGTTTATTTGCCTTATATCTGGCCACCTTACCAAACAACTATTGGTTCTAGTAAATTTTTTTAGTTAATTTCCTTGGATTTCTTCTTTCTGAATATCACCTGCAAATTATGATCTTTTTACTTTTCTTTCCAATATTTACTTATTTGGCTGCACTGGGTCTTCGTTGCAGCATGCAGATCTTTAGTTGCGGTAGGCGGAATCTTTTTTTTTCTTTTTTGTAGTTGCAGCATGCAGGATCTTTAGTTACGGCGTATGAACTCTTAGTTGCAACATGTGGGATCTAGTTCCCTGAAGAGGGAACGAACCCTGGGCCCCTGCATTGGGAGCACGGAGTCTTAGCCACTGGACCACCAGGGAAGTCCCTTATTTCTTTTTCTTATCTTACTGTATCAGCTAGGCCCTCCCCTTCAGAAAGTGTTGAATAATAGTTTTATTAGAACTCCCTATTTTACTCTTAAGACTATCTCCATTTACTGGTGGTTTCAAATAATTATTTTTATCATATATTTATCATTTCCTACTTTACTGAATTTTTAATCATAAAATGCTGTTAAATTTTATCAACTGCCTTTTAGGTTATCTATGGATGATTTCAAACGTCTTTCACATTTCTTCTTTGGATCACTGGTTATGTTCCAGTTAGCTGAGTTTGACACAAATCCAACTGCAAAATACAAATTTAATTAAACTGAATTTTAAATAAAAATTTCCTGTTACCTAGTTTTTTGAGAAAAAGAACTGTTAGTGCCAGTCTAATATCTAGCGCCACAGCAGAGATGAAAAGGTTGAAATAAATAAAAATGCTTACACGATACAATGAATCTTTTCAATACGAAAAGTAAATGCTATAAGCAAAATTATTAATTTTATGATGTGCACTATTGATCGCACGCACACACACACACAAAAAGCATTATACCTTATACATAGAAGGGGCTCAGGAAACACTAAATAAATGCTCAACTATTCCCCAAACACACTGCACTTGGTTCTCTCAGGCCTTCACACAAATATATCCCTCTACCTGGGACACCCCTATCCAACTGGAGAACTCCAATTTGTCCTTCATGTCTCCGCTTAAGGATCACCTAGGTTTTGAGAAGCCCTCTCTAGGTCCCATCTCAGCCTCAGATAGACGTCCCTCCTCTGTACTCTCACAGAGCAGCAGCATATGCTCCTATTATAACATCACCTAATACTCGCTAATAGTTTTGCCTTTCTTCCCCATTAGACTTTTGTTCTCCTTGAAAACAAGGCCTGTTTCTCCTGTCTCCTCAGCATACATAGCATCGTGCCCAGCACACGTGTACTGAAGAAATGCTGCAGAATAAGTAAATCAAACAAGATGGTAAGAATTTTTCTACAGCACTACATTTTTGCAGATGCTTTTAAAATGTTAACCAAATTCCAAAATAAAAGCCATGAAAACCAATCATGAATCTCTCTCATTAAAGTTGCATTTAGATTTATTAAAATCCATTCCAGCTTTAAAACAAATATATGAAATTACTTTCCTATAAAGTATCAATTAACATACATATGAAATTACTTTCCTATAAAGTATCAATTAACATATGTGCTCTGCATTATTTTATATTGTCACTGCACACACTTGTTATGGACAACCCTTTATCCAAGGGAGCCAGGGGAGCAAAACCAAGGAAATTTAAGACAATAAATAAATCACTCTTTGGATTTATGGTTCAAACAAATGCAATATTAATAACAAAAGAATACTAGGTTTCTCCATCATGGTGTCTGTAAAATCCTAACACGTCCTTTATTTTATATCTATTCACATAAAGGAGAAAATGGAAATAAACTTCTTTAAAATTCATCCACAATGAAGTCAACAAAGAAAAGTGCAGGAAGATATGGATCACACCATCTCATTTATGTAAAAAAATACATTAGGGACTTCCCTGGTGGCGCAGTGGTTAAGAATCCGCCTGCCACTGCAGGGGACACCTGTTCGAGCCCTGGTCTGGGAAGATCCCACATGCCACAGAGCAACTAAGCCCGTGCACCACAACTACTGAGCCTGCGCTCTAGAGCCCGCAAGCCACAACTATTGAGCCCGTGTACCACAGCTACTGAAGCCCGCGCGCCTAAAGCCCATGCTCCACAACAAGAGAAGCCGCCGCAATGAGAAGCTCGCACACCGCAAGGAAGAGTAGCCCCTGCTCGCCCCAACTAGAGAAAAGCCTGCGCACAGCAATGAGGACCCAATGCAGCCAAAAATAAATAAATTAATTGATTGATTATTTTAAAAAAGGACATATGTGTGCTCTTATATGCTCAGAGATCTTCAAGATGGATACCCAAGGAACAGTGACCTCTGAAGAGAGGAGATGGGGGCTTAGGGAGCCTTTACTTTCCCCATATACCTTTCTGCACAGCTTGAATTTCTTACTATTCAGAAAGGCATTGATAAGATTTTTTTAAATCAAGGATAATATTTACAGTGTATCATTTATACAAAAAGCACTACATAATGTATATTGTAAAGGCATAGGAAATAAGGTCACAGTATATTCAAACTTAATACAGATTGCTTAGGAAAGGGGACTGAGAGTGGGGAAAGGAGGGAACACTTGTTATTCTGTACATTGTGCGTTGTTGATGTACTTTAAAATAACATGTTCCAGTATTACTCTCATAATTTGTAAATGACATAAAATGTATCAGCAACTCCAAATTCTCAGGTCTGTAACTGTAACCTGCTCTAAGTTCTTACAGTCAGAGACACACTCTCACTGCTGAGAATGTCAGCACAGAAGTGTGGTCCACTTTACTAACTCTGTATGTATTTAATATCCTCTCAAAAACGCATGGTTAGGTATCTTAAGCAGAAGCCAACAACTGGAATCTTTTTGGAACAGAAAATTTCAAGACCTATTTAAACAACGCTCCATTTGCACACTGTCTTCAGAATAGATGGCGTCACGTGCATACTGTTACTAATTTACAAAAGCCCTTCCTCATTCTAGTTTGTTCACCTTCAAATTTATTTTCCAGCAAGTAACCTCACTGTCTTGAATCAGAAGACTAAGCAGTATTCACAAACATGTACAGAAAATACTCCCTATTACTACTTTGGGGGTGGGGGGCGGGGAATCAGGCTTTATGTTGAGACCTACATCTATAAATCCCATAAACATCTTTTTTACTCTAAAGGTCTAATATACTACTTTATTGGCAGCTTATCCAATAACCTAAAGAGGAAAGAATATAGGTGTTCACAGTGAAGCAACTGCAATAACCAAAAACACATTTTGAAATTTCCCATCAAGCAATAAAATTTAACATTTATAGTATTATAATATGTTGACTTTGAGAAGTAACATGGTTGAGTAAGTAAATTTTAAAAGAGTTCTGAAATGGGAGTCTGGTGATCTAGGTTCTGGATCACTCTTATCACAAATTTGTTCTGTGACCTACCTTTGGCAAGTCACTTCTACCTCTTTGAACCTCAGTTTCCCCATCCGTAGAATGGAAGGCAAAACACTTAAACTAGATTTTTTTTTCAGGGTCTCTATTTCCTGAGAGAGGCTGATAAAAGCTATAAACCCTATTACCAAAAATGTTATGTCTGCACCCAAAAATTTACTTACAATTTCCTTCTAATACCCATCGTGAACTCCCTAAGACCTCTGCACGAAAAGATCTCCTGAGATTGTTTTACACACTAAAACTCCAAGCTGATTTTCATGAAAGAAATATATGGACTACCAAATGGAAAAATTAAGCAAAAATAATTGTGAAAGACATCACTAATCACTTTGAATCCCAAAACATATTAACAGCTAAAATACACAGCAGTTTTCTACAAACAAGATTTCCTCAAGGACTTCCCTGGCGGTCCAGTGGTTAGGATTCCACGCTTCCACTGCAGGGGGCACGGGTTTGATCCCTGGCCGGGGAACTAGGGTCTCACAAGCCGCGTGGCGTGGCCAAAAAAAAAAAAAAATTTCCTCAGATGGATATCCATCCGACCCACAGACCTGATAAACGCTACGATCACCTGTTCTTTTTCTTTTTTTTAATCTTCTAATGCTAAGTAACTGAAGAAGATTTGACAATCTTAGCTATCCCCAAATTAATGAATCTACCTGCTTTCTAGTCCCACTACCCCACAGGCCAAGAACCACAGGCTGATAACAGACAAAGCTGAGCTGGAGTCCCCACTCTGCTACTTGCCTTGAATATCTGGGTAAATTACTTAGCATCTACACGTTTCAGTCCCTTAGTCCAGAAAATGGAAATGAAAGTAATAACTACCATAGTCACTGATGATTAAATACGGTAATATATGCAAAGTGCTTGCATAGTGCCTCACACACGGTAAGCACCCAATAAAATGTGAGCTATTATTGTTAATTATAATAAAATGGAATGCAGCTTTCATACTGAGAAATCATGCAGTAAGCGCTACTCTTCCACATTTTTAAATAGTAAGTGGACACTTCCAAAAAGGAATTTCCTTTTTTTTTTCCAGCCGTGCTTCAAGGCTTGTGGGATCCTAGTTCCCTGACCAGGGATGGAACTCAGGCCCCCTGCAGTGGAAGCATGGAGTCCTAACCAATGGACCGCCAGGGAATTCCCAGGAATTTCCTATTTTTAATAACATTTTTTTCAATACTATTCTCTTCTGGAAAGATTTAAAAGTACGTAAATGGATACCTATACAACACATATGAGAGGTGGTAAGGTAGAGTAGAAAGAGAGCGAGTATTAGAGTCAGACAGATGCGAGTTCTAGACCTAATTCAGCCACTTAGTAATTACATAACCTGGGCCACCTTAAGCTCTCTCTCAACCTTGTAAGGCGGCTGCAAGGATTAACAAAGTATGTAAAGCATCAAGCACAGCATCTGGCAGGTAATGTGCACTCAATTAACAGTATTTATTCCGATTCTTCTCAGCTACTCCCTTATAGGTGATAAAACTAGCTTTGCCAGGGAAGACAGAAGGTCCTAGCAAGCACAAATGCTAATTAATACTCAGGCCAGGGGGCTTCCCTGGTGGCGCAGTGCTTGAGCGTCCACCTGCCGATGCAGGGGACGCGGGTTCGTGCCCCGGTCCGGGAAGATCCCACATGCCGCGGAGCGGCTGGGCCCATGAGCCATGGCCGCTGAGCCTGCGCGTCCGGAGCCTGTGCTCCGCAACGGGAGAGGCCACAACAGTGAGGCCCGCGTACCGCAAAAAAAAAAAAAAAAAAAAAAAATATTCAGGCCAATGATGAAGGGCACATTTTAACCTTATCGACCTTAGAACTAAAGCAGTGTTTTGGGGGTCACATACTCCTTCCAAAGCCTAATGAAAATGGGGCCTCTAGCTCCTAGAAATTTTTCAGATATTTCAGGAAACGCTGTAAGTCAGAGATTTTAAGAACTTTGTATTTAGGGGGAATAGTAGCTAGTTTTTCCTGGACTTAACTTGGAAGAGTCTGAAAACGTTCTCTAAGTCAGTTTTTGTGACAAAACGATTCACCTAACTTCGCTCATAATGCAGCAAGTAAATCCTGCTTTTAATTAGGCTTCTCAGTTTCATGAGCTAAATTTCATGAGCTACCTGGTGTTGTGTGTGAAAACAAAACTTGAGAAAAGGAACTACAAACTATGCTAGAATTAGTTCAAATATTTTAAACTATGATGCCTGAACACATAACCCAAACACCGAACCAAAAGGGGAAAAAAGGTGCAAAAAGGTAACGAAGCTGGCTACATTCATTTCTTAGAAAGGCTGTGTCAATTCAAGGAATCAAATAAGCCTCTAGCTTCCAAAGAGATCTACAAGCACGGAAGTCATGATTTACAAAAAACAAAACTGAGCCAGCAAATAGTTTACTGAGTAACTAAATATGGTTTATCCTTACTTCTACTCCCTGCGTGGAAGGCTTCACCTCCTCCTTGAGTAGGTAAATAACCTACTCACTAAATTGCTCTGTTCACTGTACTGTAAGGGGAAGAAAGAAGTCAACGAGGACCGTAGACCCAACTCTTCTCAACGCGCGACCCGCACAGAGCTCAGTACTAGACAAAGTTTTGCCCCAATGACCTTGGTCCCTAAGATTCCCCTCCCTCCCGCCCGCCGGTCCTTCCACGTGCGGCCGACTGCGGTTGCCCAGCCGTGGCTGCAGGCCGGAGAAAGCACTCGCGGACCCGAAGGCACGAGGGGAACGAGCGCTGCTAATAGCACCCGGGCCGGGCCAGCCCTCGGCCAGCACCCACTCCCCAGCGGCGCGCACAAGCCCCCGACCTCGCGCCCGCCTCTCCCCGACCCCGCGCGGGAGGGCTGGGGCGCAAGAAGCCCTTTTCCTTCGGCTCCCCACTCCGCTGCGCGGCGGGGGCACCGGACACCCAGGGAAGGAACAGTCCGGCCAGGGGCACGGAAGCAGGCGCACAGCCGGAGGGAGAGTCCTGCGCCACGCCAGCCGCCCCCTCCAGCCCCGGGCTCCCGGGAGGCCGCGGCCGGCCGCCAGCCCTGCGGGCGCCAAGGCCGAGCGCAGCAGGGCCGCCGGAGGCAGCAGACGCGGGGCGCGGGGACGCGGCTACTCACCATCAGAACTTTGGCCGCGTTCTCCAGCTGAGCGATCACTTCTGGGGGCCCCAGCGCCGCCGCCATCATGGTCTCTCTTCAATGACGCGCCATGCGCTGCATTCTGGGAGCGGGCGCCCGGCCGGCCAATCGCGCGGCGCCCCGGGCTCGCGCGCTCCCGCCGGAGCCGTCGCCGCCGCCGACGTCGACGCGGGGTCGCGGGGTTAGGGCTGCGGGCGCGCGGCGGGGTGCTCCCCTTCCCTGGGCCGGTCCCCGCCTGCCCGCCGCCCGCCGCCCGCCGCCCGACCCGGGGGCGCCTCCGGCCTGAACGTGTCCTCTGCGGCCGCGTTCCTTCCGGGGCAGGGCGGCCTGCGGGACTAGAAGTGCCTGCGACCCCGCGGAGCGCGCGTCCTCCCCGCTCGCGTCCCCCCCTCACACAGCCCCGAGCTGCGGGCACCGGACGGGGACGAGGCCGGAGCCCCCTCGGCGGGCAGCCTAGCTTCCGGAGTCGGTGGAGCGCGCAGCCCCCGCTGTGCCGTGTGGGGACCTCGCAGCAGCGATGTTCGGTGTGGAGCCTGGAGGGAAGGTCCGTTAGGGGACCTCGGAACCCACCCTTCCTCCCCTCACTGTTCCAGCGCTCACACCAGCTCCAACTGCTGGAAACCTTGTTCTGTTCTGAGCTGACACCTACTTACGCATAGGTTTCTAGCTCTTGGTGCTGTCCTGCTTCTTGGGGCTGCACAGAAAGTCACGTTCATTTCAGTGTTCGTTGTTTCCTCTGTTGACGTCTTCCTTTATCTCTTCTTCCAGTGGTAAATAAGCCATACTTTGGGATTTTCCCTTTTTTATGTCCCTGCAACAGAATTGCATTATTAGCTCCATTGAAAAACGGGTTTCTTATATTGGGCATCTCTACAACTTGAAGTTGAGGAAGTGAATTAACAAGGCTTTTATTGCTTGAGAAACGAAGTACCTTTTATTTCGTTACAAAAGGGCAAAGTGAGTGCAGTGAATGGCCTTTTTTACTTTAAGAATTGTGTGAAACTAGGTGGTTAACATGTAGTAGGTATTCAATAAATACTTCACTAAGTACAGACGTCTGGACTTAACGATTTTTCGACCTCTTGATGGTGTGAAAGCGTTACATATTCATTGGAAGCCGTGCTTCGATTTTTGACCTCTTCCGGGGCTGCGATGTGCGGTCCCGATGCGCTGTCCGATATACCCTCGTGGGGCACAGCGCCCAGTCAGCCGCACAATCACGAGGGGGAACCACTGGTACCCTTAAGACCATTCTGGTTTTTACTTTCAGTACGGTGTTCAACAAACTACATGAGACAGTCAACACTTTATTCTAAAACAGGCTCTGTGTCAGATGATTTTGCCCAACTGTAGGCTAATATTAAGTGTTCTAACCACGTTAAAGGCAGGGGAGGCTAAGCTGTGATGTTTGGTAGGTTCGATGTATTAAAAGCATTTTCACCTTAGGATGTTTTCAACTTACGATGGGTTTATTGGGACATAATCCCATCCTAAGTCAAGGAAGATCTTTATAAAGCAACCTACAAAAAGATTACAAAATGTCTCTACCCACTACAAATAGTAATTACGGCACTTCCATGATATATCTGCAAAAGTGTAGACAAATGAATATTTTGTGACATTAAATGTTTGAGGCTTATAATGCTTCACATTGGGCCCTGTGTTCCAAAGCATTTGTTTTGTGCAATTACATAAGAGCTTTACATCTAGACACTCTTTAAGAAGGAGGAAGAAGGAAAAGTATTAAATGTGAGGGTGAGTATGCTTCCTATCAAATTAGAATTTTGAAGTTACATCTCCCATAATGGAGCCATGAATTTTAGGGCAGAGTTGTAGAATTTCACTGTTGGAAGATTCTAGAATTTACCCACTAATTTAACCTCCCCTCCAACGCCTGACTCTTGTTATTTCTTGGTTTACTATGCAACAGTAGCGCTCTCCCGGGGGTGCGGGACGGGGTAAGGAGTAGTAGTCCAGCCTAGCCACAGGCTCTTCATATCCTGAAGTAGAAGGGAAGAAAGTTGTGCAAATTCCAATAATTTCTCACTAGACACAAAAGAGAAATATTTATGGCCTAAGAATCTGCTCGAAATGTTCCTGGAATCAAAAACATTTCACAGATATTACATCCCCTGTACTTTTAGGATATGCCTTTAACACCTATGATGTCATGGGGTGCAAAATTATTCCTACTTATTCTGAACCAAAAGTGATTAGTTGAGTATATTATATATTTCTCCTTGGAAACATAGGTTTGGTTTGGGTTTGTTTGTTTTTGTCAAGTCATAAACATCTTGTCAACATAAACATATTGATAAAATACCTTAGAGCAGCAGTTCTCAAAGTGTGGCCTGGGGACACTTGTTAAGTCCCAGAATACCTAGTAGGTCCCTAAGATCCTATCAGAGGGTCTTGGGTCTCAAAAGAATTTTCATATGGCTATCATCCTATCAGTAATTACTTTAAATTGACATAGACAAATCAAAAGACATAGACTGGGGGCTTCCCTGGTGGCGCAGTGGTTAAGAATCTGCCCGCCAGTGCAGGGGACAGGGGTTCGAGCCCTGGTCCGGGAAGATCTCACATGCCGCGGAGCAACTAAGCCCATGCACTACAACTACTGAGCCTGCGCTCTAGAGCCCACGAGCCACAGCTACTGAGCCCGCGTGCCACACTGCTGAGGCCTGCACGGCTAGAGCCCGTGCTCCACAACAGGAGAGGCCACTGCAATGAGAAGCCCTGGCACCGCAACGAAGAGTAGCCCCCACTCGCCGCAACCAGAGAAAGCCCACGCGCAGCAACGAAGACCCAACGCAGCCAAAAATAAACAGATAAAATAAATACATTTATTTTTAAAAAAACTTTAAAAATAGACACAGATTGGCTAAACGGATAAAAAACAGGATCGAACTATATGCTCCCTCTTACCACTTCTATTCAACATACTAATGGATGTGCTACCCAGAGCAATTAGGCATGATAAAGAAATAAAAGGCAACCAAATTGGAAAGGAAGAAGTAAAATTATCTCTGTGCACAGATGATGTGATCGTATATATAGAAAATCCTAAAGATTCCACAAAAATCTGTTAGAACTAATAAATGAATTCAGCAAAGTTGCAAGATACAAAATCAATTTTAAAAACTCAGTTGCATTTTTATATACCAACAACGAACCATCAGAAAAGGAAATTAAGAAAATAATTTCACGCAAATCAAAACTACAGTGAGGCCCTTACATGAATATAGATGAATTATGCAACAGAGTGCAAGATTATTCTATTTTACTTGAGAGACTCCACAGAAGAACAAAATCTCTTTTAGAAGGCATCTCTAAAGCCCAAATTAGATGGGAACACTTAATAATTCCTTTTGATATAGAAGACACCTGATCTAGAAAGTGTTAAGGGATCTTATAACCCAAAGGTCTGAAACCTTTCAAGGTAGCAGTATAGAACCGAAAGTATTACGGTATCAAATTTATAGGAACTTAATATATTTCCCCAGAAACAGAAACATGAGACCAAAAGGGAAATATGTCTTTAAAATAGTTCTCTTGTACAGAAAGTGTATTTCTGCACATATGATATGTCTGTGAAATGTTACTCTTTGGAGTTCTTAAATACTAAATACTTGATTAATATAGCACAGTGTTGATGTGTGTATATCGAAGTAATTGCAAAACGTAGTCCGTGGCTTTATCCCTCCTGCTCTCACAACCTATCATCTTGAAATTTATTTCTGAACCACTTTACTTTTACAACATGAAATCAACACTTTCTCATGCTGTTGAACCCTATTCAGCAGGGTGGCGCCATAATTATAGAGTCTATTTTTCTTTTGCTTTCTTTTTAAAATTTATATGATATGTAAAAACTTAGCAACTCTCCTATTAAGTAAAATGCTTCTAATCAATAACCAAGTACAATACGCCACCTTCCTTATAAAGCTCAACATTATAAGACATCCATCCCATTACAATTTTTTGAGATTATGATAAAGACGTCTGTTTTTCCAGACAAATCTCTGGAATTGTCCCTACAACCCAACAACCTAAAGGCATGAGTTGTTCACAGATTCCCAAAGGCTTTAACCGAGCCTCCTGCTGCTGGGAGTCCTCCTGACGCCCTGGCCAGAGACTCCGGCTAAGGAGTGACCATCTGAAAGACTGCCGTACCGTTCAAGAGAGCGTGATGTCATTGCACGGGAAGGCCACCGAAGAGCAGGGGCTTCCGGGCCCGGAAGATGGAAACTGCGGGCGCCTCGGGGCAAGACTGAGAAGGTGTCATGGAGAGGTGGCAGCAGGGGTGCTGCTGGACGTCAGGGTCAGAGCCCGGGGCCCCGGCAGAGCTGAGGGTGGAGGCAGCAAGGGGATCGGAGTGGGGCCAAGGTCCCCTCAAGCAGGCCTGATGGGGCTCTTAAATGACTTCAGAGGGCTGACATCCAAGGGCAACATGGCCCGGCTTCTGCTGTGAGTCCCCAGGAACTGGGCCAGGAGGAGGTCCCCCCAGGGACGGGGTTGGTTTGTCTCAACAGCAATTGCGACTCTGTCCCTGCCCCTGCCACAGGGGCTCGAGCTCTGCGACCCAGGAACCGACAGTGACGCCTGGGCTGGTTTTGACAGAACAAGGGCTGGTGGAGGCTATTCCTGCTGGATGTCCCTGGGAATAATCACTAGGCCCCCAAGAGAGGATCTGGGGGTTTGTCAGCAGAGCTCTGCTTTGTTCTTCACATTTGAAGCCAACGGGTAATTTGAGAAAGTGGGGATTTAATTTATAAATGTCTTGAAGCAGCTTCTGTTCATGTTCTTGATGTGTTTGGCCTTGTCCTCTGACCCGCAGGAGCTCTGGGCCTGGGGGCAGAGGTGTCCTGCCATCTCCACCCAGCTGTCTTCTCACTTTGAGCCCTGAGAGCATCCTCCAACCAGACACAGGTGCCATTAACACTGGCACTTGGACCCTCTGACCTGAGGTGTTTTTTTTTTTTTTTTTTTTCTGAGGACTTTCATAGGCAGTATTTTGTATGAACCTGACAATGCCTTATAAAGTAAGCAGAATTTAGCTCCTTTGTATAGATGAAGAAACAAGTTTAGAAAGGACAAGTTATTAATTAGTGGAGTTAGGAAGAAACTGGACTTTTAATTTTATTTATTTATTTATTTATTTATTTATGGCTGTGTTGGGTCTTCGTTTCTGTGCGAGGGCTTTCTCTAGTTGTGGCGAGCGGGGGCCACTCTTCATCGCGGTGCGCGGGCCTCTCACTGTCGCGGCCTCTCTTGTTGCGGAGCACACGCTCCAGACGCGCAGGCTCAGTAGTTGTGGCTCACGGGCCTAGTTGCTCCGCGGCATGTAGGATCTTCCCAGACCAGGGCTCGAACCCGTGTCCTCTTCCTTGGCAGGCAGATTCTCAACCACTGCACCACCAGGGAAGCCCTGACCTGAGTATTATGTGTCATTATTGATGGCAACTTTCAATATTTTGCCAAACATTCCAAAATATTCTGGTCTTTTTAAAGCCTCTGGTCTCATTTTTATCCTCCTCAGTTCTTCCTGGGAGGATGGGCTCTCCCTGCAGGGTCTTCTGGATCCATCCCTCTACCTGCTGGACAAAGCCCTGTGTCATCAGCGTGGACCTGATGCCAGCAAAACAGGTAAACCCGGCATCCACGGGGGGCGAGGGGCCTGCCTCATAGAGGCCGAGAAGAAGCGCTGTTAACTCCTCTCCCGACCTGACAGCTCAGCCAGCAGCCTGCTCAGTGGGGCCGTCAGTACTTGTTAGAAGTGTGAAGGAGGGCTTCCCTGGTGACGCAGTGGTTGAGAATCTGCCTGCCAATGCAGGGGACACGGGTTCGAGCCCTGGTCCGGGAAGATCCCACATGCCGCGGAGCAACTAAGCCCGTGAGCCACAACTACTGAGCCTGCGCTCTAGAGCCCGCGAGCCACAAATACTGAGCCCGTGTGCCACGACTATTGAAGCCCACGCACCTAGAGCCCGTGCTCCACAACAAGAGGAGCCACCGCAATGAGAAGCCCGCGCACGGCAACCAAGAGTAGCCCCCGCTCACCGCAACCAGAGAAAGCCCGCGCACAGCAATGAAGACCCAACACAGCCAAAAATAAATAAATAAAATAAATAAATTTATATTAAAAAAAAAGACCGTGAAGGATCCAAAACGAAACTTTGAGAACCGCTGCACTGGTGAATGCAGCCATCTGGAAGCGCGTCCTCCGATTTGTCTGGTAGGAAGGAACACAGCATTTGGCAAGTGCTGCTTGCTTGCTTTTCTAACAACCTTGGCCAGTCTGGTCCCACGGTCCCCACGACTGCCACCCTCAGCTGGAGCCGCATCCCTGCCTCCTGTGATGACTGCAGTCCTGTGTACCCTCCAACAAAGCGCAAGCCCGCCCCTTCTCAAAGATGGCCCCCGCCGGCTCGCCGGACTGTGTCCCCGCACTGTTTACGTAAAAGGAGAAGTCACGTTTCAGGTAAAACTCTGTTCTTTCCGTAGCCTTAAAATAATCTTCTCTCCGAGTCTGAGGAAAGTAATGACTAGAGAACTTATTCATTGAATCAGCTAAACCCATCTGCTTCATACTGTTCGTCCTGCAAAAAACTTGTGACAAATTTATGTAGAGACTCCCATGGCTTTTAAAACATTCAAGCTTCCATTTGAAGGGTTCAGCATGTGCCAGGTGGCGCTCAATATACACACTGAACACAGTGCTGTCTGATATATTTCTGTTGACTCAATGTGTGATGAACAAATAGTAGGTGCCCACAGTGGTTCAAGAACAGAGTAAGCCATGCCATTCCAGGGTCCCTTGACAATTGTCTAGCTTTTGAATTGTGGGGAGGAGGGAAGGGAAAGGACACATAATGCAGATTTGCCTTAACATAGAAATCTGCACAGTATTTATCACTTCTAAGTGACTGTGTAGGTTCAACAGCACCTTCCTAGCATATATAGGTATAAAAAGAAATAAAGAAAACATTGCATGGATAAACAACAAGGCCCTACTATATAGCACAGGGAACTATATCCAATCTCCTGAGATGAACCATAATGGAAAAGAATATTTTTAAAAATGTACATATATGTATAACTGAGTCACTTTGTTGTACAGCAGAAATTAGCACAACACTGTAATCCACCATACTTCAATTTTTTAAAAATGTGAAAGAAAACACTGCAATTTGCAGGTGGTTTAATAATCCTACTTTCCTCTCCATGGAAAGGGCGCGCCGAGACATTTTGTGAGCCCTCAAAGTGAGCACAAATCTCAGTTGCAAAAGCATCCAGCTCCCTCTGCTGTCTGTTGGTTGAACTTGGAACTCAGAGAATCTATGGTACCTTTTGGACTAAAACTCTGTATAGAATTCAGGATAAATTATTACTGGAGTAGGCACAGGCGAGTCTATTCTGTATGTATATTCCAGAGTAAAGGAAATCAAACCACCGAACACATTTGCACAAGAGCATTTCTATATATATTCTTACTATTATATTCAATAGTATCTCTGTTTTTGTTTCAGCTGTGATCATATAACCTCTTATTGCGAAGAAATGACTTGCAACATTTATTTATATCTATTTAGTACAAATTACATGGGCCAGAAGAGAAACATGAAAAAAAAAAATCTGCTCAACAAAATTCAGATGATCTCTGGAAGTTATCTGTGGAAGATCAGAGCAGAGTAGCCAAACCCACCTATGGAGTTCTAAAGCCTCTAGGTGTGAATCCCCACTTATCCAAACAACTAGCCACTTCAATAGAAAATCCCCAAGCTGCCGAGATGATGCCCTGGGGCCACCTCTGCCTTGAACTGAAGCCTTCATCTTCAGTTCATTAGCTCTTTAAGGTCACAATTCTGGGGGAAACACAACTAATTTAATTAGGAAGAAAACCTGCAGCTGTATTTAGGGCAACAATTTTATTTTCTTTCCCTAGCTTTAAACTATTTTTCATCCCAAGTACTAAAGCCTTCTTGAAATCGTCAAGGTGGATTCTAGTTATTTCTCCTTAATTAAAGTAAATAATAATTTAAAAAATACTCATAGATCCACTTATAAAGTGCATTATCTTAGTTTCTATATTGTTCCTCTGTTAATACCTATATACCTGGTGTATTTCACCTACATTATTTTACTAGTTCCTAAGGACCCCAGATTAATTGGAAAAGACAGGTTTATTTGGAAAAAGTAATCCTTTATATTTTTATACAACAATCACTCTTTGGGTAAAAAAAGTGAAGTGATCCAAGAAAAAGCAACTCTATGGGAACAACCTTTTCTTGAAGTCCAGATCATAGCTGATGTGTGACTGTTTGGGACCCTGTGGGGCCTTCCCAGGACAGACAGACAGACAGACACACACACACACACACACCACACCACACACCACACACACACCCACTCCCCCATCCCCGCTATGCCCTCCACCTGCCTCTTGTCTGTAGAGAAACCTTTGCCTCATAGGTCTTCCCCGAGTTCCAAAGAGTAAATTAATCAGAGAAGCGAGAAAATGCAGAAAGAAAGGAAAACAGTCAAGCAAGACAAAACGATAATAGTTTAGCCATTAAACAAAGTCAAGGACCTTTAGTTCCTCCTCCAGGGCTGTAGATCATATTCTGAGCCATGTTCTTTGAGCTCTTTTGCAGATACTAAAACCCCCTCCGGGTGGGAGAAGTTAACTGCATGCTGCCCACAAGCACGGAGACCCCAGACCAATTGGAACCAGAAGGTTGATGATGTTGACTCCCAATTACCTCACCACCAACCAATGAGAAGAACGTCCACGAGCTGATCACGCCCTCCACAAGCCCCCTCCCTCCCCCTGTCTTTAAAAGGCCTTCCCTGAAAGCCATCGGGGAGTTTGGGTCTTTTGAGCGTTGAGCTGCCTGTTCTCCTTGCTTGGTGCCTGCAATTAAACACAATAAACACTGCCCTTTCCTCACCACAACCTGGGGGCAGTGGATTGGCTTTATCGCCCTGGGGCAAGCAGACCCAAGTTTGTTTTTGTAACACCTGTGCTGCAGGTTAGCTGTCTGGACTAGCTAGTAATATAATAAAAGGAAACCTGCATGACTCTTCAGAACTCCACTCCTCACGTGAACTCAGGGGGCTGCCAGCCAGTAAATGGAGGCCTCAGCAGTGCGACACCAAAGCCCTTCCAGACCAACCAGGATGCGGAACAAGGTCTCACGTGGAGAAGTGAAGGACAGTCAGCAAAGGTCAATCGTGAACGTCAGAAAACCTGGATAAGAAAATGTCACACAGCATCGATTTCTTCCTCAGACTTGGAAAAAAACAATCCCCTGTTACGAGAAAATCAATCAGCAGAAGTGACTTCTGCAGCGCCCACAGTCACGGATTGTCAGAGACAAACGTTTTAAGGTTTCTTTTATGAGGTAGGGAGAGTCTTCTCTTTTTATTTTTTCTCAAATAACCACTTTAACCTAGAAGCTATGAGGGAAAAGCTCAGGGTTAGTTTTCTGAGTCTAGCAGGTAAACATCTAATTTTAAAAAATGGATCTGACCTACTGGAGTTTAGAGGAGGAGAAGGTTCCAGTTAGCACGACAACCTTTCCCCTGATTGGGTGTTTCAAAATAATTAACACATTAATGTTGTAGAGACACCTAGAAAGCGGTGACATTTCAAAAGCTTAAAGATGTTCACAAAGGACAGTCAGGGAAAGACTAAATATAAATGACCAAAAAAGATACAAAAAAGCGTTTAAAGAAACTAATATTCTAACAACTGCTATTTTTTCCTATCAAATTGACACGTATTTAAAGCTAATGCCCCGACTTTGCACAGAGGTAAGGCAGAGAAGGTCTGTGTCAGCTCAGCCCCTGAAGCCCTTACTGGGGGTGGGGTGGGGGGATGTGGATTCGGGCGCTTTTGTGGCCTCATCTCTAGGATTAAGTTCGTTAAGAAACACAAAGCTTAGAACAGCGCTTGACACAAAGTAAAAGTTAAATAAATGTGAGCTGCTATCACGTGCATTAAACATCTCTAGGACGGACCAAAACCCAGCACCTGCGGTTGCCTCCGTGGGTGGGTGGGATGCCCACGGCAGGTTCCCAAACTTTCTCACTTCACGGGTTCTTAGCATCTCTCTCAGGGCTTCTATGACAAAAGGACTGCCTAGCAGTTCGTTTATTAGGTAGTTCGTTCCAAACAGTTTAAGAAGTGTCTGTGTCCTAAAAACCTGGTAGCCATCTGGGAAAAAAATACAGTAAACTGAAAGAAAAATGCTATTTTAATTTCATTCTTAAGTAACCACCACTGCGAGTGGGATGTGTGTGCCTGTCGGGCACTGCACAGCTCCTCAAATCCTGGCACAAGACCCGACGCTGCCGCCACCTTTGTTTCCCATTCCACAGTGACTTTCACCAGGAGCTTGCTTTTTATCAAGGCACCCGTAAAACCCCAGCTTTGCAAAGATGTATGTCATTGCGAGGAATGTAGTGTAGGTGCTGTGGAAACTGTGAGCCACCTTGGCTTGTAGGTAGAGTCTATCCAACCAACATCACTGTCTCCCTGAGAATCTGAAACCCCCCTCGTTGCCCCTGTGGGTGGGCGGCACGTGGGCACCTCGGCACACAGTTTGAGAACCACAGCGACACATCCTTTTATGACTTTCCAACCTGGGTGACTCAATCCTTTGGAACAGCACATATTTATCTCCACCCTCACCTCCAAGAACTTTGTCCAAAATCAAACTACCGCTTCCCACTGGGTAGCCAGTCCCTTAGAGACATTCTGGGCAGATGCCTTGACTTTTGATGCATTCTGCATACGTGCTTTGGTGCCTGAAGTGGGAGTCGAGGAGGTGTGCATCAGCCCCCTTTTTCCTCCTTCCTGGCATCTCTGATGGAGGAAGAAAGAAGTGTGTGGGAGACCGAGGGTTCCTTCTGTGACCCCCGTCAGGTGCAGATCGAGATATGAAGCTCATAAAACTGTATAAAAGGTTGGGGACCCTCAGGTAGTAACACAGAAACGGCTCACACAGGTGAGGGGCTTGGAGCTGGAACCTGACTCCTCATGGTAAGTCCCCCACTCCCGCCGGTAACCCCCTGCCCTCGGGCTGACGCTGAGGGACCCGAGCCCTGTGGGTGGCCCTCCCCGCGCAGGGGCTGCACGGGTCCCAGGCCGGCCGCTGGAGGGGCCGGAGGAGTGAGGCCCGGGGCCAGGCTGCTGCTTGCCCTGGGACCCGATCTCCCACGTACCTTCTCAAGCTGGCTGCCTGGGGTCCGCTTGTCACCCACGGCCTCGACTCCACCCAAGGGAGGGGTTGGCCCCAAGGCCAGCTGGGAGCTGCTCCCCTTCCCGCCCTGAACCTTCACCTCTCCCCAGCTTTCCTTCTCCCACTGGGGTGACACAGGGTTCCCGACGGGCAACAGCTCTGGCTGAGCCGACGCCCGTCCCGTGAAGAGGTCTCCGATGCCAGGAGTGAGAGGGTCTGGAGGGCTGACTGGTGGCAACTGGGCTGCCGCCCTGCACGCCTCAGGAAACCCGGGTGTCCCCAGGCTCCCTGAATGGAACGTGTAGATCTTACCAACCTCCGGCCAAGCCTTTGAGCCTGGAATGAAGGAAAAGCCCACAGGAAACATCACGTCGTACATTTATTCAAAATACAGAAATGAGGGACTTCCCTGGCGGTCCAGTGGGTAAGGCTCCGCGCTCCCAATGCAGGGGGCCTGGGTTTGATCCCTGGTCAGGGAACTAGATCCCGCACATCGCAACTAAAGATACTGCATGCCGCAACTAAGACCCGGAACAGCCAAATAAATAACATAAATAAATGTTTTTAACTTAAAGACTAAGAGAATCTTCACAAACGGTATTAAGAGCTAACGCTCCCACGGGCGCGTTAGCACCCCTTCCAGAAAATCCACTCGGAAATGTCTAAAGGGTATAATGAGAGATACAGAAAAGACTTGTGTACAAAGACATGCATTTGTTAAAAAGAAACTGTTTCTTTTCTCTCAAGCGTATTTCTGTTTCCTGTGGAAGAACAGCGTGAGACCGCCGGGTGGTCGCTCCTCCCGCGGGGCGGCCTGACCAGGGGAAGCAGCGCGCCGTCCCCAGCGGGGCGCCGTGGGGAGGTACGCAAAGCACCTGCCCCTCCGGACCAGACGTGGCTTCGGGCGACTAGCACAAAGCACCCACCCGGGAGCTGGTGGAAGAGGTGCACCCACCACACAAAGCACCCACCGGGAGCTGGTGGAAGAGGTGCACCCACCACACGGAGCCACCCTGGCTCAGAAGGAGACAGGAACACACCTGGGGAGGGGGGAGTGCTGAAGATGTGGGTTCTGGCCTTAAGGGGGCGTGTAAAGGTCGGCTGTGAAAGTAGAGAAACGGGCTTTTGCAGGGAGGGGACTCAACGTGGAACAGACGGGGGAGGGGAGGGACCAACGGGAATCCGTGTGTCATCACCCAAGGCCTGAGACCTGGTCCAGGATAGTTGTCCAAAAGGGGCACCACCGCCTTGACCGTGAGGGCGGAGTCAAGAAGCTGAGGGGCTTCAGGCTGGGACCCATCCAGGCTGGAGGCCCCGCTTTGACCTCGCATGAGCCACCAGAGGAGACTGCCGGGGCCTCAGCCAGCCCCCCACAGCGACCCGAGGCAGGCAGTGCCCTCCCTTGCAACGGACTGCCCCAAAGACAGGCCTGGCCAGCCAGGGGCCTCCTACCCCCGCCCCGGGGCAGGCTGTTAAGACCGCCCGCCTCTCCCTCTGCACACCACCCCCCCAGGTGGGAACAAAGACGGGAAATCGGGACTGACGGCACATGGCCGCACGCGCAGACGCCGGGTTCACCCCTGGGTCTGTCTTTCTGAGCAGGCTGGGCTCATCGCCTTGCCTCGAAGAAACTGTCAGAAGCGCGTTACCACATCTTGGAGGAAGGAACACGCCCCTGGGATGAGTAAGTGCTGCACCAGCTGCCCAGCCACTGTGACGTCACCTTTACAAGTAAAACGTTATTATCTTCTCCACGCGTTACTGTCCTAGCTCAGTCTGGTCCTCAGGCAGCGTGGACAAACTTCGCAGACGAACACGATCCAGCACTTAAGTTCTACAGATAACAATGCAGTCTTCCCGAGATTTAGAAGCGAAATGCCAGACAGCACTGCTATTAGCAAACCTGTACTACATCCTGCTATACCAGTGGAGGGAAAATCCCTCGTGCGCTGTGAACTGTGAACCGTATGGAATTTTAGAGCGAAAAGTGCACTTAGACCCTAGAGCCCAGCCCCCATTTCTACCTTCTCACAATTAGGATGTAAAGGATCATGTTTTCATTGTAGGAAACTTAGAAATATAAAGAAAATATGAGTCCATCGATTCAACGCTCGTCTCATCCAGAAACACCCTCACACGCACACACCCAGATAATGTTTCATCTGCGCAGGCCATGGCTGGTCGAGCTGACACATAAAACTAACCACCACGGGGCTGTTTATTTTGAAGAACGCATGTCTCCTTTGAACAGAGTCTTTGAGAAGGACACGCAGTCTGGAGCCTTGGCTGGGAGCACAGAGGTGACACGCGTTCGCTCTCCCAGGCAGGTCTCCCTGTCCTTGGTTTCCTCAGCTGAACGGTGAATTGCCAGTATTTGCCATCTTTCAGGTTTGTGACAAATTTTATCTCTTTGTTTATTTATTTATTAAATTGTCTTCTCTTTATTTAACTATTTTTTCTTTACTTTTTGGCTGCGGCCTGCGGGATCTTAGTTCCCCAACCGGGGATCAAACCCACACCCCGTGCATTGGAAGGCAAAGTCTTAACCACTGGGCCACCAGGGAAGTCCCTCCCCGTGACAAATTTTAAATGAGATCACAGGCATGAAAATAAGCTGAAAAACACCGTCCAGTGTAAACTGTTAGTTCTCTGAGGGACCAACAGAAAGTACGCTCTTGTGATGGACACTGGGAAGGCAGATTTGGAGAGGCTTCCTGACACAAAAAGGGATCAGCAGTTAGGTTAATAGCTGAAAACTAGTTTTTCTATTTTGTGTAGGTATTTAAGAAACGTAAAAAAAATATTCCATAAAAATCACTTCTCAGTGAATCACTTCTCAGCTGTACTCATTTACTAAAGCTGCTTTAGACTCCGTCCCATGCTCCCACGCCCCTGAATTGCAAATTTCTTACTACAAAAGAGAGCTTATTCTATAAACGCCCTTTCAGAATCATATGAGCTTGTTCAACACTGACTTTACAGAAATCCTTGAAGGCTTGAATAGCTTTAGAAATGACTTGGCTCTGCGCTGTCCTCTCACAGATGCACAGGCTGAGAAGGAACAGTGGTGTGGCTTACCCAGGGCAGCACGGTTTGATGACAGCGATCTAATGCTTTAAAAGATCAGCAGTGCATCCCTTACCTGCAGTGTATCCCTTCATCTTTACCAGTAAAATCTCTGAAATAGACACTAGTATTAGCTCCATTTTACAGACAACAAGACTGAGGCTCAGAGAGATTACGGTCATATTTAACAAGGGCAGCAGCCCTCTCTCAGACGCCAGGGTGGGAGGGGATCAACAGGTACTAATTTTCACTCATTTACTCAGCAGACACTTCAAGTGCTTCCTTCTGTGCCCAGCGGTACTGGGTCCTAGCGATGCCTCCAGGGAGCCTCGGAGGAGCCTTAGCCCTGACAACACAGGTGTGGCTCCCGGGCCAGAGGCCCGCTCCCTGGCTGGGCTAGACCACGGGTGCCTTAGGCGGGCGTGCCCTCGCGGTGATGCCGGCAGGTGACCTGGTGTTCAGGGCACGTGGTAGATTTCGGGTGAAGGCCTGAAGGCAAGCACATTTCAGGTAAAGGAAAGAGGCAAAGGAGGGCCGAGTGCACAGGGACTCATGCGGGAGTGGCTTTGGGTGGCTGCCAGGCGGGAGGCGAGAGGGGAACCGGCCGGGCAGGGGCATCTAGAGTATCTGCATCACTTTGCAGATGCTTTTCATTTAATTCTCCCACTGGCACCGTTATCGTTTTGTGTTCAGGAATTCAGGGCCCTGAGCCTCTGAGGTGTTTAGCAACTCTTCCAGGTTAGGAAAAGTACCCAAGGTCACACAGCTTCAGACCCATCAGGAACTGAAAGTCAAGTCCATCCGAAGCCGAAGCTTCCCACGATTCCATCCCCCACAGGCAAGGGGCCTGGGCTGGGCTGGCCAGGTTCTCCAGCGCTGCACCACCTTGTCTTGGGGCAACGGAAATCATGGAAGGTGCTTCATCAGGGAGATGATTCACTCAGGCTGGGGCTGTTTCCGGGACGCGGGCACCAGCAGCTCACGTCCGGGCAGTGGTCTTGAGGGCCCCAAGGGGGTGGGGGAGGGCTGGTCCTCCAGAGCCCCTCACGTCATTCCTTCGCGCAGAGAAATGAGGACAAGGACGTGCTCTGGGCTGGAAGCCGTGGCCGAGTCCAGAGCTGGCGAGTGTCCTGGGAGTGCGGCAGGACCTCGGCCCAGCTCTGCCCTCAGTGTCCCCCCTGCTCCTGTCCTTTTGTTCGATGGTGACGGAACCAGTGCAGATTTGGTTGTTTTTTGGGGGTTTTAAATTTATTTTTGGCTGCCTTGGGTCTTCATTCCTGCGTGGGGACTTTCTCTAGCTGCAGCGAGCGGGGGCTACTCTCTGTTGTAGTGCGCGGGCTTCTCATCGCGGTGGCTTCTCTTGTTGCAGAGCACGGGCTCTAGGCGCACGGGCTTCAGTAGTTGTAGCACGTGGGCTCAGTAGTTGTGGCTCGCAGGCTCTAGAGCGCAGGCTCAGTAGTTGTGGTGCACGGGCTTAGTTGCTCTGGGGCATGTGGGATCTTCCTGGACCAGGGCTCGAACCCATGGCCCCTGAATTGGCAGGCGGATTCTTAACCACTGCGCCACCAGGGAAGTCCCTGCAGATTTGGGTTTTCTCAGCAGGAAGCTGGTGGCTGCATTCCATGATTGTGGTTGATTTTTCACTTTGTATTTGGGTAGATGAAAGTAAAAACATGTTTGTGTCTAAGCACTAACGACTTACTAATATTGACTTTGTGTGCACTCCCAGGTGGGGTTTATTTTGAAACGAGACTCCATGCTACTGGGAGATAAAGCTTAAGATCAAAGAGTTCCCAGGGAGAAAAGAAGTGGCCGTGGCTCACAGGCTGGCTTAGAATTCAGAGCGCGGAAACTGAACGCCAGCATCTGGGCACGTGAAATCCCAGGAAGAAAAGGCCAGAAGACGGACCCCAGGGCCAGTCACTGCCCAGGCCCAGTGCCCAGCGTGTGCGGCCTTCCCAGGAGGGCTCTACCTGTGCCTGCGAGATGCACCTTCTGGATCTGAGGAACACAGCATTGCCTGGCTCCGCGGCACAGGGACAAACAGCCGTGGCTGGTGCCCTCACTCCTCTGGGCTCCTTTTTCGGAGGGTTGTTACCGTGTGGAGCAGTGTGTGATGGGGACGGGTCAGGGCGAACACAAATGACTGTCTCATAGGTCCTGCTCAGAAGGAACATATAGGTAAACATATAGATAAAATACAACAAAAATACGAGTGCCTGCTATGTGCAAAAAGGCACAGGAAGTCAATGGAAGAGTAAGACATGTTCACTTTAGCAAAAATCACTAAACACAAAAATACTTTGACATGGATCACAGATCAAATATAAACGCTAAAGCTAAAAAGCTTCTAGAAGAAAACACAGGGGAATTTCTTCACGACCTTGAGGAAGGAAACGATTTCTTAAATAGAATAGCAAAAGCACTAACAATAAGAGAAAAATAATACATTTGGCTTCATCAGAATTAAAACCTGCTCTTTAAAAGACACCATTAAGGAAATGGGATAAAATATTCTCAATACGTATATCTGACAAAGGACTTGTATCCAGATTGCATCCTTGTAAAGCAGTGTCTTGAGTTTTCGTCTCGGCATGATGTAATTACTTCCCGTTATGGAAGATGAGAATTTAGCTCCTTTTAAACCCTCTTCCCCTGATACCCAGGCATGCCCTTCCCACTCCCTTGTCTTCCTAATACAAGTTGTCAGACTTTTGGACGTTTGGTTAAGTCAATAATTAACATATTACTACTATGTAAACGCTATCCCCAAACGAACCACACTATTCCTATAATCACTTTCACTTTTCCATACAACCTTTAGTTTTCCCTAGAATTAATAATTGGCTCGTGTTTTCCATTTGCTTAGTTTTTTATATCCTCAACCCAAACCCAATCCCAAACTGTTCTCCAAGTACCGAATCTCCTCTAAGGCAGGCAAAGGACCTCTTCCCAGCGAAGGCCACCCTAGACCCTCCGCTGGTCCCGAGCGAGCAGCCTGCCCCCCGCACGTGGGGCACAGCTGTCACTTGGGACCCCTTCAGCAGCTCCCACTGAGCCCCTTCTTCCTCCCCTTTGTCAGACCCGTTTCTTGGACCCCATGTCTGCTTCCAGCTTCCTAAAACAGAGGACATGGGAGGAAAACATTCTGAATTCTTGAATGTCTGAAATGTCTTTATTCTACCCTCACACTTGATTAATAGCTTGTCTGCGGATAGAGTTTAAGGTTGAAAACAATTATTTTCACAAAATGTGAAGGCCTTGTTCCATTACCCGCTAACATCTAGAGCTGGTGTTACCTTCGAAGCCCTTCTGATTCTTGATCCTTTGGGTATGGACTGCTGCATCTCTCCGAAGCTTGTAGCATTCTCTCTCTGTTCCAGGCGTTCCGCAATACCTTATGATACACATTTCTATGGGTCTATTTTTACCCACTGTTCTGGGCATTTCAGCTCCTTTCAATCTAAAAACATATCCTTCAGCTCTAGGTCATTTTCCTGAATTACTGAATTGAAGATTTCCTCAACTCCATTAACATATTTTTCTTTTTCTGAAACTGCCACAGTTCCGATATAGACATGGACGTATCTTCTACGTTCCTTACATTTCCCTTTTATTTTCCATTTCTTCGTTTTTTGGCTCTTTTTTTCTGGGAGAGTTCCTTGACTTTACTGTCCAAACTTTCCACGGACTTTAATTTTTGCTATCATTGTTAATTTTCCAAAGACCTCCCTCTTGTCCTCTGAATGTTCCTTTTAAATATATTCTCTTCTTGTTTCAAGGCTGCAACATCTTCTCCTATCTTGAGAACATCAGTGACAGTTTGTTGAAGCTCTTCTTCTACAGCCTCATTCGGGCTCATTCTCGTCTGCGGCGTCCACGTCAGCCTCACATTACTCTTCAGAGGTTCCTATCCGAGGGCTGGCCGTGGAAATGCTGATGGGAAGCTCTGCGTGTGCACGTGAAGCTGCCATGCGAGGTAATCCGGCCGGGCCCTCTACTTGGAGAACCTTGATATCAGTATCTTCCAGTCTTTTCCTCCTGGGCTGTTCAGAGGCCCCAGAGGAGACCACCAGTCTCCTGCCCAGAGGATGACAATCTTGTTGCTGGTATTCCGAGAGCTGAGTGGGAGAAGAGGGCTGAAGGAGTCAGTACGCACATATTCACTTCATAGCTCTGTCCCAAACCGTGCCTTGTAACCATAGCAACCCTCCAGCTTACCATCCTTAGAGAAAACTCTCCCGTCTTTTTCCAGTTGGGGGAAAGGCAGCCACTTGTCCGGCTAGAGTTGTGGAGATGATCTGGGTAACTTCTAAAACAGATTTTCAACCAATCCTCTTTATTTTAGTAAGAACATTCAAGATAGACTGAATTCTGAGCCACAAAACACACTTTTATACTTTAAAAAACAGAAATCATAGCTCTCAGACCTCAGTGGAATTAAACCAGAAATCAATAACAGAAAGATGACTGGAAAATGCCAGAATACTGGGAGATTGAGCAGCACGCTTCTAAATAATACATGGGTCAAAGAAGAAATCTCAAGAAAATTTTAAAATATTTTAAACTAAAAGAAAATGAAAATACAGCTTATCAAAATTTGTGGAATGTGGCAGAAGCAGTGACAAGAGGGAAATTTATAGTATTGAATGCATATATTAGAAAAGAAGAAGAATATAAAATCAATAAACTAAACTTTCACCTTAGGAAACTAGAAAAAGAGCAATTAAATACAAAGTAAGCAGAAGAAAATAAATGATAAAGACTTAAGAGAGCAGAAACCACTGAAATTGAAAATAGGAAATCAGAAGAGAAAAATTAATAAAACCAAAAGCCAGTTCACTGAAAAGATCAATAAAATCAATAAGCTTCTAGCCAGACTTATTAACAAAAAAAGAGAGAAAACACAAATTGCTAATATCAGAAATGCAGGAGGGGATTATCACCAGCACATGAGCATTAAAAGGGTAAATCTGACAACCTAGAAAAAATGGACCAGTTCTTTGAAACACAATAGCTGCCAAAACTCACACAAGAAGAAACAGATTTAAAAAAAAAAAACAAACAAGAAGGAGAAAAAGAAGAAACGGATCATCTGAATAGGCCTGTATCTACTAAGGAAATTAAATCAATAATGAATAACCTTCCAAAACAGAAAGCACCAGGCCCACATGGGTTCACTGGTGAATTCTACCAAAAACTAAAGAAGAAATCATACCAATTCTCTATAATCTCTTCCAGAAGATAGAAGCCAAGGGAATATAACTTATTCTGTGAGGCCAGCATTACCCTAATACCCAAACCAGACAAAGACGTTACAAGAAAAGTACAGACCAATATCGCTCATGAACATAGATGCAAGATCTTCAATAAGTATTAGCAAATCAAATCCAATAATGTATAAAAAGAATTATACACCACAACCAAGTGTGATTTGTCCCAGGTAAGAAAGGCTGGATCAACATTCAAATAAACATAAATATAGTCAACTGATCTTTGACAAAGGAGAAAAGGCAAAGATTGTCTTTTCAACAAATGGTCCCTGAACACTTGGACATTCTCATGCAAAAAAGTGAATCTAGACACACATACCTTACACCCTTCACAAAAATTATTTTCACCAAAAATCATGGTCCTCAATGTAAAACAGAAAACTATAAAGCTCCTGGAGTATAACATAGGAGAAAACCTAGATGATCTTGAGTATGACAGTGACTTTTTTTTTTGGCTGAGTTGCACGGCACGTGGGATCTTAGTTCCCCGACAAGGGATCAAACCCGCGCCCCCTGCATTGGAAGCACAGCCTTAACCTGTGGACCGACAGGGAAGTACCAACGATGACATTTTAGATACAATACCAAAGGCACAATCCGTGAAAGGAAGAATTGATTATCTGAGCTTCATTAAAATTAAAAACTTCTCTGTGAAAGACGCTGTCAAGAGAATGAGATGATGAACCACAAACTGGGAGAAAATACTTGCAAAAGACACATCTGATAAAGTACTGTTATTCAGAATATACAAAGAACTCTTAAAATTCAGCAGTAAGAAAACAAACAACCTGGTCAAAAAATAGGCGAAAGATCTCAACAGAAACCTCACCAAAGAAGGGGTACAGATAGCAAGAAAGCACACAGAAACACATTCCGCATCACGTATCATCAGGGGAATGCAAGCAAATTAAAACGACCCACACTACACGCCTATTAGAATGGCCAAAATCCCAAACCCTGACAACACCAAAAGCTGGCAAGGATGTGGAGCAACGGGAACCCTCATCACTGCTGGTGGGAACGCACAATGGAACAGCCACTGTGGAAGATAGCTTGGCGGTTTCTTACAAAACTAAACACACTCCCACCATACAATCTAGCAACTGCACTGCTTAGTACTTACCCCAGTGGGTCAAAAAGTATGTCCACACAAAAATCTGCACCTGGACGTTTATAAAAGTTTTAGTCATAATTGCCAAAACTGGGTAGCAAATAACATGTCCTTCAGTGGGTGAATGAATGAATTGTGGTCCATCCAGAAAATGGAATATAATTCAGTGCTAAAAAGGAATGAGCTGTCAGCCATGAAAAGACCTGGAGGAACCTTAAGTGCATATGACTAAGTGAAAGAAGCCAATTTGAGAAGGCTACAGACTGTGTGATTCCATAGTTGTGGAAAAGCCGAAACTATGGAGACAGTAAAAAGACCTCAGTGGTTTCCAGGAGTTACAGGGAGGGAGGGATGAATAGGTGGAGCACAGAGGGCTCTTAGGGCAGCCCACTCCATGAGAGACTATACGGTGGATACACGTCATTATACATCTGTCCAAACCATAGCAAGTACGACACCAAGAGTGACCCCCTAATGCACACTGTGGACTCTGGGAGATGACGGCGTGTCAGTGTGGGTTCTCCGACTGTAACAAAGGTACCACCTTGGGGGGGGATGCTGACAGTGGGGGGAAGCTGTGTGTCTGGGGATGGGGTGGACAGGAACTCTCTGTACTTCCGCTCCATTTTGCTCTGAAAAATAAGTTTTGTTAATTTACAAAACCTCTCTCCTGTCATGTTAATGGTGTCAGGGAAGTGGGAGGATGCAGATACCTCCAGAGGCCTGATCCGTAGCCAGCTGGGCCCGTACAACACACTGAGACAGGAGGAGCCGGTCCCCTGTGGTCCCGGGGAGACAGGCAGAGCTCTCAGTGCAAACAGAAAGCGCAGGAACAAGGCACTGAGTGAAGAGGGCCCGCAGTGGTCCATCTAAGAATCACAAACACGCCGGCAGGGCCAGATGCCGAGTAACCGGGGACCATTTTCAGGTAGCCGTCACGCTGCAAGGAGGCTTCTTTCCACACCATGGAAGATCCTTCCCGGAGACGGAGCACACGGCCAAGTGGAAGCAGCGGGGCAGGGCTCTCGAGGGAGGGGGAGGGGTGCACAGGGAAGGCCCGTACCTGGGTGTGTGACCACCAGCAGGCACCAGCAGGCACGCCCTCCCTGCAAACACAAAAAGACCTCAGGCTCACAGCCACCAAAGCACACTCCCTGACCCCTGGGGGGCTTCCAGTCAGTGGTCAGTGCTGAGCTTTTACACGAGAATGGACAGTAAGGACTGATGCTAGGTCAAGTACACATAATGGGCAGTCCAGAGACAGACCTTTAAAACTTTAGGGTCAGTTGATTTTTGGCAAGAGTGCCAAGTCAATGCAACGGGGAAAGAATGTTAGTCTTTTCAACAAATGGTTCTGGGACTCCCTGCTACTCACGCGCACACTAGTGAAATCACACCCCTCATCTCACTGCACAGAAATAAACTAAAAATGGATCACCAACCTAAATGAAGGGTTAAACTATAAAAGTCTTGGGAGAAAATACAGGAGTAAGTTTTCATGGCCTTGGGTTGGGCAGTCTTCTCTGATAGGACCCCCAAAGCAAAAACAACGGGAGAAAAAAAAAATAGATAAATTGGACTTCAGCAAAATAAAAAAATGGGGGGGCATCAAAGAACACCAAAAAGAAAAAACGAAATTGGTGAGGATGTGGAAAAATTAGAGCCATCATACGTTGCTGGAGAGAATGTAAGATGGTGCACTTGTTCTGGAAACAGTCTGGCACCACCTCAGAAGGTTCATAGTGTTGCCATTTGACCCAGTAAAGCCACTACTGGGCTGACACCCAAGAGAAATAAAGTATGTCCACACAAACACTTGCATATGAATGCTCAGAGCAGTACTATGCACAATAGCTGAAAGGCAGAAATAACTCTAATGTTCACTAACTGTTGGATAAATAGGAGAAATAAAATGGGATAAATCTACACAATGCAATACTATTTGACAATAAAAAGGAATGACATACGGACAGTGCTACCACATGGGTGAAACTTTAAAGTATGATGCTAAGTGAAAGAAGCCAGTCACCAAAGGCCACTTACTGTATGATTGCATCTATGTGAAATGTCCAAAAGGGGCAAATCCGTAGAGACGGGGGGAGATCAGTGGTTGTCTAAGGAGTGCACTTGTCATGGCCGCGAACAATGGAAGTTACGGCCGAAGGGAACCCGGCCTCTCTTGAGTGATAATAGTGTTCTCAAGTTGATTGTGGTGATGTTTCTGCAAGTCTGTGAATATACTAAAAACTGCTGAATGATATACCTTAATTGGGTGAATTTTTTGTACTTATGTGAATTATATCTCATTAAAGTTATTTAAAAAAAAAAGATGGTCAGAGTCATTTAAGAAAAGCCTCCAACATGAATTTGGAGAAAGAGTAAAACAAAGAACAAGCAGCAAAAACATAATACAAAGGAGCCCGGAGGAAATACAGACAATTTGGAAGCAGAATTTAAAAACCCTTGAAATGATCAGAGGGGTAACAAACACAAATACTGAAGACATAAAACAGGGATGGACAGACTGATTGGAGAACAAGAATGAGCTCTTGGGAATTAAAAAGATAATACCTTCGCCCCAAAAATTTAATATGAAATCTGTAAGATGAAGTCAATGAAACCTTCCAGAAAGTGGAATAAAAAAAACATGGATGACAGGAAATAAATATAAGAAATCAGAGAATCGGCTGAGGAGTTGGAGAATCTTTGGAGGGAATAAAGTTCAAAATAATGCCAGAAGGGACTTCCCTGGTGGTCCAGTGGGTAAGACTTGGCACTCCCAATACAGGGGGCCCAGGTTCAATCCCTGGTCAGGGAACTAGATCCTCCATGCATGCGGCAACTAAGATGCCTGCATGCCGCAACTAAGACCCAGCGTAGCCAAAATAAATAAATAAATAAATATTTTAAAAAAATAATGCAAGAAAATTCTCCAGAGCCAAACGGCACACATCTCTAGGTTGAAGCCTCAGTGTTCAGGACAATAAACGAAACCAATGGAGGAACATCGCCATAAAGTGTAGACCACAGGGTAGATAGAGATGATTCTAGAAGCTTCTAGAGAGAAAGGGTATTCAACAAGACTGTGAACCTGGGAAACAGAGGACTAATGCCTCCAAAATGCTGCGTGAATTTCATCCTAGAATCTTAGATTTATCTATATTTTCAATAAAGTAGAAAAGGGACATTTTTGGACAAGCAAGAACCCCAACTTTTTTCCAGGTGTAAACTGAGGAAAAGGAAGATACAGCATTTGGCAAAATGGGATCCAACACAGGAAAGTGACAAAGAGAATTCCCAAGATGACAGCTGTTTGTCAGGCTTGAAGGGCAGCTGGTCCAGACTGCAGGATGAGGTAGACAAAGCACTCGTGCTCCTGGAAAACAGTCTAGGATTTGACAGATCCATCGCAGCAACTGGGGAGGGAGGGAGAGAGGGAGGGGAGGAAGGAGGGAAGGAAGGAAGGATGGACAAAACACCTGTACTTTCAAAGAAAACAAAGTAAATGAAAAAACAAGGTAATTACTAAGTCCAAGAGGAAATTTTTTTTGTATGAGAAGGAAACACAATCAGAATACACTATTTGGCTCAAAGACAACCTAGCAGTCTTTTGTTTTTTGGTTTTTGTTTTTGGCCACACTTCGAGGCTTATGGGATCTTAGGTTCCCAACGAGGGATTGAACCCGGGGCCACGGCAGTGAAAGTCCTAACCACTGGACTGCCAGGGAATTCCCCAGCATAGTCTTCATAATATTTACGTTGATAACTGATTTAACTAAAAGTTGTGAGAGAACTTACACTAGGAAACAGAGGTTGAGGAAGGCCTATAAGAGAATTACCATATATGTCATTGATAGAAAATATTTAAAATAAGTAAATCAAGAAAGATCATTAAGAGCCTATCAGTGAAAACGCCAGAAAAATGACATAGAAGACATGGGAGAGGCTGTGTTTGGGAAGCAGGAAAAGGCGATATATGGACAGGGACTCTTTTTCTAAAAATAATATAATTTTGGGACTTCCCAGGCGGTCCAGTGGTTAAGGCTCCGAGCTCCCACTGCAGGGGCGGGGAGGCGGGCTCCACGTCTGTACCCGGGTCCTGGATCCATAAGCTACTCTGATCCTTTTGGAGACACCAGTCACCGGCTTAGAAAAGGCAGGAAGCTGGTGATTTTAGGAGGGTCTGCGCATTCAGAGCGGTGGGCAAGCAGGAAAGGAAGAGGGCGCGATGCTGCAGAGCTGAAGGCTGGACACTGTGGGTGGTCAGGTCAGCTGACCCGCTGCGAGGAAGGGTGGTCTCTCCACTACCCAAGAGGGAATGACACACGAGAAAGAGATGAAGGCCAACTGCTCCGCTAGTGCCCAGATTCTGCCAGGTGTCAGCGCAAGGGCTAACGCACAGCCAGAGGACTCTGCGCAGACCCGTGCTGTCCAGCGTGGGCCGCTGAGCACGCACGGCGACAAGCTTGCGAAACGTGCCTGGCGTGACTGAGGAGGTGGGTTGTGAGCCTTCATTACTCAAAACTGAAATTGAAACCGAAACCCACTTCCACCTCCAGGAAGATGGGAGCAGATTTTTCCTACGCCTCCCACCAAAGTACAACTAAAACTCCTGGACACGGCAGGCAGAACGGAAGACCCTGAGAGGTGGGGAGGCGGCGGCAGAGGAGCTGGGCCTCGGGGCCTGAGGAACGACGCAGCGCTACGCGCTCCGGTGTTTCTTTCCGGTTCCAGGCTTGGAGCTGAGCCCAGCAACCTGCAAGTGCCAGCAAGCCGGGTCCCAGCGACAGCCCGACCCGCGAGCCAGAGGAGACGGGCAGACAGACGGGCAGTAACTGCTCCAGTACAGCCAGTCAGACCAGAAATCCCTGCCCCCGGCCTTGCCAGCAGAGCCCCCAGCGTCCTGCTGGGGTGACCTGCCGGGACTCCTGCTAGGGCAGGACGCTGGGACCTCCACGCCGTCGGCTGACGATGCCTCCCCAACGTGGCAGCCTAAGAGGAAAGCGGGGGCCGGCAGTAAGGGGGGCCCCTCCCCGCTGGGACAGGGTCGGAGGCGGCCTGCTGGCGTCGCGACTGCCCGGTGGGGACCACGTGACTGCACCTTTCAAAAGACCAACTCAGAGTAAAACAAACGATATTTTCTGTATTTCTTAATGCCATCAGCCATCTTAAAGCAAAGGTGAGGCGTTAGCGTTGTCCTGTCAGTGTAACCGTCCCGAGCAGGGGAATCAGCTCCCACTCACGATTTACCTGGCACCCCACTTAACCCGCTCGACAATCTAATGCCATACACTTGTCACCACCTTCGCGAAGAGAAGCTGGTCACACAACCGCACCCCTGCTTGGACCGACTGCTTACCTGAAACCCGATCTCCTCTGGGGGGGGGGTCTCCTCCACCCTCCCCCTCCCCCTCCCCCTCCCGATGGCAGCCCTGGCTGCGCGTGAATCACAGGAAAGCCTGGGGGAGTGGCAACACATGATATAAGCAGGAACTTACAAATTCCAATGAAGCTTGACACCAGTGGATTTGGATTCAAAACTTTAATAATAAATTGTGCCAGTAGAAGCTTTTCAAAGGCAATGATATATCAATAAATAATAGTTAAATTGAGTTCCTGAGAAAGAACCTACCACATGACGTCTGTCAGAGCGTAAATAACAACACGGCGTTACTGCAAAACTAGAGAAACACTGACAGTCAGGACACAGCACAGCAGACCCAGAACCTGCCACTCACACACATGTAAACCAGTACACAGGAATTGTCTTCTTCAGTTTAGCCATCGATAGATGCGTAAGTGTGCTGCCTAGAGGTACACTAACCAATGGATACATTATGCTAAAAACCTCAAGGAAAAATACGTGGAATAATATAATGAAAAATACGATGCATCAGGTTTTTAAAAAGCAAAAAAAGAATTTAACTTTTTATTCAAATATAAATCACTTTAAATAGGAATCATACTAATTTGAAATAGGAATATTTTGTGTTTATCTATGTAGTTATATATACATTTACACTCCTAAGAAAATATGTATGGCTTAAATATCTTTTCTTTTTCAACATCACTTTGCTGTTTCACAAAGATTAGAAAAATGTGCTTCTAAAACCAAGTTAAGATGGATCCTTCAAAGCACACTAGAAACACGGTGAGAGAACCCCAAGATCACTGCCCTTACACGGGGCGTCTGCCGGGTGGGGCTCCGGCTACCCGTGGCGGCCGTACCACCAGGACAGCATCCTGACTCGCGAAGCAGACAGAGGTCCACGACTAACTTACATTTTTTTGGCAGAGCTAAGAGAATCCCTTTTGATGTATACAAGTGTTGTGTAGGACAAACGTCTTTGCCCCCCAAAGAATCCAATCACACCCACGACACATACAGTCACATCAGCTCTCAGGCACACGTGCATTTCCTCAACGAGAGAGGAGGGGTGCAGTCACAGCGAGGAAGTCACCACAGGACGACACGGCATCAGCACACTGTCCAGAATTACTCACTCAAAACGTATTCACAGAACCCGCTGTGAATGGCAAGACACGGTCACGCTTTAATAGAAAAACCCTGTTCATGCAGCGATCTCTCCACACTTGGCATCTGAAGTCACACCCGCGTGATCACCTGCTCACACTTCCTATTATACTATAATATGCAAAAAGCAAACAGAACAAAACAAAAGCAGCTTTTAACATATATCACAATTTTGAAATGTGGGAAAAATATAAAACAAAAACCACTGTGTGAATAAAATGGTATCAGTAACATCAGAACAGTGTTATCTTTTTTTTTTTTTTTACATTATTGCACAGAGATTTCTTATCACATGTTCTTCAGTCTTTACGTCTTCCCCTAAATGTGAATAAGTGCTGTGGATAAAATACAAACGTAGAAAATAACAGCAGCATGATTTGTCAAAATTAATCCCTATAATTTAGTAAGAAAAATGGCTATAAACAAAATAAGTGCTCTTTCTAAACTGTACTAATTTTAAAAAATATTGTTTTAATGCAGTGAAGGTCCTCAAAAGCCAATTCCAGGCCATGCTGACACCCGCCCCGCCATCAACCAGAATGTGGAGGAGACGTCAGAGGCGAGTCCTCTTTCAGAAGCTTTTCTGCTTTGGTTTTGGGTGCAGACCAGACATTCGAGGGGCAATCGGCCGACTGACCTGAGGGGCTGACCTCCCGGTCCCCCAGGGTCTACACGTACACGGGCTGGCAGCTCCCAGCCTGTGCCCCCGGGGCCGGGCCCCCCGCAGCTGGCTGCTCGGCCTCAGTCCCGGTCTCGGCCACCGCAGGCTTGGGGCACCGGAACGGGTAGCCGTTGTCGTCGAAGAACCTCCGGAAGGTGAACTCATAGAAGGCGTGCTCGGGGTGCCGGCTGCCCGGGGGGCCCAGCGCATCCCAGGCCTTGGAGCTGTCCTCGCTGCCGTCCTGCCAGGGGCCCTCCTCGTCCACTGGGTCGAAGTTGGACGTGTCCATGGGGTGGCTGATCGTGGGCACGTAGGGGGCAGGCTGCCTCCGGATGTCACTGGAGAAGTCGATGGCACCCAGGAACGGGTGGTCCTTCAGGTCGTCGGCCCCGTTGCGGCCCAGCCGGTGCTCAGCCGAGCAGCAGAGCTTGGCGATGAGGTCCCGGGCCTCGGGGCTCAGCTCCACCTGCGTGGGGATGTGCAGCGTGCTCTCCCAGTTAATCACCTGCGGGGACAATACACCCGGTGTTCCTTCCTCCTCAACCTCGAGGCCGACGAGGGCCGTGCCGGGCGGGACAGGGTGTTAAAGAACGCGATCATTTCCTAACATTGCTAATCATCAGGGAAATGCAAATCAAAACCACAATGCAGTACACCACCTCACAACGGTCAGAATGGCCGTCATCAGCCTACAAACGAGAAATGCTGCAGAGGCTGTGGAGAAAAGGGAACCCTCCTGCGCTGCTGGTGGGAATGTGAACTGGTGCAGCCACTATGGAGAACAGTATGGAGGTTCCTCAAAAAACTAAAAATAGAGCTACTATATGATCCAGCAATCCCACTCTTGGGCATATATCCAGACAAAACTATAATTCAAAAAGATACATGCACCCCTATGCTCATAGCAGCACTATTCACAACAGCCAAGACATGGACGCAACCTACATGTCCATCAACAGATGAATAGATAAAGATGCGTTACAAATATACAATGGAATCCTACTCAGCCATGAAAAAAGAATGAAATAACGTCATTTGCAGCAACACAGATGAACCTAGAGATTATCACACCAAGTGAAGTCAGACAGAGAAAGACAAATACCACATGATATCGCTTATGTGTGGAATCTAAAATATGATACAAATGAACTTATTTACAAAACAGAAACAGACTCACACACATAGAAAACAAAGTTATGGTTACCAAAGGGGAGAGGGAGGGAAGGAGGGGACAAATTAGGAGTTTGGGATTAACAGATACACACTACTATTCAATATATATAAAATAGATAACAAGGACCGACTGGATAGCACCGGGAATTATATTCAATATCTGGTAAGAACATATAATGGAAAAGAATCTGAAAATAATATATACCTGAATCACTTTGCTGCTATACCTGAAACTAACACAATATTGTAAATCAACTATATTCAATAAAAATAACTTTTTTTAATTTAAAAAGATCTTGATAATTTCATGATGGGAGAACAGAACAGACATAGGAGGCTCTGAGCAGCTAGAAACAGTTGGTGTGGTTTCAGGAGGAGCCCACAGCCTGAGGCACAGGGCGAGGAAGCCACCCCCAGCTGGTGGTGCTCAACCACACACATCAGCCATCAGGACGCTCACAGAGACCTGTCTGCTGTGAGGAGGAAGCCTAAGGGACTTCTTGTTTACACCTGGAGTCAGGATAAAGCAAGGCCAATATAACCAGGAGTGGCATGGGGCAGGCGGTGCGAGGGCTGGTTTGAAACTGAGTTGTTGTTTTAGTAGAGCCAAAGTTATACGACTCATAGAAGAAAACATAAAGGAAAACGTTCATGACGTTGGATTTGGCAATGATTTCTTGGATATGATACCAAAAGCATGGGCAATAAAACAAAAAAAATATATAAAACAGACTTAATCAAAATTTAAAACTTTCGTGCATCAAAGGACACTACTGACAGAGTGAAAAGACAAACCATGGAATGGGAGAATGTATTTGCAAAGCATATAGCCGACAAGGAATTAACATCCAGACTATATAAAGAACTACAACTCAACAACAAAAACCCAAAGAACCGAATTAAAAAAGGGCAAAGGACTTGAACAGACGTTTCTCCAAAGAAGATCTACAAACGACCACGAAACATATGAAAAGAGGCTCAACATCACTGAACCTTAGGGAAGTGCAAATCAAAATCACAATGAGATACCACCTCACACCCCCTAGAATAACTACTATTTTTTTAAAAACAAAAGGAAATTAAGTGTTGGCAAGGATGTAGAGAAACAGGAGCCTTTGGGCACTGTTGGTGGGAATGTAAAATGGTGCCGCCACTATGGAAACAGTATGGAGGTTCCTCAGCAAGTTTCAACATAGAATGACCGTAGGACCCAGCAATTCCACTCCTGGGTATGTCCCCAAAGGAACTGAAAGCAGGGACCAAACAGATACTTGTACACATACTTATGTTCACAGCAGCACTACTCACAAGAGCCGAAAGGTGGAAACAACCCAAACGTCCACTGCCAGATGATGGCTTAAAAAAATGGAATGTTATTTACACACAATGGAGTATTACTCAATATTACATACAATGTAATATCATTCAGCCTTAAAAAGGAAGGAAATTCTGACACAGGCTCCAACATGGATGAACCTTGAAGACATTATGCTGAATGAAATAAGCCAGACACAGAAGGATAAATACTGTATGATTCCACTTATATGAGGTCCCTAGAATAGTTAGCTTCATAGAGACAGAAAGTATTGATACAAGAGCTGTTACAGGGACAGAGGGGAGGGAGGAATGGCGTTATCCTTTAGTGGTTAAGCTCCTGCTTGGGATGGTGAAAATGTCTCGAAACAGCCGTGACTGTTGCATAACACTGTAAATGTACTTAACGCCACTGAATTGTACAATTAAAAGTAGTTAACATGGTAAACTTCACCACAATTTTAAAAATTGGGCTATTATCATGCAGACAAATTGGTAACTAATTCAGCAATTCAATTAGGATATAGATAATGCCAAATTCCAATTTCACTGTTACTGTAAAGAAACCAAGCCTTCATTTAGAATTTTTCTAATTAAGAGGTTATTAATTTCGGGTCTCCTGTGGACTCCGGGGTATGTGACTACATCCTAGACCTGTCAGTGAACATGTGTAAGGGCACTGTTCTGAGAAGTTCCAAAGGTTTCATCAGGTTCTCTATTCAGTCTTTAAGTAATCAAATCATTCATTTCAGACAGTAAATGGCTACCATTCTAAAACTAATTCTTCAGTACTGAGTTACTACTTGACGGAGTAATTTTTTAATTACTTGAAATGAATATCAGAATTGTGCACAACTAGCCTGACACATAGCTTATAACCGGCCAACGGTAACGACAGAACATCCAAGTATCAAAACCGATTTCCTCGGGCACAGTCTCAAAGCCGTGTTGGTTGCTGCACCGCGCACCTGCCGCCGGGCCCAGACCTGCGGCCTCGGTGCTCCGCCCACCCCTAGTTCTCACCTGCAAGCACCACATCGGCAGGCGACCATGGTTCAGGTTCACGCGTACATCACAGCTCAGCTCTGACCCTGTGCCTCTACTTACCCAGGTAAAAAATTAATAGGTAATAACAAGAATACTTGAAAACATCCCATGACATACCCCTATTCAGAATAAAAGGTCAAATGTTGGCCTAAGTCTCCTGGGTTCATCAGAAAACCACGTGCCCCATTACCTTCAGCTGGGTCTCCGTGGGAGTCGGCGCCAGGAAGGGCGGCTGCCCCACCAGCATCTCGAAGAGAATCACGCCAACACTCCACCAGTCGCAGAGCTGGGTGTATCCTGAAAGACAGCGTCACTCAGCTCCCACCCCGCACACACCCTCCTCACACACCCCGAGAGAATCGGCTCACGTCGGCGGGGAAGCTCCAGGCGGCGCACAGGTGACGTCACCGCCCCACCTGACGGCGCGCGTGTGATGTCACGGCCTCCCGCACGTGTCGGCGCACACGTGATGCCACCGTCTCCGCACCCGGCGGCGCACGCGTGACGTCACCGCCTCCGGCATGCGGGGCTCAGAACAGTCTGCGAGAAAAACGCTGCCGGGGCGTCCACGGTCTCCACGTGGGAGGGGCGTGGTCACGAGCATTTTCTTATTTTCCACCATTAGTCTGTGATAAACACAGGATGCTCTTGTAATAAAAGGCTTTTTAATTTTAAAAGATTACTGTTATTGTTAGTAACAATACTAACCAGAATTTTAGGTTCTTAAAGAACACGAACAGACGCAAGTTAAAATCATACAAACTAAAAAGCAGAAATTCTGTGACCTGAGGTCAGCTGAGACCAGTGATGAGGCTTCCCGGGGAGGCTTCCTGGGGAGGTTTTGGGAGAACCGGGGGGAGGAAACTGGCAAAGGGAACGGCTGCCACCTGTCGCGCCCCTTGGGGGCACCGAGGGAGCCAGGCCCCCCTGCAGGGCTCCGGCGGCCCGGTGCTCGGGCAGGGCGGCCTTGTGGAGGCTGCGGAGCAGGCTGATCTTTGATTTTGTCCCACATCCCAGTCCGAGGCCCGCTCCGGTCCTGCTGTCACCGAATTCTTGCTAGGTGTGACCTGCAGCCCCTGCCTGTCTGGCCCCGGAGGCTCCGCTGGGCTGCTGCGAACGGGGGGTTGGGGGAGACGGGTGTCCTCCCCCGCAGGCCAGCACCCACCCCTCCCTCTTTGAAAGGAGGGGGAGGGGGAGAGCTTTACTGGGCAGGGAGGTTGATACTCTAACCTCTCGAGGCACTGCTGTTACACGTGAGGCGGTGAGAGGCTAGTAACCCGCGCTGGGTCACACAGCTCACAGAGAACACGGGTGAGGACAGAGGGTCCTGGCTCCAATGACTGGAAACAACACGTGAGAACAGACAGGCCACTGCTCTCTGGGTTCATCAAACGGAATCAGATGAACAAACGCAGGCGCTGCGGGCCCTGCAGCTGACTGTCAGAGATGCCTCTCGTGCTCGGCCAGGCGCCCACTGGATGGGACGGAGCACTGCTGTCCCCAAATCTTACCTTGAAGGTGCTTCTGGACCTGCGGCGGAGAACTGGAGGACACAGTGTTTGTATCCTCACACCCGTTGACCAGTGAAGGTGGTTGACCCTGGTAGGACGCCCCCCCGCATCCCTCCCCCCCAGTCCTGTCTATCACAGGACTCTGTCAAAACCAGTTCTGGAGTGACTCCTCTGGGCTCCAGGGAGCAAGCCAACCTCGCACCCGGCCTGTCACTTCCAGCCTAAGGAGGGGCAAGTGGAGACGGGCCAGAAGCAAAGGCAGCTCCCAAACAGAGGGACACACACTGGAGGCTGTGTTTGCTAAGGGAAGAATCCAGCTCTCGGGCTCCCGTGAGCACAGACACAGTGGGGACACTTCGAGTCTCTGAAAGCTGGGGCTCGGGACCCTCAGAGGTCACCTGGCTTGGGTGCAGGGCGGAAGCACGCACCTTTTCGGAGGAGCACTTCTGGGGCGATGTAATTTGGGGTCCCAACCAGGGAATGAGCCAGACACCGCTGATGCTGCCTCCGCGCCCTCTGCTCCAGGGTCTTGAGCCGGTCTCCACAGCGGCAATTAGACACGTCGTCCCAGAGGTCGCTGGGCTCCATGCTGTCCTGCCTGGTGTGACTCCCTTTCACCCAGGAAGCAAGCCGAGGAGAGAAGAGAATGAAAAAGTTAATTTTCACTCTTCAACAATGCAACAAATCCATAGCTTCAAAAGGAAAAGTAATCCAACCCAGCTCCTGACACAGTGAGAGAAAGATTCCTCCCGCCATCTCGCAGGTGGCTGAGGTCCTGGGTCTCACACCCAAGCTGTGAGATGCACTCCTGTGCCAACACGGGAAGCATGGAGGAGGCGGCCGCAGGGGCTGTGCCCTGTGCTGGGTGACAGTGCAGGGCCAGTGAGAAAGGCTCAGGGACTGTAGGATGGTGGCCCCAGAGCCTCTCAGGCCCGTCTCAAAGGCTAACACCACCTGTTTGATAGACATGTTTTAAGACGGGCATGGAAAAGAGTGAGAGGATTTAGAAAATATGAACACAAATGACTTCAGTGCCAAAAAATGGGAATGAACAAAATGATTTAGGATTAGTTTTGAGTTAAAAAATAGAAGCCTGAGGGCTTCCCTGGTGGCGCAGTGGTTGAGAGTCCGCCTGCCGATGCAGGGGACGCGGGTTCGTGCCCCGGTCCGGGAAGATCCCACATGCCGCAGAGCGGCTGGGCCCGTGAGCCATGGCCGCTGAGCCTGCGCTCCGCAGCGGGAGAGGCCACAGCAGTGAGAGGCCCGCGTACCGCAAAAAAAAAAAAAAAAAAGAAGCCTGAGCTATAGAGTATTAAAATCACTATTATAAAAATTCAAGCCATAGATAGGATAATGACCAGCTGTTTCTGACTTTTCCAGGTAGCAGGACCACAGGAGGTGGAGTTAAGCTGGAGCCACAGCCAGGTCTGTGCCTGCAGGTAGACTCAGGGTGGCTGTGAGAGAGGGCTCCTTGGCAGGCTGGGAGGCTTGTGTTTTAAGGCTTGTTTTAATAGGGCAGAGTGATGGCTCCTCAGCAAGGCCCCATGAGACGCTATGGCCTACTGTCCTAAAAACGTATTAGTAAAATTTGAAGCCACTAACTTACAAAAAAAAACCACCTCACACGTCATACGACTTCTTCAGGGAGAAAAGGATGTCACGCCAAATTATAAAATCACCCGGTGACAGCTGCGCCCCAGGAGGGGAAGGAAAGGCCTGGGGCGGTACCTTTCTGGTAGTATTTGGAGTTGTGCGTCCACCTGAACCCAGTGCAGAGGCCAAAGTCTGTCAGCTTGATATGGCCGTCGAGATCTATAAGAATGTTGTCCGGCTTGATGTCGCGGTGGATGAAGCCCATCTTGTGGACGCTCTCAATGGCCAGTGTCAGCTCCCCGATGTAGAAGCGGGCCAGGTGCTCGGGGAACACCTCCATGCGGATGAGCAGGCTCATCATGTCGCCGCCCGGGATGTAGTCCATGACGAAGTACAGGCTGTCCTTGTCCTGGAAGGAGTAGTAGAGCTTGACCACCCACTCGTTGTCTGCTTCCGCCAGGATGTCCCTCTCGGCCTTCACGTGGGCCACCTGGTTGCGATTCAGGACGTCCTTCTTCCTCAGCGTCTTCATGGCGTACAGGGCGTGCGTGTCCACCTTGCAGGCCAGGCACACTTCCCCGAAGGCGCCGACGCCCAGGGTCTTCACCTTCACGAACATGGACTTGTCCATCTTGGCCCTCTTGAGCCTGTTGTAATTGGACTCCTTCTGGTAGAGGATCTTTCTCATCTGCTCCTGTTCAGCTTCACAGAGCCCGGCCTGTGCAGGAGGAAACAGGGGAGGGTCACCCTAGGGCAGCCCGGGGGAGGGGGTGGGGAAGAGGCCCCAGAACGCAGGGGACCCCAACCGATCCGCGGAGACCAGGGTGCAGAAGAATGGGTCCAGACACTACAAGCGAGAAAATAACCCTTTGTTCTTTACATCCACACAGAGTCGCAGATCTGGAATCGAAAGGGAAGACATAATAACAGGGACTTTTTTCTCCAGGTGACCTTAGGCTCTAAAAACTACAGGAAATCGGAAAAGAAGAAGTAAAGCTGTCACTGTTTGCAGATGACATGATACTATACACAGAGAATCCTAAAGATGCTACCAGAAAACTACTAGAGCTAATCAATGAATTTGGTAAAGTAGCAGGATACAAAGTTAATGCACAGAAATCTCTGGCATTCCTATATACTAATGATGAAAAATCTGAAAGTGAAATCAAGAAAACACTCCCATTTACCATTGCAACAAAAAGAATAAAATATCTAGGAATAAACCTACCTAAGGAGACGAAAGACCTGTATGCAGAAAATTATAAGACACTGATGAAAGAAATTAAAGATGATACAAATAGATGGAGAGATATACCATGTTCTTGGATGGGAAGAATCAACATTGTGAAAATGACTCTACTACCCAAAGCAATCTACAGATTCAATGCAATCCCTATCAAACTACCACTGGCATTTTTCACAGAACTAGAACAAAAAATTTCGCAATTTGTATGGAAACACAAAAGACCCCGAATAGCCAAAGCAATCTTGAGAACGAAAAAAGGAGCTGGAGGAATCAGGCTCCCTGACTTCAGACTATACTACAAAGCTACAGTAATCAAGACAGTATGGTACTGGCACAAAAACAGAAAGATAGATCAATGGAACAGGATAGAAAGCCCAGAGATAAACCCACGCACATATGGACACCTTATCTTTGATAAAGGTGGCAGGAATGTACAGTGGAGAAAGGACAACCTCTTCAATAAATGGTGCTGGGAAAACTGGACAGGTACATGTAAAAGTATGAGATTAGATCACTCCCTAACACCATACACAAAAATAAGCTCAAAATGGATTAAAGACCTAAATGTAAGGCCAGAAACTATCAAACTCTTAGAGGAAAACATAGGCAGAACACTGTATGACATAAATCACAGCAAGATCCTTTCTGACCCACCTCCTAGAGTAATGGAAATAAAAACAAAAATAAACAAATGGGACCTAATGAAACTTCAAAGCTTTTGCACAGCAAAGGAAACCATAATCAAGACCAAAAGACAACCCTCAGAATGGGAGAAAATATTTGCAAATGAAGCAAATGACAAAGGGTTAATCTCCAAAATTTACAAGCAGCTCAATAACAAAAAAACAAACAACCCAATCCAAAAATGGGCAGAAGACCTAAATAGACATTTCTCCAAAGAAGATATACAGAATGCCAACAAACACATGAAAGAATGCTCAACATCATTAATCATTAGAGAAATGCAAATCAAAACTACAATGAGATATCATCTCACACCAGTCAGAATGGCCATCATCAAAAAATCTAGAAACAATAAATGCTGGAGAGGGTGTGGAGAAAAGGGAACACTCTTGCACTGCTGGTGGGAATGTGAATTGGTTCAGCCACTATGGAGAACAGTATGGAGGTTCCTTAAAAAACTACAAATAGAATTACCATATGACCCAGCAATCCCACTACTGGGCATATACCCTGAGAAGACCATAATTCAAAAAGAGTCATGTACCAAAATGTTCATTGCAGCTCTATTTACAATAGCCCGGAGATGGAAACAACCTAAGCGCCCATCATCGGATGAATGGATAAAGAAGATGTGGCACATATATACAATGGAATATTACTCAGCCTTAAAAAGAAATGAAATTGAGCTATTGTAATGAGATGGATAGACCTAGAGTCTGTCATACAGAGTGAAGTAAGTCAGAAAGAAAAAGACAAATACCGTATGCTAACACATATATATGGAATTTAAGGGGAAAAAAATGTCATGAAGAACCTAGGGGTAAGACAGGAATAAAGACGCAGACCTACTGGAGAACGGACTTGAGGATATGGGGAGGGGGAAGGGTGAGCTTTGACAGGGCGAGAGAGAGTCATGGACATATACACACTAACAAACGTAGTAAGGTAGATAGCTAGGGGGAAGCAGCCGCAAGGCACAGGGATATTAGCTCGGTGCTTTGTGACAGCCTGGAGGGGTGGGATAGGGAGAGTGGGAGGGAGGGAGACGCAAGAGGGAAGACATATGGGAACATATGTATATGTATAACTAATTCACTTTGTTATAAAGCAGAAACTAACACACCATTGTAAAGAAATTATACCCCAATAAAGATGTTTAAAAAACAAAAAAAAAATAAAAAAATAAAAACTACAGGAAACTTATATGAATAAAAATCTGGGGGAAAAGGGACCACAAAATTCCTGGAGCTCTAAGAGCAATGTAATAATTTAATAATAGTTCAGGGGAAAATGGGAAAACAAAGTCAACGAAAATGGGACAGCGGGAAGGGCACAAATCTTATTTTTAGAATTTGCAGTTACCGGCTGGGTGATTTAAACTGACCATAGCATTTTAATCTAAATAATTTCATTAATAATTACCTTTTCTAACAGTTTAGTGCCAACTAGGGTATATTTCAAACCTTATTTTCTAACTATAGACTTAAGAAATAGATGAATCACTACTAGATATATTTGTCTTTATAAATCCCACAATTTCAATGTATAAAACCTCAAACCTTCTTTCTACTCTTTCAAAATGTTTCCTTAGCAGTTAGAAAAACTTGGTGGATTTGTGCACTAGTAAGGACACACCATAAAAACCAATGTGTTCATTTACGCGCCGGCACATCAGGCAGAGCCCATCCCCTCCCGAGAGCGAGGGGGAAGGGGAACGCAACGTGCAGGACTTCTCCAGGTGGGACCCCCGATACCAGCCCCCCTCCCCAGGAGACCACCGGCCTGGAGGGGAGGTGCGTGAAGCAGAAGCAAGAAGGGACCCGCGGCGACCCCACGACCCACCTTGGCCATCTCCTGCTCCAGCTGCAGCCTGCGAGCCACCTTCTGCTGGTAGGTCTTCAGCACGTTCTCCACATGCTGCTCCATAAAGAACTTGAAGGCGGAGGGCGAGTAGCTCTTGATGCGCGACTCCCGCTTCTCCTCGTCGCGGCAGCCCCTGCGCACGGGCACCGGGGACGTCTGGATCTGCTTGCGGTCCTTGCCCGCCTTCTCCCCTTTGGCGCTCCTGGGGCTCCTGGGGCTCCCGTCGGGGGGCTCGGCGGCCCGGCTGCCCCGGAGGCCCTGCTGCAGCCCCACGCACAGGCCGTCCACGTCGTACTGCTCGGCGCGGCCCTGCGGCCGCAGCAGGTGCCGGGGGTAGGGCGGGGGCCGGCCCCGCGCCTCGGCGCCCCCCGGGGCGGGGGGATGCTCGTCCTGGGGCTCCAGGCCCTCGAGCGCGGGGCCCGGCGGCGGCACCCAGGCGGGGTGCGAAGGCCCCACGGCCGTCTGGGGCTCGGGCCTCATCACCCGCACGCTCTTCACGGCGTGCAGGATGTGCGCGGCCGTCACGGCCGTGATGGCGTTGGGGGAGGGCGCGGCCGCCGCCTGGTGGCCGTTGAAGGAGCCGGTCCTGCTGGGGCCCGGCTTCTGCAGCGAGTCCCGCCGGGCCAGGCCGGCGCTCGGCCACTGCGGCGCGGGGGGCGCGCTCGGCTCGAACCGCTCGGCGCCGAGGCCGGTCCGGGAGGGGGTGGCCAGGCCCGGCGGGGGGCTGTCGCCAGCGAACACGGCGCCCCGGGGGCCCCCCGCGTGCACCGGGTGGGGCTGCTTGGGGTGCGGGTGGGGCGCGTACGCAGCGGCGCCGCCCGGGGGCGGGAACGCGAGGCCGGGCTGCACCTGCACCTGCACCTGCACCTGCACGGCCGGGCCCTTGGCGGCCAGGCCCGCGTACCCACCGACCTCCGGCGGAGTCTTGCTCTGGAAGGAGGGGCTGCGCTGGACGCCGTAGGCCAGGGGCTCCCCGGGCACCAGCAGGGGGGCCCTGTAGTGCGGGCCCTGGCCGGGGAGGCTCATCCCGGCGGCCTCCCCGGCGGCGGCATAGCCCTTGGGTGGGTGCGGACGGCAGTGAGGCCCGACGGCGGCGAAGAGGAAGTCCGGGTACTGGCGGGGCGCCTCGTCCAGGGCGGCGGGGCCCTCGAAGGCCGGCCCGCTCACCTGGGCGTAGGGCGGGAAAGGGTCACCTGCTCCTTCGAAGCTCAGCCTCCGCGGCACAGAGGCTGGCGCCAGGCCTTTTCCTGCAGAGGAGGGAACGGGAGGCTGACGCCGCGGCACGGCTACTCCGCGGCCGAAGGCCTGGGAAGGCCCCTGACGCCAGTGACGGCCGCGCGGGCGGCGCCGGGCTCCCAGTCCAAAGGCCGTGCCCTGCCTGTCCGAGGACGCCCCCGCGGAGCACCTGGCCGAGCCCTGACCGTCTGCGGCTGTGCTTCCAGCAGAAGCCACGGCAAATGACACTGTGTTCTCAGGGTGAGACGATGCATCAGAAAGACCACGAGCACGGCAGGTGCGGGGTCATCGGAGAGCGGGCGCTGCCTCCCGAGGGGCTGGGCTGCCACACAGACCCCGGGGCCCTCAGAGTCTGGACGCGGTGGCCAGCGAGGCACTGTTTAAGGGAACTCCTCAGTCAAGAAGAAAACAGAAACCTGTGTCCTCTTCACAAAGAAGATACGGCTACAAAGCCCGTGCAGTTTCCCCCTCAGCAGATGAACTGGGCTTATCCAAGGTCTCCCACAAAACAGGGAACACTCCTGTTCAATATCCTGAATCCCTTACTACACCCAGGGACCTCAGGTCCCCAAATGGGCCCCATCTGCTCTACCAGCAAACAGAAACATTCAGTGACAGGCAGCAAGGCAAGACATCTGGTGCTGGGGCCTCTGGCCCTCCCCAGGGGCACCAGGGGGCTTTCCCACACCTCTGCCCAAGGTGTCCAGCTCTGGAGGCACCTGCCATTGGGCAGCCTGCTCTCAGAGGCCACAGAGTGGGAAACGGTGTGTTTCAGAATCAATGAAATAAGCCTCCCCCACAAGCCCAAGAGAAAGCAGAAAGAACCTGCGGGGGTTGCCTCATTTTAATATCCAGTGAATTTTCCGATCTTTCATAAGCAAAACAAGTCCACAAACCCAGCAAGTAGGAGGCACCCAGCTCAGTGTCATATCTGCCACCCGCCGTCCCCGCCCTCGGGCGACCGTCAGGATGGCCCCTGCCCGCAGCCCCCAGCGTGCTCACCTGGGGAGGTCTGCTTGACGACCCGCACAATCTGCTCCTTGCCCGGCTCCAGGTAACCCATCTTACTGATGAACTCCAGGGCGGCCTCGATGCTGCGGCTGCCGGTCTGCTTGAGGGCCCTGCCCGCCATCTCCTGGGGGTGGGGTGGACACAGAGACGTCAGTGGGGGCCTGGGTGTGCGTCCCCTCGACACAAAGCCTCCAGGACTGCCTTCCCGCCCTGCGCCCGGCTCCAAGCCAGCGCCACTGGGGACGTGTCCTCAGGCGCCGATGACAACCTCACTGACCCCCAGACCACGACGATGGGCCTGGAAGACCGTACATCCTGCTCCTGCTAGAAAACTTCTGTGACTGGACTGAAATTCCCATCTAGCCTGTGGAAGTCAGAGAACTGCCCTTCCCCAGCCCAGGCTTCCTGGGGGAGGGACCCCTGCCCCGAGGGGAGACCTGCACATCTACTGTTTATGGTGCCCCGTGCCCATGCGGGCAGCGGCAGGCGAGAGAGGACATCAGCCCAGCACTGCTGGCGGGGTGAGCACCGGGGAAGAGGGCCGGAGGACGGAGAGGGACCAGGGACTGATCACAGGCCAGACGGAGGCACAGCCGGCTCTTCAAGGACAGCCGGGATTCGGGCAGCAGGAGGGCTCAGTGGTGGAAAGGTATTCTTGGCAGCAGGTGGTACAGTCAGAGCAGGGGCCTGGTGGGGGAAGAACGGGGAGGCGGGAGAGGACAGCGGGGAGGCACCACAGACCGGGCCGCCTACCTGAAGGCAGTCGCGGGAGCTTTCCAAGCAGGGTCGGGGTCAGTGAGAGGATGGGCCAGGGGCAGAGCTGCAGAACCCGTGGTCGGGTGCTCAGGCCGGAGGGGGAGGGCTGCGAGGGCTGTGGCCCAGGCGCCCTGGGTCGGCTCTGCAGAGCTGTGGGCAGACAGGGGAGCCAGCCTTCAAGGATGGAACCGGGAGGGGCAGCAAGAGGGGATTCTGTGGACAGACAGGAGTCTTCTGAAGGTGGAGGGGTGGGTGGGCAAGGAGGAGGGAACTGCAAATGCAGGAAGTGGGTGGTGACCGGAGGGGAGGGGTCTCAGAGCAGCAGGGGTGGGAGAGCCCTGACAGAGACTGCTATAGCTCGGACAGGAGAGGAGAAGGCAGTGAGCAGGCAGCAGGACCCCAGGTCCCCAGGGGACAGAGGCCGGTCAGCAAAGAGCCACGGCAGAAACCCAGGAGATGCCCCGGACCCTGAGGACGGATGAGCTGCTCTCCCCGCCTGCTGGGCCAGGGGCTTTTCAAGGCTAACAGAGTGGTCCTGTCCCCGCGCTTGTGTGTCTGCCCCTCTGTTAGGACTGCGACAGCCTGGGGGCCTGACCCTCCTGTGGCTCAGGGCTGCGCCCACCCACCTAACACAGGGACGGGAAGGACTCCGGTGCTTCACATCCACTGATTGTGTACATAACATTAACCTCCATCCTGGCAGGGCCCCACGGGGTGGCTGGACAAAGCGCGCACGCGGCCGTGACCTGTGCCTGTGTCCTGGGGGATTCGGGAGAGAAGAGGCAGGAAGAGCCCCGCCCGTGAGCCAAGGGCTGGGGGGGAGGCGGCCTCTGGGGGAAGCAGCGGAAGGGACGGCTCGCGAGGCTGGGCAACGGCCAGAGCTGCCTTGGGATCGAAGGAAAGGGCACGAGCTGGGGGAGAGCCAGCCAGCTGCGGACAGCGCCCATCTGCTGTGTCTGGGACGGGACCGAAGCCTTGGCTGCTTTGGGGTGACTGGCCGCACGTGTGCGTCGCTTCAGACCGGCTACGTGTCAAGGAAGCGGCGACTCTGAGGACCAACCACGTCAGACAGTGTGTGTGTTCAACCCCCTGCTGCGCACTGGCCTCAGCCTCAAGATTCCGACCTTCCCAACGCTTCGCTTCCAGTCGAGGAACTTAACCAGCAAGAACACCGGAGGCAACCACAGGTACCGACGTGCTCACAGGGCTGCTTCGAATCGCACAACCGACCAACTAACCATACGCCCGTCACACACCCGACCACGCTAATGAGCCCTCCTGTTTACTAAACAACCCAGTCAGGCAGTCTTGCCCTTGCCGTCTGTCCCTTCCACCAAATTTAGCAAGTCCATTAACTCTCAGAGACACCACTAGACATATATGTATAGGCGTGCTTTAAAAACCGCAGGAAGGGACTTCCCTGGTGGTCCAGTGGGTAAGACTCCGCACTCCCAATGCAGGGGGCCCGGGTTCGATCCCTGGTCAGGGAACTAGATCCCGCACGCATGCCACAACTAAGACCTGGCACAGCCAAAATAAATATAAGTAAATAAATAAATACTAAAAAGCCCCACAAACTGCAGGAAACTCGGGATCATTTTTAAACCCATCAGGAATCACAACCCTGCCTTGCCTCCACCCCCCGGGCAGCAGGACGCCGTTTCTGTGGCTCCAGCGCCCAGATGTCAGTCCAGCAGAGCGGTGCCCAGGGACGCCCACACCCTGCCCCTGAGCTCCGCCCCAGCTGGACGGCACGCTTGCCCCCGGGGCCTTCGGGAGCCCGATGAGCCGGGGCCCAGGGTCTGCACGGCTGCCCCCGCGCCACCCCCTTGCCCCTCGGCTTCTAGACCCACGTCCCCTCCCCCCTGCCCTCCCTCGCCACCTGCCGAGCTGCCCGGCTTGAAAGTCCCGCAGCTCCAGAGCCCGGGGGCAGGGCAGCTCCTCACGGCCGTTTCCCGGCGCTTCCAAGAGCCTGAAGGGCGGGTGGCTGGCTGTGAAGGAGAAGGAAAGGGCGACCCAGCCTGCCTGGGGCCGGAGCCAGAGACGCAGGGCCCCCGCGGAGCGAGTGGATCCCGCGCCAGTCCGACACACCCGGCACCCGCGCGGTTCCCGGAGAAGGAGAAGAGAAAACTAAAGCCAAGAAAGCCCGCAAGGGGCCTCTGAATCTGAACTGTGAGTGGGTGACGAGAAGATGAGGCACCACTCCGGCTCAAGGCCCTACAGCAAGGCCGCGGGGCAGGGCGCCCACTGAGTGCTTCCGAGGAAAAAGATGTTTTTTAGAGTAACTTATAGGTAGGGAATGAAGAAGAAATTTGGGCTAAAATTAAACAAGCATGGAAAATGCTCAACCTTACCAAGGATCAAAGAAACACTTTTAATAAAATAGCGTTTTATATTGAATTGTTAACACCAAAACAAAATAGTTATAAAGGCAAATGGCTGGTGAAACTCTTCACAGTCATATGTTTTTGGTCCTTTGAGGTGACTATTTGTTAACAAGTACCAAAAGTTATTAAACGTGCGCCCTGATTTAATAATTTTACTTCCTAAAATTCTCAGGCCAATTTAAAAGAATCCTATTTTAAAAGTCAACTTGCATAAAGATGTCTGTCCGAATTAGATATAATACAATAAATCAGCCCCTCAAACAGAAGGGTGTAGGGCAGGAGTAGAAAGGGCTTAAATAATCCAATGAGAGAGTGATTATGTTCATTATAATTAAAGTATTCCCTGGGATACACTTAATGCAGCCCCAAAATACTTGCTATGGCCAAATTCTCTTACTGGAGAAGCACTAAGCATCTAATATTCTTCTCTACAGAGTACACAGCAGTGAACAAAATGTGCGACTTTCAATAGCGTAAACAACATGAAGAAACAGTGACGTGCAAAATGTGTCTGAGCATCGTCTACAAACAAGGGCTTGATCAGAACACGAGGAAAACAAGTTTGACGGTTTTATGTTGCAATATGCGATGATTTCTTCGTGTTAAAGAGCGTAAGATGGTGAGAATACTTATGCGTGCGTCCAGTTCCGTTATAAGAAAGCCGCCAGTGTTATCCAGCTCCATGGTTGTGGGCAGACGACAAAAGTCCTCCAGATCACAGCAGACTCCAGTGAGAGGGCAACATTTCACAGGGTCACCCCAGAGCTCCCTTCAGCTGTAAAGCTCCACGACTTCAAGGGATGTTTGCGAAAACATTAAGGATTTTACTGTTGGCACTATTGAGATAGGTGAGCGGAGGTGTGACCCACTCCAGGGAAACTACCAAAATCCCCTATGAGTTTACACACACACACACACACACACACACACACAGGAAATGAGAACGTTATCATAATATAGATTACTGGTGTGATCGGTGAAGTCTGAGAACCTAAATAACGTCTTTAGTTCAGTCTATCCAGCGGGTTATTCCAGTTGTCCTACTATGAGCCCAATAATCAAAGACCTACTTTGCTTCCATTTATCATAATTTGGCTACACAGTCAGCAGGAAGTACGGCTTTCTACATGCTCTTGCAACTTCACAGGCCCCTAAATAAGTATTTTACTTGGGTTAATATTTAACTACAAAACCATTCTTATATCTTCGTGGGATTTGTTCTTAAAGGAACACTACACTCCTGGATATGCCTATTATGATAACTTAGGTCCAACCTCTTTTTGAAAAAAACACTCCCATTTTTGTCAATAATGAAAAGCCATAGAGAAAGAGAATATAACATACAAAAACACTTAGCCGTGTTCCAGGAAAGGGTAGGGAACCAGTTTTAACAGCACATGTGCTGCCCAGGGTCAGGGCCTCCTGAGGACGGTCAGCGGCATGAACCTGCCCGTGGACACAGGGGGCCCGCCGCTGGGCTCAGGGAACAGGCTCTGCCGGGCCTCCCCAGCATGGCCGCCCCCCGTGCTCTGGCAGGAACCCCCTGACCGCACCCTCACCAGCACATGCCTGCTTTTAGGGAGGCCGACAGGTCCTCTAAAACCTGGCTTGCACAAGTCACGCAATAAATAGGCACACACACAAAACCACAAAATCTCTAGGACAGTCTCTTCTGCCCCAGGAAACAAGGAAGGAGCCAGACCGTCCCTGCCAGGGACAGACGAGCCCTGGCGTTCTGAGTTCTGGGGGAACCAAGGAGCCCGTGGCAGAGAGCACAGGGGTGGGCGGTGCAGGCCCCTCAGAAGACAGATTCCAGGGGGGAGCTGGTCACCACCAGCCAGAGAGCCTGGCGACACGAGTGGGTAGAGGTCCGTGGTGGCCCAACACAAAGAACCTGACGCTGAGCTAGAGACAGGCGCGTTCAAAGCCTGAGCTGAGGAGGCCAGATGGAGGGTGGAGCTGGGGGTGGGCAGAGTTCAGAAGAAAAGGTCTCAGGCAGAGGAAGCCTGGGGACAACACAGCCTCCCTGGATGGTCTGAACTGGGGCACGCGGCATGACGGGGCCCAGGGCCAGCCTTCCTGCTCCCCCGCTGGGCAGGGCCCCGGCTCCTTTCAGGGCAGGATCGGAGGTCGGGACAAGGGTTCAGAAGCAAGGGCTTGCCAAGCTCCAAGCTCTGCACACTTGGTTCTGAACCGCACTGTGGGCTCTACAGGGTAGAGAGAAGACACCGGGAGAGGGCAGGCCCAAGAGCCTCCGGCCACTGTCCTCCGGGGCTGGGAGGGGAATCAAGGGGGGGCTTAATGGGGAGCTGTGGCTCGCACTCTTGCTGGGAACTCTGTCGTCAGAGGTACAAGGTTTTCACGAAGGAAAGGATTCGGTTTCTGTCTCAGCCCACGATGCCGGATGACGAAGCAGGAGGTGGCAGTCCAGTGCGTGAGCAGCGGGACCCTGGGCCCAGGGGACGGGGGCGGGGGCTGCCCACCGCCTGGTACCTGCGGACACAAGACGGAGCCACGAAGGCCAGACCTGCGCCGCGAATGGGCGTCAGGACGCCGGGAGATGGACCAGCCGGCAGAGCTCAGGCGCCAGCGGCTCAGCGTGATTCTGGAAGAAGAGACTCTTCATCGGCTACAAGCCCGCCTTGGCCCCTGAAATTCAGTGGCCTGAGTGTGTGGGGAGAGTCTTCCCGTGCAGACAAGAGCCACCGCCAACTTCTGCCATTCAGACGTCTCACCCACAGACAGCACACGGGCCTCCGCACCGAGCATCCTTAGTCACAGACCTTCGAGCTCCTTTCTGTGCTTTAAATGAGTAGCTGCTCTTCTCCTGTGTGTCCTGTAGCCCTCTGCACGGCCTCCGTCCCACTTTGCTGGGGACCGTCAGCCCACAGGCATCAAAGGGAAGGGACGTCTAGATGCAGATTTCAGGGCGCTCTCTTCTCTGTGGTTGTTTTTTAAAATGTTATCAAGTAAACGGGGCGATCTAGAAAGCTATGGGCTCATTTAAGAAGGAAGACAGTCTTCTGCTACTTCTACACCCTTGAAAGATACAGTGAAATTTACAAAAATGTTTAATTATGAAATATGGTACTGAAGACAAACTTCCAAGCTAGTTTTTATGTAATTTTCAGAAAAAGTCAGGGAGTTCCCTGGTGGCCTAGTGGTTAGGATTCCAGGCTTTCACTGTCGTAGCCCGGGTTCAATCCGTGGTTGGAGAACTCAGATCCCGCAAGCCTCACGCAGCCCAAAACGAAACCAAACAAACAAAAAAAACGCCAAAACAAACAAAAAAATCTATTAAAAAGAAAAAAAAAAGCAAAGAAAAAGTTACAGTGTAACCTTGAAATGGACACATATTGGGGAGCTCCGCACACAGGCACATAGCTGCTACGCAGGCACCCTTCTGGCCGACTCCACCCCGTGGTTCTGAAACCCTTTAAACTGGGACTTCCCTGGTGGTGCAGTGGGTAAGACTCCGCGCTCCCAGTGCAGGGGGCCTGGCTTCGATCCCTGGTCGGGGAACTAGATCCCAGGCATGTGCCGCAACTAAGACCCGGGGCAACCAAATAAATAAATAAATATTTTTTAAAAACATGTTTGAAATCCTTTAAACTGATTTCAGGGTTGAAATGGATGTTGACCCCCGTGTGAAAGCCCATCGAGTAGGCCGGGACAAGGACGCTGACTTTTACCCTGATCGAGGCAGGAAGCCACCTAGCGTTTGGAGCACAAGATCCGACTTCTGTTTTAAAAGGGTCCCCTGGCTGCGCTGTGGAGAGCACAGTCTAAGGGGGATGGGGGAGGTTAAGAGGCCGGCGTGACCGTGCAGATGCACCGACTGTCCAGGTCCCCACGGACTCCTGCTGGGTTCCCGGGAGGGCCCTCGCAGCCCACGGGGAGCTCAGCTCCTCTCGTGCTGCAGACCAGCCTTTGGGAGGGTCTCTTGAACGGAGGCGCAGCCTCGTGAGCCCTGTTGGTGGGAGGACTCGGGACTGAGACAGAGAGGGAGCGGGAGCTGTGCACGAGTCTCCGAGCCTTGGAATCGCCCTAAAATGTAGGTGCTTGTATTTTATCAAAATCAGGAGACTGGGACTTCCCTGCTGGTCCAGTGGCTGGACGCTGCTGGTCCAGACTCCGAGTTCCCAATGCAGGGGATCCGGGTTCAATCGCTAGTCGGGGAACTAGATCCCGCATGCCGCAACTAAAGATCCCACACGCGGCAAGGAAGATCCCTCATGCCACAACTAAGACCCGGCGAAGCCAAATAAATAAATAAAATATTTTTTAAAAAATCAGGAGACTGAGGCTCAGAATGAGTAATCATTTCCCAAGTTCATACAGTCGGTGGTAAAGTCAGAACTCAAAACCCAAATAGTCAAAACAAGTCCAACATGACCAGTAATCAAAGGCTGCATTTTTTAAAATAAGGGACCATCTCACACTCATTAGATGGACAAGTGTTTAAAACACATGACACCACCAAGTGTCGGCTAGGACAGGGAAGACCGACCCGCAGAGGCTGAGGGCGAGATGCTGACCTGTAAACCACACAGAACACTGTGACAGCATCTGGTAAAGTCAGGGATGCTCACATCCTGTGACCCACAAACCCCACTTCCGGAGAAAGTCCCCACGTGTTCACAAGAAGACACACAGGAGAGCACCTGCTGCACTTCTGTCGAGGATGGAAAACTGGAAACGACCTAAACATCCATTAGTGGGATAACGGAGACGTAAGTGGCGGTGAAATGACAGCAATTACAATGAACGGGAGCCTCGTCCATCAACGTCGATAAACCTCAGAACCATGATGCAGACGGGAAAAGGAAGCTGCAAAATCGCATTATACAGGGGTTTTAAAAAACTTGTAAAACAAATACCGCAGACTGGTTACAGAACGCGTCTGAAGCAACAGCACCGAACAAACACAAATGGGAATGAGGGACCCAGCACGGAGGCACAGAGAAGCTGCTCCATGTGACACAGCGTTTCTCCCAAAGGTCTCTGGAACAAGGTGGGAAAATGTTACATCATTCTCTCTACTTCTATAAATGTTTGAAATATTACATCACCATCAGTCATCACAAGCATGTCTGACAGGAAGGCCAGCCCCAGTGCTGCCTGCCCACGCGCGGCCTGTGCCCCTTGTCCACAATCCCGCCTGCTCATCCTGAAGTTCTCGGGGCCGGAAGCTGCGTCCTGCTCACGTCTATGTCCACGGCTTGGCAGACAGGAACTGCTTGGGCGCTCGGAAAGCGATGAACGGACGAAGGAACAGACGTGCAAAAGCCCAGCCCTTCCTGCCCTGGCGGCCCCATCTCGTGAGCGCACAGGGGACGGGAAGAGCGCCGTCCCTGCGTGGTCTCCGCCCTGGAGGCTCTAGAGGCGCCGAATCCCACCCCCCTCCGCACCTGCTCCTGCCTCAAACAGCCCCTCCTGTGGCCCAGCGGGTCCCGTCCAGCAGTGAAAGAGTGACCCACTGGCTGTCGCTTACGGGTGACAACGTTCAAACAACCTGGGTGCCCCAGAATAGACCGAGGTCTATCATCAATTCACTGGAACGCGACACTTTGTTTTTTTAGACAGTGTGTCGGAGAATAAAATGACACGGGGCAATGCTTGCAATATACTGTAAAGTAAAACAAGCCAAGCACAAAAAGTGGGTCCCAAAAACACACACGGGGCTTCAGCTCATACCTGGTGCGTCAGCCGCCAAATCACTCATCATTTTCCATCCGTGCTCTGACGCGACAGTCACAGCGCAGAAGGGACCTCAGGACGTTTTGGAATAGAGAAGCCAGAGGGAGGGGGTGAAACGCCCAAGAGCAAGCTGTGAGCCCACCGGGCAGGAGAGGATGAGGACCCAGGGTCCCACCCGGCCCGGCCCTCCCCTGGGGACACTGAACCCGAAGCTCCGACCAGAGACTGCAGCCCAGCGAGGGGCAGACTGGCAGCACAGAAGTGAGGCAGCGGGTCAAGGGAGCCAGGACACGGCCCTTCGGCCCCGCCACACCTCACAGAGCTGAGGGTCTCCCCTCCCCCGGAGAAGCCAAGCCCGGCGTGGGCAGCAGTGAGCCCGGCCTCCAGCGCAGCCCCTGCCATCAGCGCTGTGGCCGTCACTCCCAGGTATGAACAGCCTCCAACTCAAGCCAAAGCAAACAAACCCAACAGCACACACGATATGACCTCATTTTGTAAATTAAAAAAAAAATCACACCAGATACCGACATGTTCACGGTGGCACCTCAGAGCGATGGGGGCCTGATGATCTTCCAGAAACGCAGCCAAGTAACTGCCAGGTTCCCTGGTGTTGGGACCCACGACCCCCCCTCACTTCCTCTCACCTCTTCTTTGGCTGCTGTTTAAAAACATCTGCTTCCTTCTCTCGGCTCTATCGAGACGGGCTTCTAGAGACCGTGCGGGGGTGTCAGCTCCGGCTGCGGGTCAGAACCCGTGTCCTCTCCACCCTCCACGGACACGTGTGACACCACAGCAGGGATGCTCCTCGTTACAGGGAGGCCTGTTTTCTCCAGCTGGTCACGTGCCCACAGGCAGCAGACTAAACACCAGACAATAACCACACATGTGCTCGGAGGTGCACGATCGTTTTCTCTGAGAAAACAGCTATTTTGACACACCTTGGGACAGGTCCGTACAATGGGAGGCTCTGCCCTTGGCCAGGAATTTCAAACATTTGGGCCGCTGCAGATTTAAGAGTTCCAAAGACGACAAGCTTCATCAATACCTGCCGGAGCTCCACTAGGAAATCTTCCAGCCAAACTTTCTGCCTAGCAGTGGTCCCACTTTAAAACGATGCTCTTAGAAAATGCCATTAGCACCCCTTTCGGAGAGTCGCACGTACAGGCTGTTGGCAGATTTGTAAAGAAATGAGCAGGAGGAAGGCCTGTGGAGTGAATGTGTAGACAGAGGACCCTGCATCTAAGCCCCGTCCTATCCACCACAATCACCCCGAGAAATGAGTGCCGCCAGCCATTTGTCAGAGATGCAAAAACCGAGAGAGTAAGATGGATTAGCAACTTACCCTAAGCCACAGTGTTAGCAAGGACCAGGTAGGAAGGAGAGGCGCTCAAAGCACTTGTAGCGGGGCTTCCCTGGTGGCGCAGTGGTTAAGAATCCGCCTGCCAATGCAGGAGACACGGGTTCGAGCCCTGGTCCGGGAAGATTCCACATGCCGCAGAGCAACTAAGCCCGTGCGCCACAACTACTGAGCCTGTGCTCTAGAGCCAGAGAGCCACAACTACTGAGCATGTGTGCCACAACTACTGAAGCCCGTGCGCCTAGAGCCCGTGCTCCGCAACAAGAGAAGCCACTGCAATGAGAAGCCCATGCATCGCAATGAAGAGTAGCCCCCCCCCCCACGTGAGCAGCAACGAAGACCCAACTCGGACTAAACAAATAAACACACACACACACACACACACACACATAAAAGACTGAAGGTGCTTATCTATCAAAATATTGATGTTAAAAACGTAATCTTATCAGTGGCTGCCTTTCAGAGGTAAGATTTTCAGCTGCTTTCATTTTCATCTACAATGTCTAGAACGTTCTATAACGAACATAAATTACGATTTTGAAAACCATACACCTATAGTAGTCATGAAATTATGAGTTGCCCTTTCCAAGCTGGTTGACATTTCTAGTGCACGAGGTCTGGGCAGGGAGTGAGCGAGGGTTCGACTGCTTTCACTGGCACAACTGACCACTGCCCGACAGAAAGCTAACACGGGCCACAGAGGGACTTTCATTTTCTTGTAGCCACATTTAAGAAGAAAAAGGTAAAAGTGGAATTAGTGTTAATACGTTATTTACCCCCATATATCTCTTTCAAGTGCAATCAATATTAAAGGTACAGAGATATCTTACATTCTCTTTTTTGCACGAAGTCCTCCAAATCAGGCGTGTATCAGGCTCAGCGCAGACTTCAACTCAGACGAGCTGCCAGGGTCAGCGCAGCCGCCCCCCACGGGCCGTAAGGGCCTGGGAGCCTCCGCCGGGCCCACCGAGCGCCCACTGCAGAACCCGGAAGGCTGCAGCTGCCCACTGACTGGCCGTCTCATTCTGTTTTGCTTTTTGATTCATGGATTTTTATTTATTTAACAGGCTATTATCAACTACGTCAGTATTCCTTTACGTCTAAGCTACTATTTACTACTCCCAGTGAGTTCTGCACCGTTCTTGAACTAGAATTCAAGTACACTGACAGAGAAGTTTCTGTTGGTGTCCCGGGGCCAGCACGGGCGCACCTGTGGGAACACCATGCAAGGCATCTTCAGAGGGAAGGCGCCCAAGCTGGTGGCACCTTCTTGTTCAGCAAGTGCCTTTCAGCACCTCCCCAGACGCAGGGTCATTCGGGTGTTCAGCTCTGTCCGTGACGGGACGCACAGCACCCTGAAACCCTGTCTGGTTTTTATTGGCTCGGGATCAAAACTACTGACCTACCCAATCCGGGCCTCGACTGTCCCCGTCAGCATCTAGAATCACTACATGTGAGTGGCCGGCTGATTCATGGAGGGCGGGGCCTCCCACCCTCAGCACGGAGGAAGGACCCCCGCACGACGCTCCAGGCTGGAGGGACGCGGAGCTGCGTGTCCTGCATTCCACCGATCCTTGTCTGCCGCTCCGTCGACCACGGGAGAGCCAGGTGAGGACCTCCACGTGCGACCGTGGACATGTCTATTGCTCCTTTTAGCTCCCGCGTGGCACCCCTCACCCCATAGAGCCTGAAGCTTTGTCTTCAGGTGTGCTCTCCCTGGTACATCATCCTCACGTACTGGCCCTTTTATTATTGTGTCCCTCTGTCTCAAGTAACACTCACCCTGAAGGGTACTGTCTGATTTCAACGTCGCCACCGCATCTACTTGATGTTTACGGTTTGCAGGGCAGACATTTCCCCCAGACTTTGGCTTTCAGTCTCTTTGTGTCCTTGTTCTTGTAACAAGCGTGCCTTGTAGACGGGACAGAGGTGGATCTTGCTTTTTTTATTCAGTGTGACAGTCTCTGCCTTTTGATTGGGGTGCTTAATCGCTTTACACAGCGAGTGTAATGATCGCTACGGCTTTATTTAGGTCTGCATTCCTCCTGGCGCATCTGGCTTTCACTCCGCCACTCCTCCCTCCCCGGCTCCTTCCACGTTAATGAAATGCTGCTTTAGCCGTTCGCTTTAATTCCTCACTGACTCTGTAGCTCTGTCTCCTCCAACTGTATTTTAGCGATTGCTCTAAAGGCTGCAACATGCATTTTTAACTTACCACCACCTACTTAAATGTTGATTTCTAATTGTGTCAGGAAAAATATAGGACCCTTGCTACAGCTGACCCGGAGCAATGGGGGTTGGTTAGGGGTTTCAACTGCCCACACAGCTGAGAACCCGTGTACAGCTGTACAGTCGGCCGTCCGCACTCGTGGCTCCACGTCCGCGGATTCAACCTACCACAGAGTGCGTGGGACACGTTTGCTGAAGAAAATCTGTGGATAAGTGGCCCCGTGAAGTTCAAACCCAAGTCGTTCAAGAGTCAGTGGCATCTCCACTTAAGCCCCACCCCCCAGTGCGTGAGCCGCAACAAAGCGAAGCCTCGTTTTATTGAGATCTGACTGTACCTGAAAGTTTTCACCAAATTTGGGAAGTTTTCAGCCATTACTGCTTCAGATGTTTTTCTGTCCCTTCCTCCTTCAGGGATTCCAGTTCACACATGTCACACATCCTGGACCCCTCGGTATTGTGCCACAGGCCTCTGAGATTCTGTTTACTTCTCTTCAATCTTTTCTATGTTTTTTGCTTGTGTGATGTCCACTGATCCATATTTAATTTCACCGATTCCTTCTACTGTTGTGGGTTCTCAGCTAATTCACCTGCGAAACGTGCCAGGTGGGCCAGCAAATCCCTAAGACCCCGTGTAAGCCACCACGGTTGCCTGGGGGGTCCTGATGGAAACGGGGATTCAGGGAAGGGAGAACGCGGCTCGTGCGGGAACCCACTGCCCAAGGAGGCCACACGATGGACCACGGAAGAAGCAGGCCTTGGCGGGGTGGGATGCAGCTGGGCTGCCAGGGAGGTCCCAGCGGGAGGACGGACAGTGCGTGCGGGGCAGTTACTCGGCAGGCCGCCGGCGTGTAAGGAGGGGCATACGGCCGGGGCAGGCGGGTGTGCCTGGTAACGAGAGAAAGGACGGGGTCGGATGAGGAAGTGCAGCGGCTCCCAAGGGGGTGGCTGCGGCCTCGTTTCAGGAAAAGGCCACCAGGAGGAATGCGGGTCGGGGGACTTCTCAGGAGAATCTAGGGTAGGGCAGGGTGTTAGCACGGAAAAGACAGAGATGTGAAAGCTACTTAGGAGGAAAAAATTGCAGGCATCGGGGAAAGTATTCATTAAACAATGACTGAAGGAGAGGCTCTGGTCAGGGACGAGTCCAAGACAGATCTCATTCATTGCTGGAAGGATTGAAAGCGTAAGTGCAACTTAAACACTTGTCAAGAAATGTGGCGATTCAAATAAAGACTATAAAAATGCTCTTATCACTTGTCCTACTAATTCCATTTCTAAAATTTATTCCCAGGAAATCAGTGAAATCCATTATGATTCCCGCAGAAGGCTGTTCAGCGCCAGCGCTGAGCTGCTCACACGAGGAGGCCGCGAGCCCTGCGTGGTTTGATGCCACGTCAGCCCGGGAACGAGCCCGAAACTCTGCCCCTCGCGGTGGCCAGGCCTCGCTGCAGCCCACCGGTACCTCCTGCTTCCCTCTCCCCTGCCTGGTCACTGGAGCTCCTAACACTTCCGACTTGGTGCTGTCCAACTCAAATAGATTTTTGCTCAAATAAACTCTTAAAATGTTTAATATGCCTCGGTTTACCTTTTAACACCAGCTGTTTACAATAAATTACAGAACATCTGTTTGAACAATGGAATATAACACAGATGTTACAGACAGAAGTGTTTATGATGAAATCTTTATCCCTTCACTTCTGAGGGTTTGCACAGTTTCAGGGCCTAGAGGATGGTGATCTCAGAACAAAGCCACCGCTTCACAGGTCTGCAACGTGAAGGGAGAGATGGTTACTGAACGAAATACACACCTACACACATAGAAACAAATTCTGATAAACGCCATGGAGGGAACTTCCGCTGTAATGAAAGAACGAAAACAGGGGGTTCCAATTTAGACCGGGGATCAGAAAAGGCTTTTCTGAATCCATGACACTAAGACAAGCCTCCAAAGAGGGAGGGCATCACCCAGGCAAGGGGGGGCTGGAGTTGGGAAGCCTGAGAAGAGGCCACACAGCCGGCAGGGCCAGGGTGCTGACTGCGGGAAAGGGCGGGACCTGAGGCCAAGAACTCGTCCCCGGCACAGTGGGAAGGTTTCCGGAGGGAAAGGACAGGCTCCTTCCTTTCCAGAGTGACCACTCGGAGGGTTCTGTGCAGGGAACAGATGGGGAGAGGAGCCCTGCGGTCCCGGGCCTGGCGGGAGAGCTGAGCGGGAAGGCGAGCAGGGAGAGAGTCAACGCGTATATTTCTGCAACAGAAGAACTGGGATCATATTATACGTGCTGTTTTGTGACCAGCATTTTTCCACCTGTCACCCTGGGCACATCACTCCTTGATAACTTCCCTTAATTTCATTTAACTAGAAAAAAAATTTGGCCACTTTTATACCAAAATGTTCAGAGTGGTCATATCTGCGCTGATACAATTGCAGGCAATTTTTATTTTCCCTTTATACTTTTCTGTATTTTCCGAAAGTATGCAATGAACACACGCTACTTTAATAACCTGGGGAAGCCTGGGGGAAGGTACGACACAAAGGTATGATTTGCTAGTGTCTTGTCTAAATCCTATTTAGAAAGGTATAGTTTATCTTTTGGCAGGGCCGAAATTAATTTGAAAATCAAAAAAAAAGAAAAGAAAAAACAGAGGGGGAAAAGGCAAAGGCTGCTACACCCACAGTCATTGTTAAGACAGTTTCCTGTTACAGGACTGACATTCCTCAACTCAAGTGTTTCTTTTTTCCTCCTGCTCTTATTAATATTTCAGGGCAGTGACAACCCTGAACACGAGTCCCTTTTCCAGAGGAAGAGGAGGAAACATACGAGTCACCTGAATCCCTGCATCTCCCTCATTAGCAAAACCCCGGCCTGGGAGTGAGGCCAACGAGGCCACCTGTCACCAGGATGAAGGGATGGCAGCCTCGCATCAGTGCCCCTCAGGGTCACCCCCTGGCCCTTTCCTGATAACGGCCAGTGAGGCAGAGCTGTGCTTCTGTCTGTTCTAGTGCCTGAGACTTGAGGGACAGTTTAGTGGACCAGCGCCCGGAATCCTCTCTGCAAAGCTTGCGTTTCCCACCATCACTGCTCCTGCCGAATGAGGGGCACAGCCCCATGGCCACGCGGGGCCTCCAGGGCACACGGGGCACACTCGCGGGGCACACTCGCGGGTCCAGCGCCGAGAGGGGCGGCCGACCATGGGCCTACAAGTTAGAAACAACGGACCCCGGGACTCTCCTGTAGGTCCAGTGGTTAAGACTGTGCGCTTCCAGTGCAGGGGACAGGGGTTCGATCCCCGGTCAGGGGATCACGCACATGCCGTGCAGTGCAGCCAAAAAGAAAAAAAGAAGAAACAACGGAGCCTGGCGGTCTGACCAGGGTCGGCTCAAACCCGGAGGCAAGAACCAGGGTTCCTGCAGGAGGTGAGCTGATCCAGACGGGGATGAGCGGAGATGGCATCACCACTGACACAGTGTGACACGTCCACAGAGCTCCGGCGTGAGCTTGTCCGGGGGAAGGGGGGCTGGGCAAGCGTGGCCGGGGGGAGGAGGGGGGCGAGAGGAGGGGACCAAGTCGCTGAGGAGGAAGCCCCTCCGTGGGCACCGCTGTCCTCCCTCCGCTCAAGCGTGTGTGACAGGCACGTGCGACCACACTTGCCAGGGCGGGGGGAGCCTGAGTCACTGGGGTCGCAACTGGAGCCCTCTCTGACCGCTGCCATGCGGTCTCGGAACAGCGCGGGGTCACACGGTCGCAGCCACCACCACGGCCTGTCCTTCCACTGTAACAGCAGCACGCCCAGCACCGCAGCCTCTGCAAAAGGACCCGGGTCAAGGGGCGCCCTGTGTGGTGGGCTGAGAAACGTGATTCTTCGGCACTTTTTGGCTTGAGGATGCCAAGAATTCTCTCCCTTTTCCTACTGACCAAATCACCCCAGTCTACTTGGTGCTGTGCTCGGGTCCCTGACCACTGGCTTTCTTCCTCAGGCCGAACTGGGCATAAGAAATCGATTTGTTTGTTTACATTTCTTCCTACCTGCATTTCGTTAAAGATTTTACTCACTTAAACACATACAATAAAGTGAGGAAAACTGGATTAAGTCAGGATTAGGAAAATTATACCAACAGAGAAATTCGGGACCAGGGGAACATAGCCGCGCCTGGACTCAGCACCGCCCACGGCAGAGCAAGGAGGGAGGCGGGCAGGGTCAGGACACAGGTCATCCACTGGGAAAAAGCACGAACAAGTCCCAGGACTCCCGTCTGAAAGAAAATCCTCACCTAAGTCCCCCTCTGGGGACACACCGTGATGGAACGCTCAGCTGCTCTAAGGGCCCAGGAGCCATGGACATCCTTGCTCTCCCAAGGCCCCAACACAGACTCTGAGGGGCCCCAAGGGCTGCAGGCCTGTCCCGAGGGCGCCCTACCTGCGCTAACCCGCCACAATGCAGCAGGCGAATACAAATCAGTGCTTCGGAGAAGCAGCAATGTCACACATACGAACATCGCGGCAACACTGAATTAGCCGTTTTTAAAACTGTCTCAGGAAGAAAAAGAGGGAACACCTGGTAATATGGTCGTTTGGAACCATAAAGATTACAAGAAAAAGTGAAACTAAATTTTATAAGAAAGATAAAGTAAGAGCTAAATTTAAATCATCACTTGTGCTAATAAGAGACTACAAAACAGGATGCTCACAATCAAAAACATATCTTTCCAATTCCTTAAATCTATATTTAAAGAACAGCTCCTTCCTTAAGAAATATTAACCTACTGGCCTCTTTGTTTGCCCTATAGAAAATTTCATAAGTCTTTAATGATTTATGTGCAAAAGATTTATGAACATTACACCGTTTGACATATACATTATACCATTACACAGTGAACAGTCTTTTACATTTTCCCAGAAACTGAATCAGAGTCCCAATAAAATGGGGAAAAAAATGTGTGCACATGCAGTAGATAAAACACTGCATATAAAGTGTGTCATCACCAACAAGGACCTATAAGACCTTGGGAAAACTGGGAGTTTACTGCCATTCTTATAAATAGAGGGTTAAAATGGCATTTAAACTCAAAATATAAGAAAACAAAACTGAACCTAGATTAAAAGGCAATACAACAGGAGACAAGGGGAAAAGCTGCACCGACAGGAATTCTCTGTACCTGTTACACGGGAATTCTAATCACCTGCTTTATCCAAGACACACAACTCTAGAGGTACTGCTGAGCTTTTCCTCACATTATTTGGGTTCACATAATGACTTTCCAACCAGAATTCTCTGAAAGCAAATGTACCCTCTAACCAGGCCAGAAAAAGTCTGAGTTGGAGGGTCAGAGAGAAGGCAGAGTTGTTTTAAGCCACAAAGTAACACCATGCACCAATCTGACGGATTATTTCAGGAGCATCAAAAGGATAAAGAGTCCTTTCTACCAGCAATGAACATAAATTAAATGCTGATGGGAACTTATGGGTGTCCCGACCCTTAATTTTACCATATTCGTGTTTTACTATAAACGGCGCCAGCTTCATTATTTCTTGCACTGCAGTTATCACGAATGGATTTTACCACAATGAGATCCCACCTGTACTCCGGATCATTTGCCTGATTTGTCTGTTTTTATCACAACTGCAAGAACAGCGGCTCTGATTACCTCTTTTGTTTGCAAGTGATTTAAAGAAGGTTTCAGCTTTGTTATTGGGCTGAGTACCTGCAATCTCACCCACTATTTCCCCGGGACGGCTCCATCCTATCTTCAAAAGCATCAAGTTCTGTTGGTCAGGGGACAGCTTCATATTTTCACAGAGAGAAAGGCCGTGGCTGTGCTGTCAGCTCGCACTGCTAACCCTCTGCACCCGCCATTCACAGCCTGGGCTTCACGAAAGCAGCTCGTTACCCAGGTCAATCCCGGCACATCCCGAAGGGTCAAGGAAGCCCCACAAAACAGCGCCACTAGTTTCCCAAACAGATCATCTGAGAAATCTAAGTCCTCCGGTAAGAAACTATAAGAGGGCTGAGGTAGCTTTTGGAAATAAAAGAGGGCGTTGTTTCTCTTTCCTCCCAGTTCCCGTGACTGTGAGGCCAGGAGTACGTAGTTACACTGTTTCTAAGAAACTAGAAGTGCTCAAGCCATCCTGATGCGCTCTGCGCATGAAATCCTACTCAGTTTGCAAGGCGGCAGACGTGCCTGGTCTATTTCCACGTTCATGCAGCTCTGACTTTCACATGACAGGTGATGATACAGCGCTTGCTTTCATAAGACAGTTGCATTTTTACTAGTTACATGTCACGACACATTTTTACCTGGTTGGACATGAGCTCCATTTTATACGGTCCTGCCCCTCGGTTCGGACTTTATTCAGCCACGTGAAGAGCACAAGATCGTACGCACGGCCCCCGTGTGTGTTTCTGTGTAATTGATGTCTCCTCCATTAACTGGCCTTTATTCTTAAGCAGTGAGAAGTCAGGCTGTGTTGCCACCATTCTGATGATTTCTCAAGCTTTTTATTTTCTATCTTTCTCATTCTTAATATAGTTACATCTCCTCTAATAGCATAGATGCTATCTTTTAAAACAGGAGAAAACAGAGGCAAAGAGCCGACACATGTTAACCAACCTTCCCCTTAGCTGAGTTAAAAAATGCACAAACCAAACACAAGTTCAAGGAAGCCAGTCTCTTCCCCACGACAGCTCACAATAAGCCAAATAAACCCCAAGGAGAGGGCTACGTGGGAAAGCCTTCCCATCCTCACAGGGACAGGACAGAAAGCGCACGGGACACAACTTCAGGAGAGTTGAGAAATCTCCGGATCTTGCCTGAAAAGGAAAGCAGCTAGCAAGATGGTTTTGGAGAGAAGGGGGAAAACAGCGCAATGGGACGCAGAAAGGGCCTCGGGTTTGTAGCCTAGAAACCCCTCTCCAGGGACCTCTGCTGGCCTCCTCTGTACCCCAGATGCGCAGCCTCCCGGGGGCGTCCACCCACCTGGTCACAGCCCGCGTCCACCAATTCCTGCAGCATTTGTCGGTTTACTTCTGCGGCGGCCGAAGGGCCCGATTCATTAGCAAAGGGCAGCAAGGAGTATCTGATTTCTCTCAGGGCTTTCTGGTAAGGCCCGAACTTTGGGGCTGTCCTCGTCTGCTGCTGCTGCCTAGCCGCGTCCTTGCCCCCCAGGGCCTTGGCATCCAGGGCGGCGTCACTGCCCGGCCCCGCGGGCGGCCCCGGGGCGGGGTTCTTGGGCGGCTGCTTCAGCCCCTCGCGGATCTCCTGCAGCCGCTGTCGGCTGTTCCCAGAGTAGGTCGTGGCGGGAAAAGTCTTCGGCCGCATGGTTAGTCCAGTTTCCTTTGACCATAAATACAATCTTCTTAAAGTGTTTTATTAGTCAAAACGAAAACAAAACTGTCAACAGTATCAGTTAGTTGTAAACACACTTTCACAACAATGTTGTTTTGAAAATGTTCTTTCCTTCCGTTTCTGTAGTTTCTGCAGAGAACCGAACATTTTCCAGAGACTTCACTTTGAAGACCGTCTCTACCTGAAAAGGAAAATGAGAGGTGTTCATTTGTGGTTCCCACATAATGTTAATGACACTTTTCAGAAATGGACCATGATCCTGAAAATATTCCACTTGGAAAGATAAAGAAAGAACACACCACCTCTCAGAAAAGATAAAGATACGGTTCACCTCTGGTTCGAGCACGTGACAGGCAGGGCCACCCCAGGCGTCTCCTGTAACATGTAACCTGCAATGACATACCACTGCAGAAGCCAATACTTTCTTATAAATACTCAATTTGGGGCAAGAACAACAGTATTAACAACCGACAGCTCATTTAAAGTTCTCCTTTATAATATGATTTCACTTGGAAATCCACAGCTCGAGGGTTCAGCGGCTGGTCCACACCACGCCCTGCATCCCCACAGCATGACTAACAAGCTCTCCACTCACCTCAACCGGTGGTCCTTCCACACCTTGGGAACTCTTTCTTATAAAACCCTCCCAAACCTCCTGAAAGAAACCACAGCCTGCCACGCTGAAGGTTCACACAATGTGTTATGAGACTTTGAGGGTCACGACTCCTCTGGGTTTTTTTATAAAGTGGTCAACTTCTTACTGGCATTTTGACCTAAATACTAAAATAAGAATGTCTCGGAGCTTCCCTGGTGGCGCAGTGGTTAAGAATCCACCTGCCAATGCAGGGGACACGGGTTTGAGCCCTGGTCCGGGAAGATCCCACATGCTGCGGAGCAACTAAACCCGTGCGCCACAACTACTGAGCCTGCACTCTAGAGCCCGTGCGCCACAACTACTGAGCCCATGAGCCACAACTACTGAGCCCACACTCCTAGAGCCCATGCTCCGCAACAAGAGAAGCCACCGTGATGAGAAGCCCGCGCACCTCAACGAAGAGCAGGCCCCGCTCGCCGCAGCTAGAGAAAGCCCGCGTGCAGCAACGAGGACCCAACGCAGCCAAAAATAAATCAATAAATAATAAAAATAAAATGAGAATGTCTCGCTTGTGGAAACTGACACTTGCATGGAGGGGTCTGGTAACAGCATGTGGGTGGTCACACGGTGACCACAGTAACAAGGGCTGTGCAGATGCAAGCCGTCTGTGTGCGGCACCCACCCCTCAGCGTGGAAGCAGACTCTCTGTACAGAGCTCGCAGTCACAAGGGCACTTCCCCACAATGATTCTACCTGCTCCCGGCTAACGCACTGTCATGCTGGTACAGAGCTCGCTGTCACAAGGGCACTTCCCCACGGTGATTCCACCTGCTCCCGGCTAACGCACTGAGTGCTGTCATGCCGGCAGTCAGAAGGCGAGCCCAGCCCTGATGCTGCCCTTAGCTGCCAGCTGCCCGGCAGCACCTGGCTCAGGGGCTCAGGGGCTCAGGGGCTCAGGGCTGCGTAGCCGGGGACAGGTGAGGTCACCTCCCTCCCCTCCGCCCAACAGGTGGCAGCAGCGGGTGAGCGCAGAGCGAGGCTCAGCGCCCCGTGGTCACTGCTGTTCCCGTCCTGAGCTGTGCTGCCCTGGAGGCAGCTCACGTGGCCTTGACCACAGAACCCAGTGATCAGATAGTGAAGTACAATCGCTTTGAGTTTTAATGAACAAAGGAAAACGGATCCTTCTTGGAGCCTCCTTTAACGGGAGGGGCACAGGGGCCTGGATTTCCTTCAGTGAGGAGCTTAGAGGCTGTAAAATGGAACCGTGCTTCACGGCCTTTTTCACCCCTTTTCCCCCACTGGGGTGGGGAGATAGCTAATGTTTATCCAGTATTTACTAAGTGCCAGGCTCTGTTCTAAGCATTTCATGTGAATTAACTTACATAGATCTATTACATTACCATATACAACAGTAAACCTGAAAAAATGACATAAAATTACTATTCCTTTCTTAGAGATGGGAAGATGGAAGGTCTCAAAAGGTTTTACCAGTCCCTTTTCTCACTGTAACTACAAGAAGATTCTATTTAGAAAGTAAGAAAAGCAGGCTACATAAAATTTTCAACGTGAAATTCAATTTTTTTTTTTTTTTTTCCGGTACGCGGGCCTCTCCCGTTGCGGAGCACAGGCTCCGGACGCGCAGGCTCAGCGGCCATGGCTCACGGGCCCAGCCGCTCCGCGGCACGTGGGATCTTCCCGGACCGGGGCACGAACCCGTGTCCCCTGCATCAGCAGGCGGACTCTCAACCACTGCGCCACCAGGGAAGCCCTGAAATTCATATTTTTAAACACAACATCTAATACGTTAAAGTCGCCAAAATGCCCTTGAGTACGCGATAGTGACCCACTGGCTGAGACACAGCTGAGGCTCCCGTGCAGTGGACCCGAGCCCAGAGCCCTGCTGCGCTGGTGTAATATGGGGCACACCGCACCCACGCTCATTCTCAGTGACCTCGCGGTCTAGGCATCTGTTCTGAAACACCTAACCGTCTAAAACCGCAAGTTCACATTCCAACAAAAACGAACAGATTCTCAAGGAGCTGCTGAGCATGTCTGGAGTCTGAGAACAGACAGGAGTTGTACCTTTTCCTACGACCTTCACACAAACTACTGTTTCCAATCTTTAGCTCTCTTCCCTTCCTTTGAAAATGGAAATACAGAAGTCATAAATCATACTGTCCTCGCAATAAATGACCGATGTGAAGGAGGAGCCTGACAACACTCAGGGAGGGTCCTTCCGGTACCCCTCCCCAACCCATCCCCCCTGCAAACGGTCACACTGCAGAGAGGAGCGGGTGAGGGAGGCAGATAAACTGCTCCAAAGAAAGAGATGCCCAAGAGGAGAAAAAGAATCATCTGACAAATGGGAGAATACAGGAGAAAGTCAGAAAAAGCTCCGGAGTAGAGAGAACTAAAACTCTGTGCAGGGAAGACTGGAATTCCAGCCCAGGGAACAGCATATGCAAAGGAGCAGAGGAATGCGCCGTCCACAGGCTCCTCCACCAGCTTGAGGGCCGCGGAGAGGCCCTTCCTAGAGTCTGGAGGGGTGATGCTTGGGAGGCGCCCAGGGGCTTGATGGGGAGGACCTTCCAGGTCACGGCCACGTCTGGACTCCACGGGGAGCCACCGTCTGCGGCCGAGCCAGGAAGTGGCACAGCCAAGTGCCCTTTAGAGAGTTGAGTCAGGAAGCCAACTGGACAGAGGGCTGGGAGGGACAAAGCTGGGACACTCCAGGTGGACGACAGGGGCCTAGGTGAGAAGCAGCGACACCCCCGGGGGACAGGGACAGTTAGGCGGGTGAGCGGCGGTCCTCAGAGCGGCAGCAGGCTGTGATGGGCCTCAGGCCGCTGCCAGGCGACACAGGCAGGATAGGGAAAGCTGCTCTCCACTCGGCCCCTGGAGATGGTCCACGGAGAAGGAAAAAGGGCTATAAGAAGGTCAAAGCCAGGACGCAGGCCCGGCCTCCCTGCCTGGCCGCAGCAGCAGAGAGAAGGGTGTGGGGCCGCCAGGAGGGTTCTGAGTAAATTCCCTGGGAGTTACTCTAAAAGGGAGAAGCACTGAAAGCTGTGACCCACGGCAGAGGGTCTCCCGCCCACCCAGCCCCCGAGACCCTGCGGGCCACCCACAGCCCCGCAGAGCACTGTCAAGTGTGCCCACTTTCCTCCTCAACCACCTGAACCGTAAGCGCCACGAGGGCAGGGGCCCGCTGCCCGGAAGCGTCTGAGTCCGTCCCCCGCGATCCTGGACTGCGGGTAAAACCTGCCCCACGGCGCCCTCGGGAGAACACGCAGCACGGGCTGTGGACGGGGACGGCCCTCGGAAAACACAGTGCCCTTTCTCTGAGGTTTCAGACACAGTGTTCCTGCCATTTACACAAAACTCCTATAAAAAGTTGCACGACTACGGTATGTTACTCAGCCAGAAAAGGAACGAAGCTCTCTGCCACCTGCTACAACGTGGATGAGCCCTGAGGACGTTACCCTGCGTGACATGAGCCAGACACCGAAGGACGAACAGCGTGGGATCCACTCCTATGGGGCAAATCCAGAGAGACATGAAGACTGGCGTCACCGGGGGCTCGGGGAGGGGGAGTTATTGTTTAATGGGTACAGAGTTTCTGTCTGGGACGATGAAAAAGTCTGTAATATAGACTGTGGTACTGATTGCAGTGACAATGTTCATGTATTCTATGCCACTGAACTGTACACTTAGGAATGGTTACAATGACGAGCATTATGCAAAGTCATCTAACTGTTCACATCCAGCTAGCTAGTGTTTGATCGTGTTCCCTCACTAAACACAGCTCCACAAGGAAAGGCCGGACCTCAGGACTGGGTGCTGGCAGTGGACAAACTCTCCTCGCAGGAGGTCTGAACCTCCTGCCCCTCCGCACTCCACCAGGACACTGAAACACACAACGGGGAGGGGCTTCCCAGAGCCATGCGCCTGCAAATACTGGGGGTTTAAGTGCCCGTGTGTCCCACAAACATTCCAATTATGAAGCCAAGCAGCACGGGAGAGACCAGACATTTCTGTGTCGACATCTGTATTCCTACCCGAGCTAAGAAATACCAGGTGGAGGTGCCCCCAAACAGAATCTGGATCAGACGTCCTGGTTTCTTTTTTTTCCCCCTCAACATTTCATTATGAAAATTTTCAAACATACAGGAAAGCTGGAAGAGTTATTCAGTGATGCCTCCTAAAGCCGCGCCTGGGAAAGCTCCTTCATGCGGGGGCGGGGGGAGACCCCCACCCCCCCTTCTCATCGCCTTCCCACCACGGTCTCCTGGGCATACCTGGCTTCCTAGGTGAGCATGTAGGACACCTACAGGCAAACTGGTCCTGCCTGAATAAGCTGGTAAGGATGAAACTTTCCTTTAGTTACACAAAGAATGAAAGTATTTTCTCAGCTTGAGACCTTGTACTTTAGACTTTAGTTTGATGGCAGTTGATTTCGTGGTGAAATTATGAACTTCTGAAAGCATTTTTCACGAGAATACTCATCTGTCAAATTAAGACTGCAGCTGGAAACGAGCTACTCTGACACACCGCGGTATCGTTTTACTAAGCTCTCATCGAGAGTTTTACAAATACGACCCTAAAGCCTCATGGATGGGTCTTTAAAAAATCGGGGTACTGGAATTCCCTGGTGCTCCAGTGGTTAGAACTCTGTGCTTTCAATACTGGGGACTGGGTTCGATCCCTGGTTGGGGAACTAAGATCCCATAGGCCACGGTGCAGCCAAAAAGAAAAAAGAAAAAACAAACAAACGGGGGTAGCAAGCAAAGTAATCTAATTTTAGAAATTTCTTAGGTATCATCAACTGATTTAAATATACTTTAAAAGAAACTACAGGGCTTCCCTGGTGGAGCAGTGGTTAAGAATCCGCCTGCCAATGCAGGGGACACGGGTTCGAGCCCTGGTCCAGGAAGATACCACATGCCGCGGAGCAACTAAGCCCGTGCGCCACAACTACTGAGCCTGCGCTCTAGAGCCCACGAGCCACAACTACTGAAGCCTGCACGCCTAGAGCCCGTGCTCTGCAACAAGAGAAGCCCCCGCAGCGAGAAGCCCGCGCACCGCAACGAAGAGTAGCCCCCACTCGCCACAACTAGAGGAAGCCCACGCGCAGCAACCAAGACCCGACGCAGCCAATAAATAAATAAATAAAATAGTAAAAGAAACTACAAGACACTGGAATTTTAAAACTGCAATACTCTCGATGTGCAAAGAAAGCCCCTGTATTATCTCCTAACAATGAAGTGTTATTCTCTCATGCTTCTTTTTTCTTTTTTTTTTTTTTTTTTTTTTCTCATGCTTCTTAAAAAAAAAAAAACTGCAATACAAGTCACAAGACAAAAACAAGTCATTTTCAAATCTGGAGCTGTGACAACTACTAAATCCTATTCCTAGTATAGGTGGCTCCTGTAAAAACCTAATATGAGAGCAATATTTTAATCATCCCTTAATTTGGCCCTACCAAACCCAGTTCTAGTTCTTAAACCAATCCTGGAAAACGCTATCAGACGTTCAAGGCTTTTTATTCTAATTTCTCCCAGTACTTCACAACCCACACTGGCTGCCAAACAGACATGCAGCCCCGACCGACAAAGGAACCGACCAAACCCACGGACCGCAGGGCCCGCACTACGGACACATGCTGGCACTTTTAAAACAGTATTTCTTGGACCTAAAATTCCAGTTATTACTTAAATCATATCCTTACTCTAACTAACTGGCAAAGCTGAGATAAACCAGGCAGCCAGGCCAGGCCTGCAGCCGGACGCCGAATGTCAGAACCGTGCACCACCGTGCGGCAGGACCTCCCCAGGGCTGCCCCAGCCAGGAAGCCCTCACAGGGGATACCCCGCGCCAGGAGGGTCCCTGAGGACGTCTCTCCAACCAAGAGCGCAGTCACAAGGTTTCAGCGGGTACGGAGGTCTCCCACTCGGGCCAAAGGCTGTACCGGACGTTATATGGGTTCACTCAGGTAGAACTGGGCCTCACCCCCAAATAAGTTTATGATCCAGGGAAAACAAACTACCACATGCCCTGTTTGCTTTGTACATGATATCTGTATGATATATAGATATATATGTGTGTGTATATAGATATACACATACATACACTTAGAGACACACATTATGAATAACAGCATTAAAAAATGGAGCCATAGAAGTTTTGTTTTGTTTTGCGGTACGCCGGCCTCTCACTGTTGTGGCCTCTCCCGTTGCGGAGCACAGGCTCCAGACGCACAGGCTCAGCGGCCATGGCTCAAGGGCCCCGCCGCTCCGCGGCATGTGGGATCTTCCTAGACCAGGGCACGAATCCGTGTCCCCTGCGTCGGCAGGCGGACTCCCAACCACTGCGCCACCAGGGAAGCCCGGAGCTATAGCAGTTTGTACTCAAGATGACCACGTGGAATGACCAGGCTGTAGATAAATCTGTCACCTGTTCTCTGTAGCAATCGTAACAGCAAGCAACCCAACAGGATGGGTCTCCTTATATTCCATTCCAAACCCCGGCAGGGGCTTCCACTCTTTGAGCAGCCTCACCTCCTCTGAAACCCTCTCCCCTTCAAGTTTCGGAAACTCCGCGGCCAGGGATTGGACCACCCATGCCACTGGAGAGTCACTGCTGTGGACAGAGGTGATACATGACCATCCAAGGAATCCCAGTGCACAGGCCTATTTGGAGAAAACCTCCCAGAGAAAGGATCACTTCACCAAAGTTGGAAAGGCGCAAGGGCTATGATTTGATGGAGGAAGTGTGAAGCTATTCTTGGAGTCCGGAACTTCCTGTGAAAAGGCTCAAACATAGAAAAGATGAACAGGCAGACAATGTCGGGGAGCGAGGCAGGTGCATCTGGGTACATTTAATGAAAACACAGGAGTGACACTCGTGAGACAGGATGGAGTTAATTAATTCATAAGGAACGAGCTGGTCCCTAGCACTCCTGCTGAAGACCACGGCCTGGAGAAGGGCCGTCAGTACTCCAAAGAGAAGCCCACTCCATTCAAAAGCCAGCTTACATCCTCGAAAAGATTCTCACCGTGCTAACGAATCTAGAGACTACAGGATCTGCTCTATGCCACAGTATCGGAACAGTTAACGGTAAACACAAACCACTGCGACACAATATGAGAGTTTCCCTTGTCCTCCAGAAAATTCCTGTGAATGTCAAATACTGGCACATGAACAAAAAGTATTTAATTAACTTAAACGACCACTTGTCACTATTAGGTTGACGCGGTCGAGCGGCAAGCGAAATAAAGCTTTCGTAGAGTGAACGGCAAACATTAAACAACGTCCAGTTTCCACCCTAATTTTAGCACCGTAACTATTATCCTTATTTCCAGCATTACCTTGTTCTAATCATACTTTCAAAATGAAACTGTAAATCAAACAGCATTAGGCTCAAAAGTACTAACACTAACACTTAGTGACCTGAGTGGCCAAACAGGGCTCCCTCCAGGCTCTGGGAGCTGTCACAGGTGCTCTCTGTCATAAAGCCCACTCCCCGCCCCACACAGAGCGTCAGCCACCAGCACACAATGGGGATGGTGACCCCTGGACTCGGGACGCCCAGTTCTGTCCATAGGAATTACTGAGCAATAGGCTTTTTTTTAAAAAGGAAGGAGATTCAGGGAATTTTTCATGCTGGAAGTCGGAAATGTTCTAGAAATGTTCAAGCCCAAGCTCTTCGTTCTGTTGATCAGAATATTTTGCTCCTTTTTACAGCAGATTTACAGTCAAAACAAAGTAAATGCAGTGAATTTATCCTCTGTATTTCTTCAAACCTTTTATTTTTTAAAAGTCAGTAAGGAACATTATTTAGAAGTTTCACATTATTATAACCATGAAATAAAACATAAAAGCAGCTTTTCAAAACCTGTGCTAGTCTGGTTTTTCCAATACAAATCAGAACACCCCCGCAAAGTTCCCCCAAATGTTTCCTGGGTGTTTAGGCGAATTTATCAGCTTCAACACCCCTCCTCACGCCCAACCCACACAAGCAGTGGGATTTAGGAGCCCGGGGCTGGCTACTTACAAAACATCATTTAAAGTAACAAGGCATCTTATTGTAAAAACATTCCCCTCCCACCAAAGGAAAGTCCCTCCCCCAACCCTGCGATTTGCTAAAGAAAAAGAAATATGTACGGCTCCCATTTACACCTAAGTCAAAACGATTTCAAATTAGATGAAGAAGCTAGAAGAATCTTTTCCAGTTCAAAAATTCCGGGATTCTCATAATTCACCTTAGTAATTTTTCATGACAGCTTCTGCCCAGATATCATTTTAAATTGCTTGACATTTTAAGATTCATTAAATGTTCAGCAATTTTAATTTCAAAGGAATGCTGGCATATTCTTTAAACAGCGCTCTGTATACCTGGATAATGAGACCAAATTTTATGACAGGCTGAATAACACAGTGTCTTGTTAATTATAATTTAAAACAGACTTTCTTAAACAGTCTATGCATTCTTATTTTGAAGATTTTTCTGTTACTCTCTTATTAATACATTTGCTAAAGAAAAACTTTTAAAAGATACAAAGTAGCTTAGTCTCTTGATTGAGCGCTCAGAAATGGTGATCCATCAAGCAGGGATTTGAGTTGAAACTATGAATCAAGCTCTCCTGAGCACAATTTCCCTAATAATGGGCCAGGAGTTACTTTCTCCATTACCAAGGGAAGGCCTGTCAACCCCTAGGTTAAAATTCAAACTGAACACCTGTGCGAACATCACACATTTTGTGACTTTCCATTCATGTTTCTTAGTAAAATGGGGGAAAACCTTCCTCTACAATTGCACGTATTTACTGAACACTTTGGGAAGAGAGCTGTTTGGCCACTGCATTTCTACCTGCCAAGCGCTGGGTCTCACACAGTCCCGGGCTAGTGAGTTCTGAAGTCTGGACTCCTGTCCAGGGAGACCCCCTCCCCTGCCCCCCACGTACGTGTAATCGGTCCACACGACGAACCCCGCACACAGCGCGCACGGTCCGGGTCCCACCGAGGCCTGCGGGCGGGGCACGTGTGTCTCCCCGGCCCCACCTGCCTCCGCCGGGTCGCCAGGCGCCGCGAACCGGGTCGGAACCCGCGTCCGGAGCCCGGCGGGCGCCAAGCGCAGGGGGGCGCCGCGGGAGGCCGGACTCCAAACGGGGGTCGGGGTGGGGGTGGGGGTGGGGGAAGGTGGGGGAGGGGAAGACCCGGGGGCGCGGCCCGGGGGGAGGGGCGGCCCGCGAGGGGGAGGGGCGGCGCGGCCTCCGTCCGGGGACGACCTGCCCGCGAGGGGCCGAGGGCCGAGGTGGCTCGACGGCGCGGACCCCCCTCCGCCCGAGCGCGCGGCCCCGCCCGCCGCTGAGTCCCGAGTCCTGATCCGCACCCCGCCGCCCCGCTCACCTCGCGCCGTCTACGCCGTCCGCGGCCGCCTGGCCCGCGGCTCCGGGGCCTCGCGGGGGACGCCGAGCCCGGGGGCGGCCGGCGGGCGGGGACGCGGGGCGCCGGGCGGACGGGCGGGCGGCCCCATCTTCCGGCGCTCGCGCCGCGGCCCAGCGCGCAGCCCGAGCGGGACATTCGCTACATTGTTGGCATTCCTGGGGCGTCACGTGACCGCCGCGTCAGCGCCGCCCCCGCCCGCGCCCGCCGGCCGCCCAGGGGGCGCGGGGCCCGGAGGTCGTCCGTCCGCCCGCCCGTCCGTGCGGGGTCCGCGGCCTCAGCCGCCGTCCCCCCCCCGCGGCGTTGCCGTCCCGCGTCCTCCCGCGCGGACGGGCTCCGGACTGTCTGCCAGGGAACAGCCGGGGGTCCCCGTGCGCCGATGGCCCGGCCACCGCTGAGCGCCGGGATCCGGCTCACCTGCGCCCCGCCCCCCGCGAGGCTCACCTGGACGCGCGGCGCGGCGCCGCCTCCGCCCTCACCTGCGCCCCGGGCGCTCGCACCCGGACAGGCCTCCCTCCCCCCCGCCCCCACCCCGGGGCTGGCCCCCTCCTCCCTTTGTATGCAGGTAAAGGTCCTGCCCTTGCTATGTCTTCAACGACAGAAACACAGTTAACTGAAAGAAATATATCGTAAATAAAAGGAATTTAATGGACTTTACAATTTATGTGCGAGACACCTAATCAAATTTTGGGATTACAATGACCATTATAGAATTGTTTGCAATCGTGAAAAATCAGGAAGAACCTAAAAGTCCAGCAGTAGGGAACTGTGGGAAAATAAAATATGTAAAATAGCTAAGTGAATGAACTAGCTGTACTTTTCAAAGGATATGTAGATAGACTTCAAAAATCATTGTAGAGTGGAGAAAAGGCAGTGGCAAAATTATATTTACACTATGATACCATGTTGAGAAATATAATCCCACAGAACCTATGCTAATCACGTTCTTTATACAAGTAGAGTCACGGACTGAAAGTGTACACACCAGACTCATTACAGCTGTGGCCGGTGTAGAAAGGAGTGCAGAAATTAGACTCGAGAGAAAAGTAAGGACAACGACTTTCTCTCCAGTGCTTTATTTCTTTATTTTAAACAAATTGTCCAAATCTTAAAATTTGTTGATTCTGAGTGATTAGATTCAATAATGTGTAGTGTGTTATTCTTTGTGCCTTTTTAAAAAATATCTTAAACATTTTTACATATATATATATATATATATGAAACAAATTGGAAACGGGTAATTTTCCAAATAGAGGTTTACTTGAGGAAACTGATACACCATATAGGAGAACATTGTGTTTATTGACATGCAGTCATTCATTCCTTTGGGTTTTTTGTTTTTTAAATTTTTTTGAGGACCTGCCATGAACCATGGATTAAACCAAACACCATTGGTACTACAGTGAGCAAAACTACACGATTTACCCATTGGTGGAGCTTACACTCTTGTTGATGCGTTCAAGAAACACAGCGATAGGACTTCCCCGGTGGCACAGTGGTTAAGAACCTGCCTGCCAGTGCAGGGGACATGGGTTCGAGCCCTGGTCCGGGACGATCCCACGTGCTGTGGAGCAACTAAGCCCCGTGAGCCACAACTACTGAGCCCGCGAGCCACAGCTACTGAAGCCTGCGCGCCTAGAGCCCGTTCTCCTCAACGAGAAGCCACCGCAATAAGCCCGCGCACCGCAACGAAGACCCAATGCAGCCAAAACTTAAATAAATAAATAAAAATTAAAAAAAAATATATATATATAGTGACAAAATAGGGTACAGGATCTAACTTGGTGAAACAATATAAGTACATGTATTTATATTTAAGCTATATACATAAAATATAAATGATATATATTATATAAAATATAACGTATATTAAACAAACAAAAATATGTATATATGTCCAGTAAAGTATACAGCCAAATATTAAAAGTGGTATTCTCTGGATATAGTGATTCTGGGTGATTTCTGTCTTATAATTCCTGATACTTCTAAATAGGATACTTAAAAACTGTTTAAATAATCAGCTACATAAGTTCATCCACATAATGCATCCAGTCGCCAAGAGGAGAAAAGAGAGACAGCACAAGTCCCACTGAGCACAAAGCCTGTGGCAGTGGCAACCTCTCCATGTATAAATTAATTGATTAACATACATATACTACGTGTGTATACCAGGTGTTGCCCTAAACTTGTGTATTATCTCATTTAATCCTCTAGTCAACCATGTTATTAACCCCATTTTATAGAAGAAGACCCTAAAATACACAGAGCCCAACTAACTCGCCAGAGACCAAAGAGCTGGGATTCCAACCTTGGTAGATCTGACGCCAGAGCTTGGAAGCACTGAATTATAAGGCTGTCTTCAGGTAATCTCAAAAGTCATGATCACAATGTACTTAATAATAAGGAAACCGAAACCAAATCAGCTCCCTTTTACTTTGAGGGGAGAGGAATGGTCTTTGTGGAGTGAGGAAGGGGGGCCCAGGGCCTCCCGCAGCAGACAGAGCAGAGGCTGAGGGCTGGCAGGAACCAGCATCACCTCACCTGCAGATGCGGGGCCAGGATGTTTTAAGGATTCTCCCTGAGGCTGCTGTGCAATGCGCCCGGAGACTACCTACCTGCTTCCCCTCCCCCACCCCTCCCCCACCTGTGAATGCAAGAAACCTGATTATGACTCAGCCTCTTTATACCTTAATGCCTGGAAAGCAGGCTCTGGTCTCTAGACACAATTTTTGTCTTTTTGGAAAGAAAAGGCCTCCTTGTTAATAATCTGTGGAGGACACACAGCAAATCTGCTAACTATAAAGAATGTTCTCTATGGGGAGTAGTGAAAAAGTAGAGTAGGGTTAGATTGTGAAAGGCCTGGAAAACTAGAAAGAAGGTGTGCTACACTGATTTAATTTTTTTTTATACCCATGTGGTCTGTCTCCTTAATTAGATTATAAATTCCTCAAGAACAAGGACCATTTTCTCCCCCCAAAACTACATATAGAGAACTTAACTGCTGATCTGAATGTATTGAATGAACTTTTAAAGGCTGTTTTAATGTCTGAAATATCAAAATTTTTTTGTTTGTTTTTTTGTTTTATGCGGTACGCGGGCCTCTCACTGCTGCGGCCTCTCCCGTTGTGGAGCACAGGATCCGGATGCGCAGGCTCAGCGGCCATGGCTCACGGGCCCAGCCGCTCCGCGGCATGTGGGATCCTCCCGGACCGGGGCACGAACCCGTGTCCCCTGCATCGGCAGGCGGACTCCCAACCACTGCGCCACCAGGGAAGCCCTGAAATATCAAAATTTTAAAGATCACATTTTTCTCAGGACCAAGCACTCTGGGTCAGCCAGGGAGATCTCCTGGTACACTGTTCTTGGGAGGTTTTGGTTCTGCAAACTCGTAGGAACTTCTAGAAAGACTTGGCAGTACCAAGTTTATTAGTTGGGGGATATGCTTTGATGACGAACTCTTTTTTCTTTTTTTTTTTACTGTCTTTTTATTGTAATAAAATATACATAATATAAAATTTACCATTTTATCACATTTTAACTGTACAGTTTAGGGGCATTAAGTACCTTCACATTGTGTGCAGCCATCACCACCATCCATCTCCAAAACTTTTTCATCTTCCCAAACTGACATTCTGTCCACACTAAACACTTAACACCCTACTTTCCTCCCCACCTTGTTTGTTCTTTTGTGGGATTTTTTGTTGTTTTCCTCTGTTAGGTAATTTTCTGCCACACAGCTTACGGGGTCTCAGTTCTTCGACCAAGGATCGAACCTGTGCCCCCTGTAGTGTAAGCGTGGAGTCCTAACCACTAGACTGCCAGGGAATTCCCACTAATTTTCTGCTTTTAGTCTGCTGTTGGCTATGAAAGATTACTTCGCTTCTCAAAACTGTATGCAAACTAAGAGCTACCAGAACCTCTTATTCCTAAAAGCCTTTCCTATGCAGAGGAGAGCTAGGGCCTTGTGATGCTATTTCAAGTATTAAAACATCTCTTGTCCTCAGTTTCTGGACATTTCCCAAAGGGTTTATATTACTGGAAGTCACACTTATGGAAAAGTGGATTATTATTGTTTTTAAGAGAGTAGTCAATTAATAGATAGTAGATGAATAACCAGAAATATTTCATACCTTATATTTTTTTCAAAAGCCTTTACGTAATAGTTCTACCACTAGGTTTCTTTTTAAAATTATTTTATTTTTTCAATTATGCTAAACAATACCTGATGTAAAATTTACCATCTTAACCATTTTTCCTTTTTTTCTTTTTCTTTTTTGGCCACACCACGTGGCTTCCAACATCTTAGTTCCCCCACCAGGGATGGAACCCATGTCCCCTGCAGTGGAATTGTGGAGTCCTAACCACTTGACTGCCAGGGAATTCCCTAAATTTCAATTCTTACATGTGTTTTCCAATCTTAAAATCATGAGAGAATAAACTTTCTCTGACTTTAATTTATTTCTAATTGCTTTGAGCCATTTTGGAAAACAGAGCTTCCTGGAAAATTTGGTAAAAACCTCTAGGGCATATTTAGGGAAAGGCCCAGGGTCACAGCAGGCCCTACAGGGTGGCCACCTTGCCAGTCTCTGCAGACCTGCTTTTCCAGCCCTTTCCAACACAGAACCCAGCTTCATTCTCCGAATAGCCGCTCTGCTTCTCAGATGAATAATGAAGTATGTGATTGCATAAGTCAGAATTGCTCAATAAGTTAAGACGTGTTCCCAGAAGACTTCAAAGAAACACTGTCAAGATAAAAATCACATTCTGCATTTAAAGAATTCTTATGTTGACACTTTACATTATTGAGAGACAATTGCTAAAACGCATTTTCTTTTCTTACCACATCCTCCGTTACTTTACTTTTTATGCTGAGTGAGCTGTGACAGCGACACCAGCTATTTACTTACTTCTCATTACATTTATAGTTGGCTGCAACTTCTGCTTCCTTTGCAGACATGAGCAGAATGTTCTTGTGTCTGTAACTGAAAGAAAAATCCTACTGTGAAGGTCTGTATGCTCCTAGATGTTCTAAAACTTTCCATTCAGATTTTTAATCTAATCTTTTGCAGTGAACATTGGTAAAACTTGCTCTAGGAAGAACAAAAAGTGTAAGGCCCCAACTCTTGTCTCAACAAAATCAATCTCTATAACAAAATTAACATTTTCGAAGGGAAACATCTGAGCCAACCTAAATTGACAGGAAATATTTAATTGTGTAATTGTAAAAAGAACATTTTCATGGTCTATTTTTAACTTTTAATTTATAATTAACTGCTAACTGTCGTTATGGCTGTCATTGAACAGTTGCTTTTAAGACCATGTATCTTGCTTTATCAACCAAACCTGAAAAGAAAAACTGAGTGTGTTTTCTTCAGATGCTGGATAAATGGGTTTTGATCGTGAAACCCATGATGAGATTATTGTAAGGTGATTTCATATGCAGAAGTGGAAGGAGGCCCACGACAGACAGGCTGCCCAACTTGAAAGAGCAAAGGGAAACCTACAAACGTCGGGAAGCAGGCATGCAGATTGCATCTGGTTGCTTGTAACCCCAGGAGAAGAAGAGTTTCTGGGCTTGGGGGTTGGAACTCGAAAAATGTCCCAGAGCTAATACCCTTCAGAAAGTCAGAGGTGAGAGGAGGAACTAGAGTTCAAGGCAAAGATCTGGGAAGGGGGACAGGGCAGAAGCAAGTCACAGGAAGGCAGGCATTTAAGACATGCAGAGAGTGGGCTTCCGAGAGAGCAGAGGGAAGGTGGATGGCAGCTCCGTGATCATGTGCTGTCGAGTCAATCCTTGGGGAAAAGAGGAGCTGAAAAAATATTTGGGAGCTATCACAGGAGGTGAGAGAAAATTTAACTGAGCTCAAGTAGAGGTTGGAGGTGAAAGGACTACACTCTGGTGGAAGGCGTCACAGTGCCCAGGGTTGTCTACACTGAAAGACGACCTCAAGGAAAAGCAAGGTCTTGAGTTTGCCTACCCTTTCTCTCTGTTATTTTGCATAAATGGGAATTTTTGGTGTGTTCATGGGTCACGAAAGTTATGATCTGCATCACAAAAATCCAATGTTTTCATTTTCACACTTCCAACTGCTTGCTAGACATTTTCCCGTTTGTGTCTCGACAACCTTTGAAAGTCAAAAGGACAAATATTTATTGAGAACTTACGATATGCCAGGCTTGTCACCCTCTCCAGCAGCATCTAATTTGTTCAACATTATTGGGCACCCAGATGTGCTAGGCCCTGGGGACAAAACAGTGACAACAGACATTATCGTGGAGCTTCCAAGTCTAGCGCAGAGGCAAATAATCACCAGGTAACACCACAAACTCACGGAAATTTTGGATTGTGATTAATACTGTAAAGGAAAGACACACAGCTCCTTGAGCTCTTATCATAAAGGGGATGTGACCTGGTTGGTCTAGGAAATGAGGAAGCACTTTAGCTGAGATGCAAAATCAGAGAAGACATTAACAAGACGAACAGGGAAAAGCATTCTGAGAGGGGGTGGGGTGGGGGGAAGCACTGCATGTGCAAAGGCCCTGTGGTGGAAGGAACCAAGACCCAGCGTCTCAAACACTGAAAAAGACCCTTGTGATTGGAGTGCAGAGATGCAGGGAGAGATTGGAGGTGAGGAAGGAGAGGTAGGCACCCAGGGCCTTTAAGGTCACTTTAAGGATTTCAGTCTTAATACTCAGAACAGTGGGAGTCATAAAAGGGTCCCAAGTAGAGGAATGACAGGATCAGCTGTGTGGGAATGAGTGGGGGAGGGGGGTGGAGACAGGGGGCCAGAGTGTTACTAGTTGCGGAGGGAGGTGATGCAGCTTGAGCCAGGATGGTAACAATGGACGAGGGAAAAAGTAGCTGAAATGGAGAAATAACAGTGGTCAAACTTTGAGACCCCAGTGATGGGTTGACCGTCTGGACCACGCGAGAAGGGCGTGGCTCCTGGGTTCTCACTTATGTAACTGGGGTGCTGGTGCCGTCCTGTGGACCGACACCTTAAATTTGTTTTTGGAGGTATCTTCTGAGCCGCTGTGGAGTGGATGGAGATGTTACGAAGGCCGTCGTGGACAACTGATTTGTAGCAGGGGAGATGCGAACATGTGAGTTGCCCTACAGGTACCGTGGATAAGGTGTGGAGGAAGAGCCTCACAGACAGTGTAGATGGAATGGGAGGGGCCCTGACGCTGAGGAAACGCAACATTCATGGTGAAGCGGAGGGGGAGTCCGCACAGGAGACAGATCAGCTGCCGGGGGCTGGAGGAAAACAGGGCTTCTCAGAAACAAAAGGAAGAGTGTTTCAAGGAGAGAGGGGTCAACCGAGATACAGGCTACTAAGAAGCAAGTAAAATGATAGCTGGGAAGTGGCCCTGGATGTAAAGACGCGGCAGCCACTGGCATCTTAGCAAAGAGCTCTTTTGGTAGAGGAGCTGCTAGATGGGAGATGCTGTGAGGAGCATAGGAGCAGAAGACAAAACACTCTGAGACATACGGTTGGAAAGGGGAGGAAAGTGATCAAGAAGCAGCTGGAGGAGAATGAGGGTTCACGGGGAGGATTTATTTTTATTTTTTAAAATTTTATTTATTTAATTATTTTTCGATACATGGGCCTCTCACTGTTGTGGCCTCTCCCGTTGCAGAGCACAGGCTCCGGATGCCCAGGCTCAGCGGCCATGGCTCACGGGCCCAGCCGCTCCGCGGCATGTGGGATCTTCCCGGACCGGGGCACGAACCCATGTCCCCTGCATTGGCAGGCGGACTCTCAACCACTGCGCCACCAGGGAAGCCCCTTATTTTTATTTTTAATGGGAGATTGCTACCGCTGCTGTAACAAACTACCACAAAGTAGTGACTTAAAGAAGCCTACGCTTACTCCCTGACGATGGGAAGGTAGGTCAGAAGAGGCCACGTGCAGCCTCCGGAAGCTTTGAAAAGCTCTCAACCTACAGCCGGCAAGAAAACAGGGCCCTGGGTCCTACAACCACAAAGAACAACCCAAATGGACAGGAAACAGACTTTCCCTAGAGTCTCCAGGCTGAAGGCCGCCCTGCCAATGCCTTGGTTGTAGCCAGTGAGACCCGTGTTGGGTTCCTGGTTGTAGCCAGTGAGACCCGTGTTGGGTTCCTGGCCTCCGCAACTGGAAGATAATAAACTTGTGATGCTTTAGCCTCGTTGGTGGAATTGTTATGGCAGCAAGAGGAAACTGTCAATACTACACCCTCTGTCATGGCCTGGCTCTACTGCAGCATCGCCAAGAAGCCGTCCTTGCTGGTCTCCGTTGGAAAGGACCACTTTCCTTTCCTTTGAATTCCCAGCGGTACCTGCTGAGAAGTGTTTATTCCAGAATCGTGCTAGTTCTCCTGTTAGACTTCCAGCTCCCTGAGGTGAAGGCCCAGGGTTTGGGTGGGTACAGTAGCTGCCAAACTATCTAGCCCCTTGCCTAGTACACGGAAGTCACTCAGTAATTTTTTTTACCTAATAAATCAGCACATGGAAGTCCCCATGGACATGGCAGAAACAAAATAACCACAGTAAGTGGGCTTTTCTCACCTCGTTTCCCTCAGGTGAAATAGAATCTCTCTGAAATTAGAAGCCATTCCTTAGTCAGTGGCCCCAAAACCATTTGAATATTTTCTGTTAACAAGAAATATTATTCTTGTCATGTAATTAGTTTTATTTGTTTATTTATTTATTTTTGGCTGCATTGGGTCTTCGTTGCTGCGTGCAGGCTTTCTCTAGTTGAGGCGAGCGGGGGCTACTCTTCATTGTGGTGCGCGGGCTTCTCATTGCGGTGGCTTCTCTTGTTGCAGAGCATGGGCTCTAGGTGCGTAGGCTTCAGTAGTTGTGGCATCCGGGCTCATTAGTTGTGGCACATGGGCTTAGTTGCTCCGCAGCATGTGGGATCTTCCCAGAACAGGGCTCAAACCCGTGTCCCCTGCATTGGCAGGCGGATTCTTAACCACTGCGCCACCAGGGAAGTCCCATGTAATTAGTTTTAATTCAGTTCTATTTCATGGCTTTCCTCAGAAGAGGACTTTGGAACTTTAAGGAATTAATACTAAATAAGAATGGATAAAGGGACACTTTCTCTTGTAAATGGCTGCTGACCACCAAGGAATTATTTTTCTCAATACTGCCGATAATAGATAATAGTAAGTTACATTCACACGAAACAGGACTTGGCTTATCCTGAAGGACTAAGTCTGCATTTTAAAGTTTCTCTTCCAGGGTGAAATTATGATGGAGGAAAGATGACGATGGTGAATATAAGTTGTACTTCGATTTAGAAAGAGAAAAATAGATTAAAAAAAAAAAGCTTTCCCCCAGATCAAGGGGCATGTTCAGGGACCGTGCGCCACAACTACTGAGCCTGCGCTCTAGAGCCCGCAAGCCACAACTACCGAGCCCGCACACCTAGAGCCCGTGCTCCGCAACAAGACAAGCCACCGCAATGAGAAGCCCGCGCACCGCAACAAAGAGCAGCCCCACTTGCCGCAACTAGAGAAAGCCCGCGCGCAGCAATGAAGACCCAATGCAGCCAAAAATAAATAAATCTATTTATTTTTTTTAAAAAAGGGCAAGTTCACTTCCACCTATTCTACACACAACTAAAAGTTCAGAGATGTGGGCTTCCCTTGTGGCGCAGTGGTTGAGAGTCCGCCTGCCGATGCAGGGGACGCGGGTTCGTGCCCCGGTCCGGGAAGATCCCACATGCCGCGGAGCGGCTGGGCCCGTGAGCCATGGCCGCTGAGCCTGTGCGTGCGGAGCCTGTGCTCCGCAACGGGAGAGGACACAACAGTGAGAGGCCCGCATACGGCAAAAAAAAAAAAAAAAAAAGTGCAGAGACGTGAAGCATCTTGAAGAGCCCTCTAACAAATGTGTAACTAACTACTCAAATATTGAACACAGCTACAGAAATCTGGAGAAATTGTAGAAGAAATCTAGCTAGGAAGGGAAGAAGTGGCAGAATACAGAGGGAGAAGCCAAGAAGTGCAGCTGGCGGGGGCGGACGCTGGGAGGGAACCGGCTGTGAGGGGGCTGAGTGCCCGGAACTCGCTCCTGCAAACACAGGCTGCTGCACGCACCCTGCCTCCCCCTGCGCACCCCTCCCCCGCCCCCGACTGGGGAACCGTTCTGGACACGTTTACCAGTCTCTTCTCCAGACTAATTTTTAATTCCTAAGTACAATAAAAATAGTGTAGGATCTCATATGATCCCAAGCCCAGGTCCTTTTTTTTTTTTTTTTTTTTTGTGGTACGCAGGCCTCTCAACCATTGCACCACCGGGGAAGCCCCCCCAGGTCCTTTCTATTAGCGGGCCCTAAGAGGGGGACAAAAGTAAGAGAGGAGCGTCCTTGAAAATGCCCTTTGAAGTCCTGGCCTGATTCCCACGGAAGGAGATGCTGTTCTCTACATCCCACGTGTGGCCCTTCTGGACTACATTCCCTCTGTAACTGATAACCGCTGGGTACTTGTGCTTTAGAGGGAACCCAGGAGATGGAAAGCCTTTAAGGTTCAAATGACCGAATCTCTTTAGGTGGAATTTCAGGAATCATAAATATTTTTTCGTTCATTCATCCACCACATGTGTGCTGAATTCCAGGCACAGTGCTGGAGGCTGAGATCACCATGGTGAGCAAACCAGACAGGACCCTGTCATCGTAGAATTTACAGCCTCCAGGAGGTGAACTTCCAACCAAATCACGTGGGGTCTGGCCTTCCCCAGGAAGTGGCCTCTGAGCGCCAGAGGGAGTGGCGCTAGCCAGGCACAGGGTAGGGAGGGTGGGCACACACAGCATCCCAGGCCCTGAGGCTCGAGAATCTGCGGGGTGTTGGGGGACAGGATGCCTGGGGGGGAAGCTTTCACCGCTCTTGCTAGATGGCACCCCTCCAGTTTCTTCACCAAACAGCCTCCCTCTTGGTGGCACTGGTAGGGCCCCCAGTCGGCTTGCGTAAGGGTGAGGACTTGTCCCCAAGCTGCTTTTGCAGAGCAGTGCTGTTTTCACTGAGCGGTATATTTAGTTGGAGGGGCCGGCGTGAGGGAGGACGCTGGTGACCTAGATCCCCCTCACATCCCCCGTGAGCCTCACCATCGGGCCCAGGCCCCAAAGAAATGTTTTAATTTTGACTGTTTTAAAATCAGAAGAAAAATGTGAATGTACTAACAATGAATGTATAACAGTAAGTCCAGCCTGGATCATACACAGGTATAAATAGCATTGTAATTTTTACGGTGGAAGGGGCCCAGGAAGGAGTGGTCATCACACAGCCCTGAGAGGTGCCGTGGAGGAAGGCGCGAGGGCCGCTGGGCCTCCGGGAGGGGCGAGGCAGTGCGGCTCATCTACCCAAGAGCAACGGGAGTCACTGAGAAGGTCCACACTGAGGAGGGACATGGCCTCTGGACACCTCTGTGTGGACAGCGGATGGCAGGGCTGGTGGGGAAGAGTGGAGGCCAGGGCTGGAGCGGTTTGCGGGGCCGTCTAACAGAGCCCCGCATGCTGGGGGCTCAAACGACGTAAATTCCTGGCTCTCAGTCCTGGAGGCTGGCGGTGTGCCGTCAAGGTGTCCGCAGAGCTGGGTCCCACTGATGGCCGTGGGACAGTGTGTGCCAGGCCACTCTCCCAGCTTCGGTGGCCGCGGGGGTCTCCACACCATTTTCCTCTGTCTGTGTCTGTGTTCAGACTTCCCCTGTGTGTACGGACACATAATCACGTGGCCTAGGGCCCGCCCTAAAGACCTCATTTCAGCTTGATTTCCTCTGCAAGGACCCTCTCTCCAAATGAGGTCACAGTCTGAGGTCCTGGGGCTGAGGACTCCAACAGGAACTCTGGAGGAACACAACTCACCCTGTACAAGGGGTCAGCAAACCGTGGCCCACGGGCCAGGTCTGTCCCACCACCGGTTCTTATGTGGTCCATGAGCTAAGAATGGTGTTTACATTTTTCAATGATTGGGGGAGAAAATCAGAAAAAGAATATTTCATGACTCGTGAAAATGATACGCAACCCGTAATTCAGTGTCTGTGAATGAAGCTTTTGGGGGACGCAGTGACGCGTGCCCGTTCGGTGCTGTCTGTGGCCGCTTTTGCCCTATGGCAGCAGTTGTGAGGGACACGGTGTCGCCCGCAGAGCCCCGGTATTTGCTGTCGCGTCCTTTGTCTGAAGCCTCCGCCAACCACAGCTGCGGGCTCGGAGGACGAGGGGGCTGCTGACGCGAGATGGGCCCAGCTTGGCCTCAGGGTTGCCAAGCGGCTCAGGAGGTGCAGGTACCTGCGAGGACCACCAGGTGAGGCCCCCCGAGGAAGGAACCATATCCGACCCGCGGCGGCAGGCGCGACTCGCCTAGAAATTTGCAGAGTCCGTTTTTGAGAAAACACTTCGCTGACGAAACAAAACCCATCTGGAAACCAAACTCTGGCGGGCTGGCTGGTTCCGAGTCTTACCCGACGGGGCGGTGCGTGGAGGCCAGCGAGGCGTAGAGGGAGGGGACGGGCCAGAGTCACGGGCGCCCGCTCCTTCCGCGGCCGGTGGCCCCTCGGGCTCTGTCCCCACCCTGGGGCGCCTGTTCCCGGGCCGCGTGGAGCCAAGGTAGCTGGCAAGAGCCCTCCCCCATCCCCAGGGACGGGATGCCGCTGGGATGCGGGCAAGGCGGGGGCGCGGAGCCGGGGCCAGGCGCGGTCAAAGGCGCAGACAGTGGACCAGTGGCCCGGGATCTGGTCAGGCGCCGGCGGGTCCTTTCCCGCGACCCCCCACCCCCACCCCGGAGACAGCTCAGGACAGACAGACCCTCCTCGCACTGCTCCGCTGCCAGGCTTCTGTCTGAGCTTTGCGTCCTGGACGCGCCCTGGACGCGCTTCCGAGGCTCCTGGAAAAGGCAGGGGTGGATGGATTAGTAGGTGAAGTCGAAGGAAGGAGAGCCCTTACCCCACTGCGGCCAACAGCGCTGGAACCATTCAGCCTTAGTTCCATCCTCAGCGCCGAGAACAGGGGCTGGCACATGGGCAGTGACCAATAAATGTGGTAGAACGATTTAAGTTAACTGCTGTCCAACGGGGTGATTAGCAGGTGCCCAGGAATGCTATGTGTACATTGTGTTTCTAATTATTTTCCTTGTGATTTTGATCCTTAATTCTTTTTCCCACTCATTGCTCTGAAAGCTCCATCACCCTGATCTTGAATCAGCTCCCCATCCTGCCACCTCCAGGAAGCCTTCCCTGATCCTGGATTGCAAGCACATGACCTCTGGTCCAGGAGGCAGCTGAGTGGACTGGAAAGACCCAGCCTTTGGAGCCAACGGATCTGGTTAGTAATGAGATCTCGACCCAGTTTCTTGGAACTTTTCACAGCCCTGGTTTCCTCCTTTATAGAGTAGGGATTCATATCTGTCCCACGGTGTCATGAGAACCAAATGAGAGAGACATACGTGTAAAGTCCCCAGCATACGGTAGGTGTTTGTTGAAACTTTTATCCAAGGAAAAATCCTGAAGAGCTGGAGCTTACCAAATATCAAGAGGGAAAAGAACGTTTTATTTAGAAGGGAGGGTAAAGCCAATAATCTTTCTGTCAGTTTTCCATCTAATGAATCAAATTATTAATGTCACATTTGGGGAGGGAAGTGAATTTCTACAGAAGGTAACAGCGCCGTCTGCTCCCAGCTACAGCCCATAGCTGTGCATTCTTAGGAGTCATGATCAGAAAATCTAAAAAAGGCATTTATGATGATTTTGTGACCAACATCCTCTAGATAGTGAATTGTGTTTCGTAAAACTATTGAGCTATATTAAATTCTACATGCTGTACATACTGAAAAAAATAGAAGAATCTGGGGACTTTGAATGGAATTTCCCTAACCTCAGGAAGGAATACCACAGGGTGAACATCACGACTGCCAGCTGTGGAATTAATTCTCAGCCATTTTAAGGCCTGACAAGTATTTTGTTTGGTGAGAGCAGAGCGACATGTTATGGTCGGTCTCTGAAATTCAGGGTTCTGGTTCAGGGGTAGTCCTAGTTTTCTTTTAATGCTATTATGCAAAGAGAAGAAACGTGGGGTTTACAGGTTAGACGGGGAATATGCAGATGACTTTGAACTTGTTGACATCCGATAGTATTATGTCACCACTCCACCTTGTTTGGAGTGTTTTTACACTCATTGCATAATTAGCTGAATTGATCAAAGTCGAGCCCTATCGTTTGTCAAACACACACGCACGCGTGCACACACACAAAATGGCCTCCATCTCAGCTGGAAACGGAGGTCAGGCTGATTCAGAGGGGGACTCCGAGGCCACACGCCGTGTAGGCAGGTCACACACCCATCGGAATGTGTCACTGAAAACCTCTCAGAATGTCAGGAACCTGAGACTAGGGGCGAAGAGAGATGGTCAACTGACTTCAGTTTCTTCCCCAAGAGGAGCAATACCCCCACCGTGAGGACTGCGTGGAGGAAGCTGCCCTTTCGCTTCCAGGAAACAGCTCTCCTAACGGCCATGGTCTAAAGTGCCACGTGGGCCACCTGAACCCAGAGAGCAGTCCAAGGGGCTCTCAGCCCTGAGAATTCCCTGGCAGTGCTGGGCGTTACTGTGCAGTGAGGTCATCACACGTAAGCGCTGCAAAGAGCACAACTGGCAAAACACTGACACGTGGGGTTCATCTGTGTGAGAAACAAGTACTTTTCTGCTCAGCTGAGAACAGGTTTCATATTTGAAGTTGCCTTTGTGATTCCAATGCTAAATGCTGAGCACAGGTCTGGGTGGCGCAGGTTACTGTATTGTTTAAAAGGCCCAGGACCGCATAGTCGTGTAACACTCCGTTTCCGTGGGTGCGCTGTTGAGCGGGACAGGTGGGACAGGTGGGACAGGACTGCGTGGCAGCCGGTAGTGTCCACTGAGCACTCTTGTGCCAAGGGCTCGAAGAGAATGAACACAAAGGACTGATGGAGGGACACCCCGCCACACACGTGGAAGAGGAATCATAACGGGGCGCTATTTACAGAGCAGCATCAGGACAGGAGACTAACAGAGCAAGGGCTGAATGCTCACGGGGTATCACAGCTGGAATCTGAAGTTCAAATGAGGGCAGCTGTGGAAAACACAAACGAGGTGCTAGGGGGCTCGCTCTGGTGAGAGGCCTGGGGGCTTGGAAACGTGATTTTCAGATAGTTCCCGAGAATTAGGCTCAGAGACCTATCATTTCACCCCCCTGATCTAGAAGGAAGAATTAAATATTTTTTCTTATTGTATTCTAAAATAAAGTACCTGCTACTATTGAACTGTTATTTCCATGTAAAAGACAAAAAATTGGTTTGTGTGACGTTGCACAGTTGACTGACATTTGGTTTGAAGACAATTTATTCTTAAACACGTGGTACATGATAGGACAAAAGGCATTAACAAGTGGAATACTGGTTTCAAAACGGGCTCAGCCATTTATGCTTGGCTTCACAGTCATTTTTTGGTGGAAGTGGTGTAGTTGAGTGGAAATCAGTGAAAGTTAAAATATCCACTGATAAACTGCATTTCACAGAGACGAAAAGGAGGCTCAAAGACTTTAATTCGCCCCACATCTAGTTAGTAAGTGGCTAAGCCAGGTTTCAAATCCAGATCTGGCTCCCTGTGTACTATGACCAGAGCGTGCCGGCGGCCAGTGCCCGTCTTCTCAGCGTCTCTAAGAGAGTTGACAGGGCTCTCTCCTCCTGTTCCTCCTCATTAAACAACCATCTTCCTCCTGAGCTTGGAACAGCTTCCAGTTGGGTTTTATAGCCAGCAAAGCAGGGGCCGTTTCATGCGTTTCTGTACAACGGGCCAAGGTTGAGCTTCACTGAAAACTATGCAGTACATTTGCAGTAAATCTACTTTTGTTTTGGAGCCACTGAAAATACTGAGGCTCACACCAAAACTGAGGAATCTGAAGATTATTATCTTTAAGAGCAAAGGCTGTCACCGTGATGATGAAATACCAGCAAATCCCCAGGCCCAGATGGGAGGGCTGGTCCCTAAGCAAGTGTTGTTTCCACTGCCCTGCCCTTGGCCACCTCCCCTCCCTTCAGCTCCTTTGAATTCCGAGCAATTGTTGAAGTCGGGCTGGCAGTGCCCTGAGAGCCATGATGGGGGTGGGTTTCCAACCCTCACATGTTTCAGAAATAAATTTCAGAAATAAATAACATCTCTCAATCTGGCTAAGCAGGATTTTTTTCATCTTTTTAGAGCCAGGAACTTCTTTAACAGTCTGGGGAAGCCAGTGGACTCCTTCTCAGAATATTTTCTAAGGCATAAAATAAAATACATATGATTCCAAAGGAAACCTGTTTTATTGAAATACAGTGATCAAATATTTTAGAAATCTGGTGATATAGTAATATATGTGTTTCTTCATTCATGCATTAAGATCGGTTGGCAGATCTAACAACTTCCCTAGTTTTGAAGCAGTGATGACCATAAATGGCCTTTCAAGAATAACTACAAAATTGTCATGTGATGTGAAAATATCTCTGATTTCTACTGGAGACAAAGGCACAGGTTCTGCTGGCCTGCCTGTATCGTGCTGCCCACATTTGTAATTGGAAGGAAATGCTAAGTTTCAGTTCGAAGTTGGAGAAGATAAAGATGTAACTTTTCCCCGTCCAAGTTCACAAGTCTCTTGAGTTCCATCCACAGAATTTTGGGATCTGTGACCCTCAGGTGAGGAGCCCTGGACTAGTATCCCCCGCACAAAGGGCCAGCCTGGAAAGAGGCTCAATGCAGAATGAAATGTTAGGGGTGACCACAATACATCTCACGTCATTAGATTTCCTTCCAAGTGGAATGAGCTTTCTGGAGTAATCAGTAATTATTTTGCAAAATTTGGGGAAAAAGGGCAAGTCCTGCTAACAAAAGAAGGCTGTAGTGAAGGCTAACCAGGAATCAAAGAAAGTCTAGAAGCCATAGATGCCTGCAATGACTAATTAAGAAGGAATTACTAAAGTACTGACAGCAAATGGCTGAACTTGTGGTCAGGCAACCACATGACGTTTCCTGAACCATCCAGCTATCAAGTGATCGGTCCCCTGCTGCTACACCTGGTCTGAGTTCATGTGGTCACACACAGCCCCTCTGTTCCTTTGGGGGGTGACGGCTGCCAGAAATTTTTTTTTTTTTTTTTGGCTGCGTTGGGTCTTCGTTGCTGCGAGCGGGCTTTCTCTAGTTGTGGCGACCGGGGGTTGCTCTTTGTTGCGGTGCACGGGCTTCTTATTGCAGTGGCTTCTCTTATTGCGGCGCGCGGGCTTCAGTAGTTGTGGCTCGCGGGCTCTAGAGCGCAGGCTCAGTAGTTGTGGCGCACAGGCTTGGTTGCTCCGCGGGGTGTGGGATCTTCCTGGGCCAGGGCTCGACCCCGTGTCCCCTGCACTGGCAGGCGGGTTCTCAAACTCTGCGCCCCCAGGGGAGCCCCGGACACAGAATTTTGAAGTGGTTGGAGTGAGGCCCACCCACATCTCACCCCTGGGTCAAAATGAAAGTGAGTCTCAGACTGGATTCAGATACAAACAGGCATTTACGAGACACTGGTTAGAACACAGGCACAGAATGGTTCCTACAACCTGTTCTGGAGGCTCAAAGAAGGGCCCGCTCTCAGTCCTCTGCCTGCAAGTCTGTCTGCCCCACACACGCAGATGCAACATTCCTGAGCTGCAAAGGCTGAGCCCCCATGCGGCCCCACCCCAGGCCCAGCCTGAGGGGCACAGGCCACGGGCCTCCACACTCCCATGCCTGCTCTGGCAGTCTGACCGATCCCTACTTAAATACCTTTAACTTCACCAACGCGAGCCCATTTTTGGCATTTATCGTGCTAAGTAACAAGACACCACTGCTACCCACAAAACCCCGTTTTGGACGGCCAGGACGCTGATGAGAGAAGCCCAGGCTGTTGATGGAGTCGGCGGAGGGCTGGCGACAGCCCCGCCCTGAGGGTGTCCCTTCCTGAGTCAGTGCTGGGGGCCAGCTTCCAGGCTACACAGTCTCTGCCCCAACACTTCATTATGAAGATTTTCAAAACATGCAGAAAACTCGGAAGAACTGTACGACGAACACCAACACACCGGCCTCTAATCGACGTTTCTCAGACTGCAGCCTGCGTCGGAATCACCTCCGAGGTTTGTGAAAACCCACAGCTGGGGCCTCCCTCCAGTTCTGATTCAGCAGCGGCTCTGGGCTGAAAATGTGCATTTCTAACAAGCTTCTAGGTGAGGCTATGCTGCTGGTCTGGCACAGCACTTAGGGAACCACAGACCTTGGTGCTACCTGAAAGCTTTGCCACATTTACTTTGTTGCACGTCTGTGCACATCTGTGTCTGACCTTCCCGTCCTCCCTCTCACTTCTGCTACATTTCGGGGCAGGTGGCAGGCCTCAGCCCAGCACCCCTAAACGTGCCAACAGGACATCAACTAGACGCCAGTATTCCAAAATGGATTTTTTGAAGTAAAATTTACAGTGAAATGTGGACTGTGCAGTCTTTTTAAGTTTACTGAAGTATAATTTACATATAGCAAAAACCTCCCTTTTCAGTATAGGGTTCTATGAGTTTGTTTGTTTTAATTTTTTGGCCGTGCAGCATGTGGGATCTCAGTTCCCCGACCAGGGATTGAACCCGGGCCCTCGGCAGTGAAGGCACCAAGTCCTAGCCTCTAGGCCACCAGGGAACTCCCCTCTATGAGTTTAGACAAATATCTAAGCTGGGCACCACAGTCAAGATATAGAACTTTTCCTATGATATAAAACGTTCGTTAAGCCCCTTCGTAGTAACTTCGAGCCCCGGGTGGCCACCGATCTGTTTTTTGTTTTGTTTTTTTAAATTTTATTGAAGTATAGTTTGATTTACAATGTTAATTTCTGCTGTACAGCAAAGTGACTCAGTTATACATATATACATTCTTTTTGTTTGTTTTTTCCGGTTGTGTTTTTGGCTGCACCGTGCAGCATGCGGGATCTTAGTTCCCTGACTGGAAATCAAACCCGTGCCCCCTGCAGTGGAAGCGCGGTGTCATAACCACTGGACCGCCAGGAAAGTCTCTATATACGTTCTTTATTATATTCTTTTCCATGTTGGTTTATCACAGGATATTGAATATAGTTCCCTGTGCTGTACAGTGGGACTTTGTTGTTTATCCATCCTTTATATACTAGTTTGCATCTGCTGACCCCAACTTTCCAGTCCATCCCTCCCCCAACCCCCTCCCCCTTGGCGACCACAGGTCTGTTCTCTGTGTCTGTGATTCTGTTTCTGTTTGGTGGATAAGTCCATTTGTGCACTGATCTACCTGAGAGTCGCCTTTTCTGGAAGGCCCTAGGTGCTGTGCAGCCGTCTCCCCGAGCACACAGAACGGAGACTGAGCTGCCTTGTGGGTGGTTCACTCCGGTGATGGCTGAGCTGTGTTTTAGTGCTGGTAGCAGGAGGTTGGCTGCACATTCTCAGAATTAGATGTGAAGCTGATTGGCACACACGTGATATCACACCGGCTGCACTGGAGTATTTTAAGGTGAATTACGGGGCTTCCCTGGTGGCGCAGTGGTTGAGAATCTGCCTGCCAATGCAGGGGACACAGGTTCGAGCCCTGGTCCAGGAAGATCCCACATGCCGCGGAGCAACTAAGCCCGTGCACCACAACTACTGAGCCTGCGCTCTACAGCCCGCGAGCCACAACTACTGAGCCCACGTGCCACAAATACTGAAGCCCGCATGCCTAGAGCCCATGCTCCGTAACAAGAGAAGCCACCGCAATGAGAAGCCCGTGTACCGCAACGAAGAATAGCCCCCGCTCGCCACAATTAGAGAAAGCCCACACACGGCAACGAAGACCCAACGCAGCCAAAAATTAATTAATTAATTAATTAATAATTTAAAAATCTCCTAACAGCCGCCCTCGAGAGAATGCTGTGCACTGGACTCTGGCCTTAGCAGCGACCGGCACCTCACCTTCCCTGGGCCTCAGTCATGTTTTCTACTCTGTAGCTACCACTTCCTTAAAATGACTTCATGAAGCCTGGGTCTCTGTCCCCTCCCTCGGCCTCCTAATAACGCTTAGGACAGAGTGCTCTGTGATTCCATGGGTGGCCGGCAGGGCTGAGAATGTGAAATTATAACATTGCCCTACTCTTAGGCCAATTACTCCTTCAGGCCAACACATTCTTCTTCTCCTTTAAAGACTTTTTTAAAATTTATTTTTTCCATTTAATTGTGTAAAATACAAATGCTGACTTGTCACACACCCACGTGGAAATCTTTCCCTCACGTTTACAACTCAACAGCTTGGTGACTCCAGAGGGACGACTATCATCACTGTACAGAGCATGCTGTGTTAGTAGTTCAAGGTTATTCCAACCCATTTTCAAATACTCTGAAACATCTTCGTTACGTTATCTGATGAGACAGATCCACCAGAAAACGGAGGTGCCCCTGGTCAGTTCAGCTTCCGGCCAGTCAGGCCTGTTGTGTGCAGGTTCCTGACTGTGGTGCTTTGACCGCCACTTGGGAGCCCGGCCGGGCCGGCAGCTTCGAGGAGGGGTGCATAAATGGTCTTCCCAAGGGGCTGCACCACCCTGCGTTCCCGCCACCAGCGACAGAGCGCCTGCTGCCCCACATCCTCGCCTGCATTGGGTGCGGTCGGTGTTCTGGATTTTGGCCCTTCTCGTAGGGGAGGAGTGGTATCTCCTTGTTTTCATCTGCATTTCCCTGATGACGTGATGTGGACCATCTCTTCATAGGCTTATTGGCCATCTGTATGTCTTCTTTGCTGAGATGTCTGTTAAGGTCTTCGGCCCATTTTTAAAATTGGGTTGTTTGTTTTCTTACTTATTGACATTCTTCTTTTTTACTTGTGCATTTTACTTCACGTATTTTATTGAAAAGGTGTCTAGAAAAGCACGACCCACAAAAATACAGTGCTAATCACATATGCAATTCAATTAAATGTTTTCTAGTTAGCCACATTAGAAAAAATGAAAAAAGTGAAATAGATTTTAATTATATATTTTTCTTAACTCCAAATACTATTTCAACATGTAGTCAATATTAAAAATTTATTGAGATTATTTACTTTCTGTTTTTTTTGCACTGAGTCTTCAAAGTCTGGTGTGTATTTTAACTTACAGTATATCTATTATAATATTCAGACCAAAGGAAACCATAAACCAAACAAAAAGACAACATATGGAATGGGAGCAAATATTTGCGAATGATGCAGCCAACAAGGGATTAATTGCCAAAATATACAAACAGCTCATACATCTCAATAACCCAAAAAACAAACAATCCAATCAAAAAATGGACAAAAGATCTAAATAGACATTTCTCCAAAGAAGACATACAGATGGCCAACAGGCATGCGAAAAAATGCTCAACACTGCTAATTATTAGAGAAATGCAAATCAAAACCACAATGAGGTATCACCTCACACCAGTCAGAATGGCCATCATCAAAAAATCTACAAATAACAGATGCTGGAGAGGGTGTGGTGAAAAGGGGACCCTTCTACACTGTTGGTGCAGATGTAAGCTGGTGCAGCCACTATGGAGAACAGTATGAAGGTTCCTTAAAAAACTAAAAATAGAACTTCCATATGATCCAGCAATCCCAATCCTGGGCATGTATCTGGAGAAAACTATAATTTGAAAAGACAGGGCTTTCCTGGTGGCACAGAGGTTAAGAATCCGCCTGCCAATGCAGGGGACATGGGTTTGAGCCCTGGTCCCAGAAGATCCCACATGCCACGGAGCAACTAAGCCTGTGCGCCACAACTACTGAGCCTGCGCTCTAGAGCCCACGAGCCACAGCTACTGAAGCCCGTGCACCACAACTACTGAAGCCCGCTCGCCTGGAGCCCGTGCTCCGCAACAAGAGAGGCCATTGCAGTGAGACACCTGCACACTGCAACGAGGAGTGGCCCCCGCTCGCTGCAACTAGAGAAAGCCTGTGGGCAGCAGCGAAGACCCAACATAGCCAAAAATAAATTAAAAAAAAAAAAAGATACATGTAGCCCAATGTTCATAGCAGCACTATGTCCAATAGCCAAGACATGGAAGCAACCTAAATGGCCATTGACAGATGAATGGATAAAGATGTGGTACATATATATAATGGAATACTACTCAGCCATAAAAAAGAATGAAATAATGCCATTTGCAGCAACAGATGAACCTAAAGATTATCATACTATGTGAAGTCAGACAAAGACAAGTATCATACGATATCGCTTATATGCGGAATCTAAAAAAATGATACAAATGAACTTATTTATGAAACAGAAACAGACTCATAGACATAGAAAACAAACTTATGGTTACCAAAGGGGAAAGGGGGGGAGGGATAAATTATGAGTTTGTGATTAACAGATACACACTACTATATATAAAACAGATAACCAACAAGGATCTACTATATAATACAAGGAATGATATTCAATATCTTGTAATAACCTATAATGGAAAAGAATCTAAAAAGGAACATATATATATATATATATATATAGGTATAACTGAATCACTTTGCTGTATACCTGAAACTAATGCAACTTTGTAAATCAACTCTATTTCAATAAATATAAAAAAAAACCCTAACAATATTCAGACTAGTCACTTTTTTTTTCTTTTGGCCACACTGCACGGCATGTGGGATCTTAGTTCCCCGACCAGGTATCGAACCCAGGCTCCCTGCAGTGGAAGCGTGGAGTCCTAACCACTGGAGTGCCAGGGAATTCCCCAGACTATCCACATTTTAAATGTTCAAGTCACATGTGGCTAGTGGCTACTGTATAAGGGCATCACACGTGTAGGAGCAATGGTTAACCAGGACCCCCCATGGCTGAGAGGGAAAAGTGTTGAGCTGTGGATAACAAGAATAATATTGTAGAGCAGATTTTGGTTTGCAGAGACTTTCCCAAACATTATCTCATGCAGTCCTTGGAGCAACCCCATGAGATAATTATTTTCACCACCGTTTTGCAGTGCGAAAATCCAGGCTCCGAGGGGTGAAAGTGGTTGAGTAGGTAATGCAGCCGGCTCGTCTCCCCCGCCACCAAGGCATCTCATCTCCACACAACCTCCTGTTAAGCAGAGACCCTACAATCTAGGCGTCACTGAGGAACACAAAGCCCCTTTCAAGAAGAATGCAAGGGCTATACCTCCTCAACCATTCTGGAAAACAACACCCCAAGAAGGAATGCTCACATTAATGTGGTCAAAGGCCAGGGTCACTCAGACTTTAATGCTCATAAGAATTTCTAGATGGGCTTATTTAAAATGAAGATTCCTGGGCCCCAAACCCAGACATTCTTATTCAGCAAGGCTGAGGTGGGAACTCAAGAATCTGCATTTTAATCAAGAGCCCCAGGGTCCTGATACAAGTGGTCCTAAGGCCCATGAGTTTCCATAGATGACCTGGGAGAGTGTGCAGGACCTTGAAATAAGAGTCCTACTGGAGAATTCCCTGGCAGTCCAGTGGTTAGGACTCTGTGCTTTCACTGCTGAGGTGCTGAGGGCGCAGGTTCAATACCTGGTCGGGGAACCAAGATCCTGCAAGCCGCGTGGCAAGGCCAAAAAAAAGAAAGAAAACATCTTACTGAAGAACTGAAACTCATATCAGAAGGTTGTTTGACCTCAGGCAATTCTGGAATCCCGGAGAGGCAGCAAGTTCACAGAGGAAATCTACACTCTGCTATACAAGAGGATTTAATGCTAGGTTAAGATGATTCTCATGTATTGCATATAAAAGGAGGTTGTGCATTTTTCTGTAGTATATATTGATGAAATGTTTAGAAAAAGATTATCAAATAAATGTTACCATGTCATTCCACATTGGCACGTATTTATTTATATACATGTGTATCTACACAAAATGAATGAAAAACACCAAAATATTCATAGTTGTTATCACTCTACCTCACAGGGTTATGGATAATTTAAAAAATTTCTTCTTTCACTTTGATATTTTCTTCTGAATTTTGTGCAATACACGTTATTTTAATAAAAAAACATTTCAGGAAATAAGTAATCATAGAGAAAGGTCTTGAAAGTTCAGTCCAACTAGTAGTTACTTCTTTGTATAGATGAGGTCTTAGGAAAAGTTTACATTTGGTAGGTTTTTAAAAGACCCATGTTTTCTCACTTGGGTGATAAATGAAGACGACTCATGTTATACTTGCACATTGAGTGTAAAACTGAAAAAGTTGGATCTGTCGGGTCCTCCAAGGCTGGAAGCTGCTTAAAGGAGTTTCTGTCCACTGGCGCCAAGCTGCTCCGGGCACTTTGCATCTCGTGCCAGGTAAGCAGAGATGGAGGAGCTGAGGCTCCAGGGTGTGGGGACCCGAGGGAGGGACAGGGCACCTCAAGTTCTTCTGACATCAAAGCCCAGGGGAGCCTCGTGCATCACAGAGCCAGGCAGATCTGAAACCTAAGGGGCGAGACAATCCACAGCTGCTGATTTAGCATACAGGTAGCTCTACCCCCAAGCCAAGTGCTCTCTGTTTAAGATGAGAATGTTAACGTGGGGGCATCACAGTTTCAAGGGAGACATCTGAATATGTGTGTGTAGTTATATTTTTACATATAAAAAATATATATATATAATGTATATTTTCTAGAAAGTGCAAGCAAATTTCTAAAGGCAGGAAAAAAAGTGTTTCCAGGCAGCCTCTCCAGTCCTGGCAAGCATGGTACAGCCTTCCGTGGAGCACACGCTCCTCGCTGAGGGCCTGTGGGTGCCCCGCGGGGTGAGTCCTGCATTAGGTCCGGGTTTGGACCTGCCTTGTGTGCTCTTGGACAGTTCCTGAGCTACAATGACAAGGATGCCAAGGGAAGGCGTCTTGAGCCGCCCTCGCTGGGACCCTGCCTGCATCCTTGGGCTCCCAGCCGGGACTCAGGGTCTCCACACCTGAAAGAAAAAGGAAGAAGAGTCGTATAACTTCGCAAGGTTTTTGTGAGCCTTCCATGCACTAATTCATGAGAAGTGCTGAGCCCTCACAGATGAGTAAAATGGAGAAAACTTTGTCAGAAATCCCAGCCCTGTGGTTGCCTAACCGCCAGTTGCTAAGAGCAGGGAGGGCCAAGCACCTGGCGCCCACACCTCCGGGCTTGTCCCCGCCGTGTCCCAGGCCACATCTCTCCTTGAAGCTCACCTGCAGGTCTTAGCATTTACTCCACCAGCTTTTCTCCTTCTTCTTGGTGTCGCCCCCTCCTCCTGGGCAGGTTTCATGGGAAGGTCAGGATCTAAGATGATGGAAAGGGCTTTGATGGTCCCATGTGGCCTTCACTCCACCTGGCAGGCAGCACAGCAGACGGAGCTGGGGGAGACAGCAGGAGCCCCCTCTTCTTCTACAGCCAGGGGAGCAGGCCAAGTGTATGGACCTTGGGGACCACAGAAACCTAAGGACTCAGGACAAAACAGGCGTAAAAAGAATGGGGAGGAATTGTGTGAAAATGGCTAAGCCACGTCAATCACTGCAAAACTGCCAGAAAAATTCTCATTTGATGAAAAAGCAGAGTAACTATTCCTTCTGTTCTGTACAGTGGGAAGGTGCATTTCACTCAACGGGACACAAAAATAAACTTTAAAGAAGGAAAAAGACACTGCACAGCATAAGCGAGCTGCTTCTGAAGGAGGCCCCTCCCGCTGCGTCACACACAGGACCCAGAGAACTTGTGCTTCTGTAAAGTTCCTTTCAGGGTGCTCGTCCTGACTGAACTCCCACAGCACCCCAGCCTGTACAATCTCCCCACCCCCTTTCCAGCACTGAGCTCCAGGCCCAGCTTCACCAGTCATGCTCCCACTGGTACCAGTCAGCGTGCTTTAGGAAGGAGGTCTGAGGGCCCTCTGCAGAGAGCATTTGTCTGGCTTTGGGATCAGAGCAATGCCAGCCTCATAATAAGAGCTGGGAAGTGTTCTACTTTCTGGAAACATTTGTGTAGAGTTGGTCTTATTTCTTCCTTAAATGGATGGAAGAATATAGCAGTGGAACCATGTAGGCCTAGAGTTTTCTGTATGTAATAAGACATTCCTTCTCTTTTAAGAGGCTTTTATATCCTCCTAAGTATTCATCCACTTACTTAAACAGTGATTGAACTAGAACTGCTACATGCTTTGGGCCACATTGAAGGTCTCCAACCCAGCAGTGTTAGAACCCAACTGAAGTGACACGGGCTCAACTTCTGAGGCACCTTAAAAAGCTCATTGGTCTCTAGATTGTTTGTGAGCTATTTTTGTTATGTAGTCTTACAAAAGACATGAGGATTGGCTGAAAACAGCTAAAATTCAGCACTCTATAACAGTTTAAAACCCAGATGCCTGGCCAAGAAGCATATGAAAAGATGCTCAACATCACTAATCACTAGGTAAATGAAAATCTAAGCCATAATAAGATATCACTTTAATAGTGGGTGACCACTATTAAAACAAAACAAAACGAAATGAACGTGGGCTGTGGATCATTTGGGCATGCTCCCTCTACCTTTCTCTAGCTCACTGGTATCTCCCAGAGAAGAGTTTATACGCTTGTCTGGAGTCCCAGTTTTTGCAACTGCTGCCCAGGGGACACCTCCAGATAGCCTGGCTCTGGTGGCCAGTGGGGCTTACACTTGCAGTCCCACAGGGCTGTATACATTGCATTCTTTTAAAAGCTGCTGCCTGAGGGCCTGGCTTCCAGTCAGCCTGAATCCAGGTGCTGAGACCCTCCCCTTTGGGACACTGGCAGGTCTTGGTACACGCCTTTTACTGGGAGCAAGTAAAAATATCATAGGCTGTTTGAGCTGCATGTAAATCAATGAACTGAGAACACACCCTCACACCCTATACAAAAATAAACTCAACATAGCTTAAAGACTTAAATATAAGACATGACACCGTAAAACTCCTAGAAGAAAACATAGGCAAAACATTCTCTTACATAAGTTGTACCAATGTTTTCTTAGGTCAGTCTGCCGACCCAATAGGAATAAAAGCAAAAATAAACAAATGGGACCTAATCAAACTTACAAGCTTTTGTACAGCAAAGGAAACCATAAACAAAATGAAAAGACAACCTACAGACTGGGAGAAAATATTTGCAAATGATGCGACTGACAAAGTATTAATTTCCAAGATACACAAACAGCTCATACAATTCAACAACAACACAACAACAACAAACAACCCAATCAAAAAATGGACAGAAAGGCTTCTCTGGTTGCGCAGTGGTTGAGAATCCTCCTGCCAATGCAGGGGACACGGGTTCGAGCCCTGGTCTGGGAAGATCCCACATGCTGGGGAGCAACCAAGCCCATGAGCCACAACTACTGAGCCCACGTGCTGCAACTACTGAAGCCTGTGCGCCTAGAGCCCGTGCTCCACAACAAGAGAAGCCACCGCGATGAGAAGCCTGTGCACTGCAACGAAGAGTAGCCCCACTTGCCACAACTAGAGAAAGCTTGTGTGCAGCAACAAAGACCCAATGCAGCCAAAAATAAATAAATAAATAAATATAAAAAAAGAAAAGAAAACCCTCCTTTATTAAAAAAAAAACACACACACAAAAAATTTCATCTACTTAGTTCTTGCCTGTGCATTTTCTAGGCAGGCATTTAAAAAAAAACAACAACAATGGGCAGAAGACCTAAATAGACATTTCTCCAAAGAAGACATACAAATGGCCAACAGGCACGTGAAAAGGTGCACAACATTGCTAATTATTAGAGAAATGTAAATCAAAACTACAATGAGTTGCCACCTCACACTGATCAGAATGGCCATCATTAAAAAATCTACAGGGGCTTCCCTGGTGGCACAGTGGTTAAGAATCTGCCTGCCAACGCAGGGGACACGGGTTCAAGCCCTGGTCTGGGAAGATCCCACATGCTGCGGAGCAACTAAGCCTGTGTGCCACAACTACTGAGCCTGTGAGCCACAACTACTAAGCCTATGTGCCACAGCTACTGAAGCCTGTGTGCCTAGTCCATGCTCTGCAACAAGAGAAGCCACCATGAGAAGCCCGTGCACCGCAACAAAGAGCAGTCCCCTCTTGCCGCAACTAGAGAAAGCCTGCGCATAGCAATGAAGACACAATGCAGCCAAAAATATAAATAAGTAAAAAAAAAAATCTACAAATAACAAATGCTGGAGAGGCTGTGGAGAAAAGGGAACACTCCTGCATTGTTGGTGGGAATGTATATTGGTGTAGGCACTGTGGAAAACAGTATGGAGAACAGTATGGAGGTACCTCAAAAAGCTAAAAATAGAGTTGCCATGTGATCCAACAATCCCACTTCTGGACAAATATCTGGACAAAACTATAATTCAAAAAGATACATGCACCCCAAGGTTCATAGCAGCACTGTTTACAATAGGCAAGACATGGAAACAACCTAAATGTCCATTGACAGATGAATGGATAAAGAAGACGTGGTACATACATACAATGGAATACTACTCAGCCATAAAAAAGAATGAAATAATGCTATTTGCAGCAACATGGATAGACCTAGGGATTATCATACTAGGTGAAGTAGGTCAGAAAGAGAAAGACAAATACCATATGATATCACTTATATGTGGTATGACATGATATCACTTTTATGTGGTATGACACATATAATGACACAAGTGAACTTATCTACGAAACAGAAACAGACATACAGACATAGAGAACAGACTTGTGGTTGCCAAGGGGGAGGGGTGTGGGGGGAGGGATTGTTTGGGAGTTTGGGATTAGCAGATGCAAACTATTATATATAAAATGGATAAACAACAAGGTCCTACTGTAGAGCACAGGGAACTATATTCAATATCCTGTGATAAACCATAATAGAAAAGAATATGAAAAAGAATGTATATATACGTATAACTGAAACACTTTGCTGTACAGCAGAAATTAATTTACACAACATTGTAAGTCAACTATACTTGAATAAAAAAAATAATAAGCTGTTTGGACAAGCACAAGATTTGAGAGACAACCAAGAGCTGGGGCAGGGTTGAATGACAAATTTCACCTCCAGCACGAGGCTGCTCCTTCAAGACTGGGAGAGGTAGTTGTTATATCTACTGTATAGAAACCAACACAGAAAGTCAAGCAAAATGAAGAAACAGAGGAATATGTTCCAAATGAAAAAATAAGATAAAATCTCAGAAGAAACTTAATGAAACGGAGATAAGTAATTTACCTGATAAAAAGTTAAAACTAATGGTCATAAAGATGCTTACTGAAATGAAGAGAAGAATAGATGAACACAGTGAAAATTTCAACAGGGAGATAGAAAATATAAGAAAGTATCAAACAGAAGTAACAGAGCTGAAGAATATAATAACTGAAAAATACACTTAAGGGTTCAACAGCAGACAAGATGAAGCAGTAGAAAGAATCAGTGAACATGAAGACAAGGCAGTGAAACTCAACAGAGCAGCAAATAGAAGGAGAAAAATAACTTGTTACATACAAGGGAACCCCCATAAGACTCTCAGCAGAAAAAAACTTTTCAGGCCAGGAGGGAGTGTCATGATATATTCAAAGAGCTGAAAGGGGAAAAAACTTGCAACCAAGAATACTCCACCTGACAAAGTTATCATTCAGAATTGAAGGATAAAGAGTTTTCCAGAAAGCAAAAGCTCAAGGAGTTCATCACCATTAAACTAGCCTTAAAAGAAATGTTAAAGGGGCTTCTTTAAGCTGGAAAGAAAGCTGTAAGACATTGAGGAAATTGAGAAAACAATCTCATTTACAATTGCATCAAAAAGAATAAAATACCTAGGAATAAATTCAACCTAGGAGGTCAAAGACCTACATACTGAAAACTATAAGACATTCAGAAAAGAAATTGAAGAAGACACAGCTAAATGGAAAAATATTCTATGCTCATGGATTAGAAGAATTAATATTGTTAAAATATCCATACTACCCAAAGCAATCCACAGATTAAAAGCAATCCCTATAAAAATTCCAATGGCATTTTTCACAGAAATAGAACAAACAATCCTAAAATTTGTATGGAACCACAAAAGAGCCTGAAGAGCCAAGCAATCTTGAGAAAGAAAAATAAAGCTGGAGGCATCATGCTCCCTGATTTGCCTATCTGGGATAAATCCCACTTGGTCATAATGTATAACTATTTACACATTGTTGGATTTGATTTGCTATTATTTGTTAAGGATTTTTGCATCTATGCTTATGATAAATATTAGTCTGTTGTTTTTCTTTCTTGTAATGTCTTTGTCTGGTTTGGGTATTAGGGTAATGCTGGCCTTACAGAATGAGTTAAGAAGTGTTCTCTCTTCTTCTATTTTCTGGAAGAGATTGTAAAGAATTTGTATACTTTCTTCCTTAAGCGTTTGGTAGAATTCACCAGTGAACCCATGTGGGCCTGGTGCTTTCTGTTTTAGAAGGTTATTAGTTATTGATTCAATTCATTATAATAGACAAAGGTCTATTCAGATCATCTATTTCTTCTTGTGAGTTTTTATAGAGATTTACTTTTTAAACATTACTTTTAATTTCTAAAAGTAAATATATACTCATAAAAAATGTGGAAAACAAAAAAAGATGGAATCACAATTATTCATTACTTTCCAACTCAGAAGAATTTGTTAATATTTTTGAATATTTCCTCCCAGAATGTTTGTGTGCATATATTTTAAAAACATAATTGAATTACTTTATTTATAATATTTTATGCTTCCTTTAAATGTAACATTCTATTACCAGCATAGTTTTAGTCATTAAGAACTTTTTAAAAAAAATAAATTTATTTATTTATTAATTATTGGCTGTGCTGGGTCTTGGTTGCTGTGCGCAGGCTTTCTCTAGTTGCAGTGAGCGGGAGCTACTCTTCGTTTCGGTGCGCGGGCTTCTCATTGTGGTGGCTTCTCTGGTTGCGGAGCACGGGCTCTAGGCGTGCAGGCTTCAGTAGTTGTGGCACACAGGCTTCAGCAGTTGTGGCACACGGGCTTTAGCACTTGTGGCGCACGGGCTTAGTTGCTCCGTGGCATGTGGGATCTTCCTGGACCAGGGCTCGAAACGATGTCCCCTACATTGGCAGGCGGATTCTTAAACACTGCACCACCAGGTAAGCCCCATTAAGAACTCTTAATAAACATTTTCCAAATAGAAATGTTAACTTACATAACATCTCTGTGTTTCAGTTTTCTCATCTGTAAAATAGGTTCAATAATATACACATCTCATAGGACGGTTGTGAAAAATAAATGAGATAATGCATGCAAACGTGTAAAGTGCCTAGCATGTAGATTGTTAAAAATGGCCATAAATTCCTCCATCCTATGTGCATGCCCTTTTGTAGTGTGTCTTAGCTATAACCGACCAGGAAGTAAAGTCTACTTCTCCACTTCCTTGATTCTTGGCATGGCTTTGTGACTTGCTTTGGCCAACTGAATGTGGCAAAAATGAAGTTGTGTAGCTAATGAGCCAAGTGCTTACTATGCCTTGCAGCTTCTGGTCTGACTCTACTGGAACCCTGAGACCACGATGTGAAAGACACATGGCCCAGACAACAGCCATAGGCATCAGCTAGATACGGAGGTGAAGTACCTTAGACCACCTAACCCCCTTCCTCCAAGCTGAGCTCTCAGATAACCACAATTACATGAGGGAAACCAGGCGAGACCGGAACTGCCTAGCTGAGACCAGCCCAAATAAAATGGTTGTTACTTTAGCTTCTAGGTTTTCAGGTGGTTGTTACATAGCAATAAAAAGATAACTGATACAGTGATGATTAAATACTATTATTATTACTGCCATATAAATCTAAAAGGTGAGACTATGATACTGGGATACTTATCTAAGCACTTTAAAATGTCTTTACGCATTCAACACATATTTTACTGTCTCATATATATAAAGCAGAATCTTAATATTCAGGCCATGGTGGACATCAATACCACAAAGAAATCTATTCACATACATTTCCTAATCCCAAAGAACTAACAAATAAATTACTGGAGATCTTTCTTCATGTGTAACCTTTTTTTTTTTTTTTTAAATATTTTTTTGGGACTTCCCTGGTGGCCCAGTGGTTAAGACTCCATGCTCCCAATGCAGAAGGCCCGGGTTTGATCCCTGGTCAGGGAACTAGATCCCGCATACCACAATTAAAAGATCCTGCATGCCTCAACTAAGACCCAGCGTAGCCAAATAAATAAAAGAATAAATAAATATTAAAAAAAAACACCATTTCCCACATGAAAATAAAAAATAAAAATATTTTTAAAATTTTATTTTATTTTTCTTGGCTGTGCCGCTTCCCAGGCATGAAGATTCCAACCAGGGAATGATCACACGCCCTGTGCAGTGGAAGCGTGAAGTCTTAACCACTGGACCATCTTAATCCCAAGATTAGTACATCTTTATTTGAATGTGCAGGGTAGTGAACTGGCAGAAATGTATAATTAAGTAATTATGGCAGCAATGCTATTTTTTTCATGTTTTCATGAAATCAGCTACCCTTGGGCAATAGAGGGAGTTGATGGGAAATTAGCCTCTTATTTTGTCCCCCTTGCCTCATTGCAAAAGGAAACAGAATCTACAAGATGATGATGGTGATTACAATGGCTCACATTTGTTGAGTGCTTAGTATATATAGCAGACACTATGCCAACTATTTTAGATGCATTTATTCCTCATAACAGGTTATTTGGTATTCTGTTATCCTAATATGGATCAGGAATCTGAGTTGGAGCAGTTAAGTGATTCAAGATTAACCAGCTAGCAACTGACTGAGCTGAAGTTTAAACTTAAGATCTATCTAACTTCAGAGCCTAAGCTTTTTAAGCATTAATTAAGCTTTTTAGTTGCCTTCCACAACTTGCTTCTGGTAAATACACTGTTGACACTCTGCAGACTCTTGAGGAATAGCATATCTGTTTAAAAATCACTTTCGGGGGCTTCCCTGGTGGCGCAGTTGTTAATAATCCGCCTGCTAATGCCAGGAACAACGGTTCGAGCCCTGGTCCTGGAAGATCCCACATGCCGCGGAGCAACTAAGCCCGTGCGCCACAACCACTGAGCCTGTGCTCTAGAGCCTGCGAGCCACAACTACTGAGCCTGCCTGCCACAACTACTGAAGCCTGCACACCTAGAGCTCGTGCTCCTCAACAAGAGAAGCCACCGCAATGAGAGGTCCATGTACCGCAATGAAGAGTAGCCCCGGCTCGCCGCAACTAGAGAAAACCCGCGTGCAGCAATGAAGACCCAACACAGCCAGAAATAAATAAAATAAAATTTATATAAAAAATAATTTTCAATCTAATCATTTAAATGCTTAAAACAGGGGGTCACTTAAAAAAGTGAGAGATATTTCAACTCTCTGAAAAGCAAATGTGACCCGTCATTCTGTTCCATTGGCTTAAAATGTACTGTAAATGAGATGGTTCTGAGAACCAGGGAAGGGCTTAAAAAATGGACTCCCAAATCCCATACCTCAGAGTGTGTTGTAGTGGGAGTAGCCTTTAAAAAACGCTACCAACCGCCCCAAGCTGTAATGCGAAGAATGACTAGAGATGACACAGCAAGACCACTTAGGGACATCAGGACTGGTTCATGGCAGCACTGCTTGTAGTGCTAATGCCAAGCAGGCACGTACGCTCCTTTGTAAAAAATACACTTTTTAGGGGAATATAAAACAACCTATCTTCTAAGTAATAATTATACTGCCTCTAGGCTTAATTCTTCTAGGAATAGTTACGGAAATGCATATATTTTTTTCTACTCTTGGTAACAAGCAGATGCTTTACTGAGAGTGTTTACATACACCTTTTTCTGAAATAGAAACCCATAAATAAATATTGTGCTTATAAATGCCATACACCTGGTCTCCCACAGATGTACATGAAGGAAAAATTTGAAAAGTTTAATAACGCCCCCAGAGAGGTTCAAATTTACAATCCACAACTTTTATCAAGAGTCAGAAAATTCTATAAAAAATATATTCTATTAAATCTTTTCCAGAAACATGTTTTGTACATATTCATGAATGCCTATTTTCCTGCCACCAGAAGCTGTCCTTAACCTCAGCATCAGAAATAGCCATGGAGCTATAGTCACTGACTAAGGAGTATTCTGTAAAACTTCACATTACATATTTCTGATTTTAATTAGGATAATTTACCTTTCTCTCAATTTGAAATGCTGGAATATGTAAAAGAAAGAGGGAGAACAGGAAAAGTGAAGAAAGCTTGATGACCTATTTTCACATACCTCAAATGTTCACTCTTTAAAAAAGTTTTGTGGTAAAATATACATAACATAAAATGTATGATTTTAACTATTTTTAGGTGTACAATTCAGTAACAGTAAGTATATTCATAATGTTGGGCAACCATCACCACTGTCCTTTTCCAGAAATTTTCATTGTCCCAAACAGAAACTCTGTACCCACTAAATAATAACTCCTCAGTCCCATCTCCTGCCAGGCCCAGGTAACCTCTATTCTACTTTTTGTACCTATGAAGTTGTCAATTATAGGTGCCTCATATAAGTGGAATCATACAATATTTGCTCCTCTGTGTCTGGATTATTTCACTTGGCATAATGTTTTCAAGGTTCATCACTATGGTGGCAAGTACCAGTATTTACTCCCTTTTTTAAAAAAATTTATTTTTTGCTGTATTGGGTCTTCGTTGCTGCACGCAGGCTTTCTCTAGTTGCGGAGAATGAGGTCTACTCTTCATTTTGGTGCGTGGGATTCTCACTTGCAGTGGCTTCTCTTGTTGCAAAGCACAGGCTCTAGGCACGCGGGCTTCAGTAGTTGTGGCGTGTGGGCTCAGTAGTTGTGGCACATGGACTTAGTTACTCTGAGGCATGTGGGATCTTCCCGGACCAGGGATTGAACCCGTGTCCCCTGCATCGGCAGGCGGATTGTTAACCACTGTGCCACCAGGGAAGTCCACTTCATTCCTTTTTGAGGCTGCATAATATTCCATAGTATTCATAACCATTCATCTGTTGACACTTAGTTATTTCCACTTTTTGACTATTGTGAACAATGCTGCTATGAACATTGGTGTTCAAATAGCTGATTCAGTCCCTGCTTTCAATTCTTTTCAGTATATACCTGGAAGTGTAATACTCATTTGAGTAAATTCTAAAGAAAAAGAGAACGGATGCATATACTTAAATATTAAAACGTGTGTTCAGAGCTGGACCTAGAAGGCCAAGTTAGGTGGATTAAGGGATGCCTGAAAAACTACCTTAACTGTTCTATAATAAAACTATAGTTCCACTGACTCAAGGTATTGGGAAATTCTGTTTTGATGAGAGCTTATTATTTGGAAAGGTTCAAAATGAGAGCTTATATCTAAGAAACTAAACCTCCCCAATATCACCAATAAAAGGTTGTGAGGTTCTTCATTTTCACAGTTTCAATGTTTTCCCTTTAACTGATTGACTAGAGTGCCCTCATGTGTCTGTATTTTTATACTACGGTGGTTTTGAAAAAGATTTAATATTGGAATCAGAACTGGGGAGGAAATTTTAAGTATCATGCTTTAAAAAGTTGAATGCATGCAAGGTCCCATCCCTAACCACCTTAAAAAAATTTTTTTTTTACAGTGATGTAAATCACATGCATAAAAGACAATCTAAAATGTATAGCTACAATGTAAAGAATGGAAAACCACGCCACTTTTAGTGAGAAAAAGTACATTACTAGTGCCTTAGAAACTCCCTGGATGCCCTTCAAAATTGCATGCAGCTTACTCTCAGAAGTAACACTGTCCTGAATTTAGTGTTTTCATCCCCTTGCTTCTCGTTATAGTTTTAACACTTGTGTTTGCTTCCCTATATAGTGTTTTTTTTTTTGGGGGGGGGTGCATTCCTATTTTTGAACTTTTTATAAATTGAATCTTATTGTGTTTTCTGTGACTTGCTTTTTTTATACTACCTTTTCAAAAAGCATGTTGATTCATTCGTTCACTTTCAAATCTTTATGGTACTCCACTTTATAAATAGTCTTCATAGTCATTCAGATTGTTTCCAGTTATTACAAATAAAGATGTTAGAACATTATTCAACGTGGTGCCTGGTGCTCATGTGTAACAGTTCCCCTAAAGTATACTAATAGGAGTGCAATAGATGAGTCTTAAGGGGTGCACATATCTAGTCTTTCTAGGTAATGCCAGTTTTTCCAAAGTGGATGAGAGTAGCCCATAATAATTCCCTTTCCTCCAAATCCTTGCCAGCACTTGGTCATCAGACTTTTACATTCCCGCCAATCTAGTAGAGTGAAATGTTATCTCATTGTCGTTTAAATGTGCATTATGATTATTCATGAGGTTGGGCATCTTTTCCATGTTTCCATGTAATCTGTGTTTTCTCTCCTATGAAATGCCTATCATGTCTTTTCCCACTTTTCTATTGGATTGTCTTTTCCTTACTGATTCATAGGCATTCGTTTTTTCTTTAAGGTGCTATTTTTTAAAAATAGCAAGAAATAACATTCATGGAGAAGAGTATGCACAACACGAAAGCACTGTTTATAAAGAATATTTTAAATCAAACAACTGAGTAACCACCACCTAGGTCAAAAAGAGAATGTTCTCAACACTCCAGAAGCGCCTCCTCTAACCCTCCATGATCACAGTCCCCTCCTTTGCTCGGAGGTAACTACCATTCTGACTTTTGTAGTAATTACTTCATTGCTTTTCTCTTTATAATTACATCACCTGGAAATGCACCCTGAACAACATAGTTTAGTACTGCCTACTTCTGGATGTTAAAATGGATTCCCACAGTAAATATTCCTTTGTCTTTGTCTTCCTATACCCAGAACTATGTTTGCGAATTTCATGCTGTTTCGTGTAGCTACTGGTTGGCCATAAAGTTCCTTCGTTTTAAAGCAAAAATAAAAGACACATTTTTCATTTTCACCAAGAACTTTATTGAACAACATATTCACCCTTTTGTTCCACTACCTTCTGCCATTTTTCAGGCAACTTCATAATTCCATCTTCCCAAAACTTTTTATCTTTTTGAGCAAAGAACTTTTCCGGCTGCCTTTCACAGTCTTCCAGGGAATTGAAATTTTTTCCATTAAGAAAATTTTGTAAAGACCAAAATAAATGGAAATCCGAAGGTGCAATCAATGTCTGGTGAAAACAGCGGATGAATCAGAACTTCCCAGCCAAGCTGTAACAGTTTTTGCCTGGTCATCAAAGATACATGCAGCCTTGCATTATACTGATGGAAGAGTATGCATTTTCTGTTGACTAATTCCAGGCGCTTTTCTTCGAGTGCTCCTTTCAGTTGGTCTAATTGGGAGCAGTAGTTGTTGAAATTGTTTGGTTTTTCTGTAAGGAGCTCATAATAGAGGACTCCCTTCCAATCCCACCATATACACAACATCACCTTCTTTGGATGAACTCCAGTGATGTTGGTGTGGTTGGAGGTGGTTCATTTCGCTTGCCCCACAATCTCTTCCGTTCCACATTATTGTACATTATCTGCTTTTCATCGCCTGTCACAATTTGTTTTAAAAACGGAACGTTTTCGTTATCTTTAAGTAGAGAATCGCACGCGGAAATATGGTCAATAATGTGTCTTTCGCTTAACTTATGTGGAACCCAAACATCAAAGCGATTCGCAAAACCCAGCTGGTGCAAAGGATTTTCAGCGCTTGATCTGGATATTTTGAGTATGCTGTCTATCTCCCGCGTGGTATAACATTGATTGTCCTCCATTAATGTCTCGATTTGATTGCTATCAACTTCAACTGGTCTAACCCGAGTGAGGAATTTTACAAACCATTTTTGACACGTTCGATCCGTCACAGCACCGTCTCCACACGCTGCACAAATCTTTTTGTGCGTTTCAGCTGCATTTTTACCTTTCTTGAAATAATAAAGCATAACATGACGAAAATATTGCTTTTTTTCCTTCCATCTTCAACATTAAGATGGCTACACAAAAATTCACCAATTTTTATGTCTGTTTAAATGCACGCTGATATGATAGCTGTCACATACAATCTAACAAAGCTTTCCAATGAAGTGAAAGACAACTAGGTACTGCTAGAGACAGCTTACCGGGAAAAACGAACGAACGTCTTGGCCACCGCAACAGTCCGTTCGTCCTGGTTGCCGTATGCCACCCACTGCTGTTGGGTAGTTGTGCTGCTGCACGGTCTACCACAATTCACTGAAGTATCGTCGCCTTAGACACTCGGGGGGGTTTCCAGACTTCGTCCTTATTAACGACGCCGCCAGGAATATTCCTGTAGCTTCTCCGGGTGTCCTTGAGCCAGGTTTTCTCTAAATACCACAGAGCGGAATTGTTAGATCGCAAGTACACGCACCTTCACCTCTGCTTCACGACCCTCAACCGCCCAGAGTGGGCGCACGGCCTACGCCGCCGCCAGCGTCAGAGGATCCCCGCGGTCCACCCACGGCGCAGGTCAGAGTGTCTCATTTCCGCCAAGCCAGCGGGTGCAGTGTGTCTAAAATCCAACCAGCCTAAGCCAGTCCCTGTGGTTTTAACGCGTCCCCGGGTTAGCACTGCGCCCGAGCGCCTTCTGTGTTGACCGGACACCTGGATTCCTCCGTTTTAAAGCACTTGCCCAACTCTTCTGCCCCCTTCCCACCGGGATGTCTGTGCTTTTCTCCAGGAGTCCTTGGGCCTCCCGGACACAAGCTTTGCAGCCACCACACGCCTCTCGGACGTCTCCTCCGGGCCTGCGGCTTGTTTCTCTGAGAAGTCTTTTTCTTTTTTTTTTTCACTTTAGTCAGATTTGCCAGCCTTCTCCCGTTAGCGCTTGTAGTACCACGCATCACACCCCTTGGCCGTGAAGGCGGCCCACGGTTATTCCCAGAGCGCGCTCACCCTTAACTTCCGTAGCCCGGCGTCCGCCTCCCTCAAGCAGCCCCTCCGCGCGCGCCCGTCCCTCAGCGTCTAGCCCGCTACGCCGGCGCCCGCCCTTTCCCAGGACGCAGAGCGCAGGCGCGCCCGCCGGGCCCCCGCACCGCACCGCCTAGTGCGCCTGCGCCGAGAGACGCCCCGCCCCCACACGCCGGTCGTCTATAAATTCTCGAGCGTCTCCTCGCGAGAGCTTTGATTCTCATGCTCGCTGTTGAGGTCGGAGGTCAGGGCGAGCGTCTAGCGGGCCGCAGGAGGAAGATGGCGGTGGAGTCGCGCGTTACTCAGGAGGAGATTAAGAAGGAGCCCGAGAAGCCCATCGATAGGGAGAAGGTGCGGGTCTAGAGAGGTAGAGGGGGCCCCGGGGCGGAGGGGCGGCCGGGAGGGGGCGGCCGTGCGCGGGTGGAGGGGAAGGAAGGGGCTGCGCTCGCCGCCGCCTGACTCTCGCCTCTCCCGCCCCCAGACCTGCCCGCTGTTGCTGCGCGTCTTCACCACCAACAACGGCCGGCACCACCGCATGGACGAGTTCTCCCGCGGAAACGTGCCGTCTAGTGAGCTGCAGATCTACACCTGGTGAGTCAGGGCCTGGCGTCGGGGCGGGGGTCGCTGGGGGCCCGCCTGCCGCGTTTTCAGTTCCTCCAGCTCTCGGGGCCTCTGGGCGCAACTCGCGGGAAGTCGGGGTCTCAGCTGTTGGAGAAATGGGTATTTGCTTATCTTGTGGCGCTTTTACGTCTGAGGTTGAAACTTTTGGGTTGTAAAGAATTGAGCCAAGGTTGCTGTCACTGTCTTGGCTGCTTGGTACGAAAGTGACACGTAGGTCGTTCAGTGCGGTAGCCGCCCCTAAACTTGGTCGAGTTTGTGGTGCTAGAATAACATGGGGCGGGGGAGTGGTGCTGTTGGGTGATATTTGTCGTCCTCGTAGAGCGTCTGCACATAATACTAAGCCTTAGGTGTCGTAGCATGGAAAAAAGCAGAACCGGGTGGTTTTTGTTGTGGTGCTTAATGGAGAAGCTTTTGATGTGTGTTTCCTGAAGACCTGCCCCTGAGCGTTTTCCACTCAAGCGTACCTTTCCTACCCCGCGTCTGACTAGGAGCATCACATACAGCAAGCTGTATGCAGCTCCTTGGTTGGACATTATCGTGGCTTTTTAGTAGCAGTAAAAGGTGTATAATTTTAAAAAATACATCTAGTGTGGTAAAATATATATTTGCCATTTTAATTGTTTAAGGGTACAATTTGATGGCATTAAATATATTCACATTGTGCAACCATTACCACTATTTACAAAACTTTTAAATTCCTCCCAGCAGAAATTCTGTACCCAGTAAGCAGTAACAATGGGAATTCCTCCCTTACCCCAGTTCCTGGTAGACACTCCTCTATGTCTATATGAATTTGCCTATTCTAAGTACTTCATATAAGTGCTCTCATATTAGATTTGTTCTGTTGTGTCTGGCTTATTTCTCTTACGTTTGCAAGGTTCATGGTTTAGTATATAATAAAAAGTCATTCTTTCTTAGGGTTGAATAATAGTTTATTGGAAGGATGTGCTACATTTTGTCCACTTGTCTGTTGATGACTACTTCAGGGGTTGTTTCCATCTTTCAGCAAAATTTATGTAGTATGATTCTAGTTAAGTATTGTTCCAGGATAAAAGTTCAGGAAGGTTGATTTAACTTATAGGGAAGAACTGTTATCAATAGATTGATGAACACCTCTGTTCAGATGTTAGAAGTCTATATTTCCTCCAACAAATTAAGAGTTCCTATTTGCCAGGTGCTTTGCTTACACCCAGAGGGTATAAAGAGGGTACTGCCCCTCTCTAGAGTAAACACAATCTCAGAGAGAAAGCAGATGAAATAAATGCTAATTAAGACTTTAGGGTGGAGATGGCAGGGTGAGATTGTTCCACAGACTCTCTACTCTCGATCAAGAAAGAAATTACAAAAATTTCCTGTCCTAAACTGTCCTGTCCATAAACTGCAACCAAACTAGGAAAGACAACCTTATGTTATACCTCAAAATGGTGGCTAAAGAAAGACAGGATGGTTGGTGAGGGGTAGCACAGAGCCCTGCTGCCACTCCCAGAAGCAGTAATGAGGGAAGATTGGGAATTCTCAATTTGTAGAAGTAGACTGAGGGGCCAAAGTAGGAGGCCTTAAGACAAATCAAGGAAAAAGGAGTGAGGTCCACAGGAGCCCAGCAGAAGCTAGTTGAGTTTGCTGATGTCCAAGGCACTGTGTGGAGCTGTGGGAATACCCACACAGGAGTGATACATCCTGTGCTTGGGTGACCACTACACAGGTTATGGGAAGAGAATTATGTAGATCACTGTAACGGTTCAATCAGAAACACAGACCAGTAGGAGATGTAAAGAGATTTACAGCAAAGAATTGGTCCACACAATTGTGGGGACTGCTTAGGTACCTAAGTCCCTAGTCTGGTGCATAACCTGTGGTGCAGGTTATGATGAAGGGCGGGCTGGGACGCCGCAGCTTAAGCTGCTGAATTTCTTCAGGGAAGTCAGGAGCTCTGCTCTGAAGGCCTTTTCAACTGATTGCATGAGGCCCACTCGTTGATTAAAAGGGTTGACTCAGATTATCTAGGATAATCTGCCTTAAAGTCAACTGATTATAGACTTTAATCCCATCTAAAGAACACCTTACACAACACCTCCCTTAGTGTTTGAATAACTAGGGGCTGTAGCTTCTCGAAATTGACACATAAAACTGACCCTCACAGTCACCTAGCAAAGGCTTCAACCCCGAGAGAGCTCTTGCATTTGTCGCTTGTGTACTCACCTTTTAGACTGCTAATCAGAAAGCAACACTTGGCACTGCAACTGTTGGTTTGGGGAGAGTCCTCAGCAGGTGGGAAGCTTGTGGAGGACTCCCGCTGTTCAGGACTGACAAAAGGTGTGAAACGAATTCCCCACGTTCATTATGAGCAAGATGACAGTATGTGGGAAATGTTGCTGGAAAGGAAGAAAGAGTCCTTTCTGGTACATAAGTATACACTGTACATACCAGGGAATAATTGACACAGAATAAACATCATTAGAATGTCAGGTTAAAAAAAAAGTTGAGATGAGTTGGAAGCAACATACAGAGATTTGAATAATGAGAGGTTGAAATAAAGCTGTGATGGTGGAGATGGAGAAAAAAATAGATTTGATCTGTCTTTTCGCTGTGCCACGTGGCATGTGGGATCTTAGGTTCCCGACCAGGGATTGACCCTGCACCTACAGCAGTGGAAGCGTGGAGTATTAACCACTGGACCACCAGGGAAGTCCAGTTTGATCTGTCTTTAGGAGGTAGAAACAACAAGATAGAGATGGGAAGAACTGAAAAATGCTTAGGTTTGTGACCTGGGCATCTAAGTGGGTGACGGTATTTTGAGGGTAATATGAGAGGAAGGGCATGTTTTGCGGGGGACACTGTTGAGTTCTGTTACGGGCATATTGAGGATTCAGCAGCAGTAGAGAACAGAAGTCGATGTGGTCATCGTGGATGTTTTTGTTCTCACTGCAGTTGAAGCCATGGTTCTACTTGAGGATAATGTGGTAGAGATGGTATAAATAGGGTGCAGAGTTAAAGCTAGATGATGCCTTGGGTGTTTGATTCCCTGCTCGATGCTGTCCATTGGAATTGTCATCTTTACAGGTGCCTTGTGTCCAGGGTCATTGTATAGCACTCTGCAGGCCGTGTTGCTTCAAGTTCCAAGTCCTCTGTTTCATGTTCCCAGTTGTCAGGGAAGAAAATTCAGAAACTTAGACTGTTGCTTATAATACAAGATGCTTATATTTTAAAAGGTTTTTCCAGATTGTGCCATATTAGCTCAAGGGACTATATTAAATTCTGAGTTCAAATAGAAGTTGGCAGGGCAAGAATATATATTGTGAAAGGAGCCTATGCTTAGTCTTGAAAATTACATAGGTTTCATTGGCTTTAGGAGTCCATCTATTGTAAAACTCATCAGAACATTCAGTCTTAGAAAGGAGATGCTAAAATGTAGAAAAGTATGTCTTTGAAATAATGAAAAACAATTATTTTAAGAATTTGGATTAATTTGGACTAGTTATCCTTAAGTGGGTAAATCACTAGGCCATCGAGATGTTACATAGCAACAAAAGGTAGCATATGTAATTCTGAAGTCCCTTTTAGCATATTACCAGTCTGACCTTAATTCATGAAAATTTCAAACACTGAGGCTGGTAAGGGGAATATTTGGGGGCAAATAGTATTAGTAGGTGCTTTAAAATTAACTCAGTTGTAAGACCCTGACAGTTTCTAAGGTAAAGTTGCAATTGAGACACATGTAATTAACTCACTGTGTGTCAGTGTCCTTGGTTACATCATTGCTGATTAATCAAATGTAATGTCTTTTTTTCTAAAAAAAAAAAATTCAGGATGGATGCAACCTTGAAAGAACTGACTAGTTTAGTAAAAGAAGTCTACCCAGAAGCCAGAAAGAAGGGCACACACTTCAATTTTGCAATTGTTTTTACAGATCTTAAAAGGCCTGGCTATCGGTAGGTAACTTTTCATTCTTAATTCCTATAATCTCTTTGATTTCAGTATGTTCTGATAGGGATAATCCCTTCAATGAATCTCTTTAGTGGAGGGGGAACTACAGATTTATACATCTTAATATCTGGTTTAGATTAATACAGTACTTACATTTTAACTGTGCTGTAAGATAATGGAGCAAGTCCGGCCCCACGGTCACTTTGTAGCACACACTGGCATTGACCAGCCACCCTTTAACAGTTGGTCTCCTTCCCTGCAGAGTAAAGGAGATTGGCAGCACCATGTCTGGGAGAAAGGGGACTGACGACTCCATGACGCTGCAGTCGCAGAAGTTCCAAATCGGAGACTATCTGGACATAGCAATCACTCCTCCAAATCGGGCACCACCTCCTTCAGGGCGCATGAGGCCATACTGAATTTTATTTACTGTTTCTTGAATTTATTTTCCATTCAGTTATGTAAAATAAACTTTCGCTTTTTCCTCCTCCCCTTATTGCCATTAAGCCTTTAAACTCTAAACAAATTGTAATGCATCTATTTAGGAGTTAGATTTGGCTTTGCTGTGGTATGAATATTAATAGAAAGTCCATGTTTCACGTTCTTCTGTAAAATATGAAAAGTGCTCTTAGCATTGTATGTAAAAACTGTATTATGTTGCAGTCACTTGGAGTGTGAAAGTTAATGGGGCATGGGTTCAGGGTTTAATTTAGTATTGGGGGTTTATACAAAGTAGTGGAGTTGGTATGTTTAAGCCCAAATGGGGCAGAACAGGAAAGCCATGAGATTGTATTAAATAGAGCAGGAGTTTGTCGCCCAGAAGGTTGTATGGAGTTGGGAAGAAGACCTTTGGGAAGATGAGAGGGGCAGCTGAGGCGTTTTGGAACAGTCTGAGCTGAGGCAAGTTGAAGAAGCTGTCTGTTTGAAGGGAGCGGCCTGCCTGAATCAAGGTGTGATGACAAGTTAGAGAAAAGGAGAAAGGGTGCCACAGTGATACCTTTTTATATTTTAAAAATGGTGAGAATGGGGCATTCTGAGGGCAGGAAGTAGTATAGAGGAACAAGGATTAGAACTTAGGGTAAGGATGGAAAGGTTTACCTTGAAGATCTGAAAATGCAGGGAGGAATGAAAGAAGAATCTTAAGATCAAGGGAGAAGGTCAGGGATGAGGTCAAGTTAAGTAGGGGATGTTCACACACCCTGTTCAGTGCTGGGGCTGACTCATTTCTGATTTGAGAGGCAGTATGCACAGTGGTTATAACCAGTTGGGCTGAACATTTAAATCCTGGTTACACTAATAGCAACTTTGGACAAGTTACTTGAACCTGTTTTTTTTGTTTGTTTAAAATTTGTAAAATGGAGGTAACAGCCCACAGGATTGTGAAGACTAATTAAATGTTTGCAGAGGGCTTAGAATAGTGTTTGACATGTAAGAAACAAAGTTAACTATAGAGTTCAGTCAGAACGGGTGCCATCTCTTCCACAGCACTGTTACAGTCTCATTTTGAAGTTTATAAACAGTGTGCAGTATGTGATAAGGCCAATTACCTTTAGTCTACTGCAGTGGAAAATTTTGAAAATGTGTATTCCAAAATTTGAAAAAATGTACTAGCAAAGTAAAATTGCAGTAATTTGATCTTGTACCTACAAAAGCAGCCTTTTAAATCTAATGACTGTAGGATTGGGGTCCCCGGTGCAGTCAACAGGTGACAGATGCAAGCCTGCAACCCAGATCTAGGGCCTCTTCTCCACTGAAGTTTGCACAGACCCTTCGATTCTTTATTCATTCACACTAGATAGGCTTGAGCTCCTTAAGTCACACAATTAACTTAAACCTAATTTTTTGGAGAAGAGGAGCCATGATTACCTTCCTGTTTGTGGAGAAGATACGTACTGTGCAGATCAAGAAGGCAGGAACTCATTAAAGGACTTTGAAAGCCAACTTTTCATAACGGTGTGAACTCCTACAATGGGGGCTTCGCCTGTAATTTCAGGCGAGTTGAAAATAAAGCGGTTTATTTGCTTGGTTCCAACGTGGATTTTTTTTTTTAGGTAAAATTGGTACCTAACAATATATTAGTCTCAGGTATACAGAATAATTCATTATTTGTATGCACTACAAACTGATCACCACCACAAGTCTATAGTTACCATCTGTCACCATACAGTTGACCCCCTTTACCCTTTTGCCCACCCCTGCCCCCCTCACCGTTGATAACCAACAATCTGTTCTATCTATGAGTTTGGTTTTGTCTTGTTGGTTGGTTGGTTTTGTGTTTTGGATTCTACATCTAAGTGAGGTCATGTGGTACTTGATATCTTTCTCTAATTCCACTCAGCATAATGCCCTCTAGGTCCAAGTTGTTGCTAATGGCAAGATTTCCTTCTTTTTTTATGGCTGAGTAATATTTCATTGCATGTATGTATGTGTCTGTATGTATCTCACAACTTTATCCATTCATCCACCCACAGACCCTTAAGGTTGTTTCCAAACCACGGCTATTATAAATAATTCCTTAGTAAACATGGGGGTGCAGAGAGCTTTTCTCCACACCCTTGCCAACACTTATCTCGTCTTTTTGACAGGTGTCAGGTGTTATTTTTGTGGTTTTGATTTGCATTTCCCTGATGATTAGTGATGTTGAGCACCTTTCCATGTGTCTGTTGGCCACCTCTATGTCCCAACATGGAATTCTTCCATCAGAAGTACAGTTAAAGAATACCTAGTGAATTTATCGTTGAATATAATGCTAAGAATGAAAAGACTTGTACTTGGTCCTTATTCACCTCTGGCTGTGACAGTACGGCTTTGAGTGAGCAGCTGAGCTGTTTCACGGTCACCGTGACGGCATGTGCTCAACCTTCGGTGTCCTGACTGCCTCACAGGCTCTTTTAGTGTTTTCCCTTCGGAGGTTGGTATCTTCAGTTTTCTCACAGCATACAGGAGCTTGGCATTTTCAGCTACTTACCGGATCCTCGGTAGGGAGTCGATGTTAAGTTTATACTTAAATTTTCATTACCATCGTGGGCGCTGGCTCAGGGGATGTTTCAGATATCAACTCTGTGTGTGTGTGTGCATGTAGGGGCAGCTGTGAAGGGGAAAGAAAGCTGTTAAACTGTTAGGCAAACTCTTGTTACTCTTACATAGAGCAGAACTCAGCCTACCTGTTTCTATTCTATCACAAACTCCAAACTTAGCTGTTGTGAAATGGAGCAGCTTATAACTTGAGTGATGAGCTGTGCTGAGGAGCTCGGGTGGTGCCTGACCTCATGTAACCTTCAGCACTGAGGTGCAGGCAGTGGCTACCATTTTCACTTCAGCGGAAGTGGAGGCCTGCTTTAAGTGACAGCTCACAAGTGGGCTGGGAACCTCTAGGTAGACAACAATAGATGACTTGAAACATACATTTCCAAAAATAGTGTTATGTTGTCCTCAGCTCGCTGCCAGCTGGCTTCCACCCGCTGCGCTGGTACTGCTCTTGCGTGAAGCTGTCTGCATTACAGACTTCTGCCAGGGGACCGTCATCCAGAGTATGTGGGCATGCTTCAGTTGTGGTGCAAACCAAAACACCTGTCTTTTAAGGAAATGATATGGTCATGGTTTCCAGGTTGAGTGTCAGAGCAGCCAGGTGAGGTCTGAGTGTTCTGGTGTGTATTATTGCTTAGATATAGGTTGTTCTTACAAATTGCTACAGTTTCTTGGAACCTGTAATGGAACAAGCTTGAAGGAAGCATATTTATTCTGTTAGGATTAATCATGAACTAGGCAACTCTTCTATGAAGACAATCATTGATCTCCCCCCCCGCCCCGGTAATCCCTAGGAGGAATAAGCTGAAACCTAAAAAGCAATTTTAATAGTAAATACTAAAATCATTTTGATAGGCAGGACCCATCAGCCTGGGAGCGGCGTGAGGAGTTTGCTCTGTGAAGGTGCTGTCATCACACGCCCACCTCAGAACACTGTTGAGAAGAGCCACGTGAAAGGGCTTAGACGAGGGCCTGTTCAATAACAGCCGCTCTAAAGACAAAGGAGAAAAAAGGCATATGTAGCCCCCTCACGTCATGCCTTCAGCTGTCAGAATTTCCTGCTCCTACCCACGCTCCCGGGCCAGCCCAGCTGCAGCCAACAACTCCTCAGAAAGTGTCCAGGAGAGGATGAAATTAAGGCAGTTTAAACTATGAATGAGGTGAACCACCTGAGGCATTTCCAAAATCTGCATACATTATTGGAAACTGTCAGAATCTGTAGTAGTACTAGCTCCTTCCACACTTCCAGGGAATAAAATATGGGATGAATGCCGTGGGCCTGGGGGTGCAGACAAACCTGACACACAGACCCTTAGAAAGCCGCAGTCTGGTAACAAAAGGTGTAAATGCCGATGACCAAAGGCGGATTAGAAGGTGTCATGAGAAAGGCAAGTTGCTGCTGAGGATGGCATGTGACCTTGTTCAGCGCCCACAGGGGTTGGATTTAGGCTCCCGGTAGATAAAGGGTGTGGCGTGAGCTGAAACGGCAGGAGCACCGGAGCACTCACCAGGAGTTTGGCCAGAGATGAGGCTGAAGAGGACCGTAAGATGCTTCTGCAGTCAGGTGACAAGCGGGGGCGTGGTGGAGGATGGGGGGAGGGAACACAGCCCAGAGGCGGTCAGCAAGGTCTGGGCTGGGAAATGGGACGTGGAAAGAGAAGTCCATCATTAAAGCCTCAATTTCCCCATCGGAAAAGTTGAAATGCTAGCACCTGTTTGCTAAGAGTTACTTTTTAAGAATTAAATGGGTTAACGAATGTACTTAGAACCATGCCTAGCATAGTAAGACCTCAGTAAGTGTTTGATGTTATCACTAACCAGTAAATATTTTAAGTTGGCAGCCACCAGTGTAATAATGAACAAGGCAAGCAAATGAGGTCCTTGACCACATTGACCTTATGGTCCAGTGGGGCAATGAACATTAAATAAATGTACACTCAAATATTCTGTTACAGATTCTACCAAGTACTATAAAGGATGAGAATAGGGTGCCGACTGGGAAAATCGGTAAAATCTTTGATAAAATGACATTTAATCTGAGACCTGAAGCAGATGGGGCAGGACTGTTAAGAGCTTCACAAAACAAGAAAACAAGGAGTTTATGAATCATTTACCTGAAAAATTGGGGTTAGAGTTGGCCTCCAAGCTCTCCCACGTCTCCTGCTGGAACTTCTGTGGCAGCTCCACCTTCAGCCTCTCCCTTCGTGGCTCCGGGTGCACATCTCTGCACATCCAGAAAAACGTGCTGCTCTTCCTAGTAGTTCCCCAAAGTCCCACAATTGGCTCTCTTGGATATGACGTGGGTCACGTGCCCAATACCAACTGGTCAGGGACCGTGACCCTGCTTGGTTGGTCTTGGAACTGGGCTGAGCTCAGGGAAAATCGGAGTGTTTTCCTTTAAGGGGGTAGGAGTGGTGGGCAGACAAAAACGTCAAGTATCTACAGCATAAGGATGTGAGGTGAGGGATAGTCAGCTGAGCAGAGTGGGTGGGAGAAGCCATTTGGGCAGAGAGAGCACGTGTGAAGCCCGGGGCCTATGAAGCCCAGGGCAGGAAGGAAGGGAAGGAGAGGAAAGGCCGGCTGCCAGCTGGAGCCCAGGTTTTGAGACAAGAGGGAGGGGCAACTGAGGGTCGAGTCGCAGGGGGGTGGTCCTGGAGGCCATGTTGGGACCCTGGATTCATCTTGAGAGCAGTGGGAGGACACTGAAGGGTAACATTTGAAGTTTGATAAGCCGGAAGCATCCTAGTTCTAGGGAACAGAAACTAAGATCACAGGAGGGGAGTGGTAAGGGCCAGAGAAAGAGAAATTCTGGTCAAACTGAATTGAGGGGCCATTACAAGACAGGTGGAGACACCCAGCAGGCCATCGGAAATGATTAATGGAACGTTCTTTATTTCCCATCTTCAAAAACCTGGTTTCACTCACACCCCCTCTGGCTGCAGCACCATTTCTTCTCTCCCTTCTTGAGCAAAACTCATGAAAAGAGCCGTCTCAGTCCGTGATCTCTACTTCCTCACCTCCGACCTTTCCAGTCCACCCCAGAAGTCCGTCCTGAGCGCTCTGTCAGAATTAGTCAGTGCTGTCAGCAACAGCAATTTTGCCAAGTCCAGTGGTAATTCTGTCTTGTCTTGGATTCTCAGCAATATTGATAGAATCGATCACTTGGCTTGAAGTATTTCCTTCCTACTTCACCAGCTTCTTCATCTCCTTTGCTAGATTTTTCTGCCTCTTTCCATCTTCTAAAATGGAACTCCAAGACTCAGCCCTGCATGCACTTTGAATATACTCCCTCCCTCAAGCAATCTGTCCACTCTGTGGACTTAGGTACACAGAGCCATGGTAAATAGTGTATAAAAGGCTGATATAATTTGGGAGTCACCATCGTATATACAAGGCTGACCAGAGCTTACCTGGAAAAATAAAAACTAAATATCTTGAATTTTACATTGTATCAATATTTAGCAAAAATTATTACACAGTAGTTCCTAGAACAAAGAATAAATTGTTTTGTTTTAGTGGCAATTTTCTGACAAAACGAAGATTCACAATGTGACAGGTCTTCACATTTGACTTTCAAGGCCCAACCATAAAAGAGGATAATCTTTGCTGCATCAACTTTACTTAGACCGGAAGGATCTTGGGCTCCATGGACAGGGCAGCCTGGAGCTCTCAGACAGCTCTAGAGGCACAGCGGACAGTCCAGAGATGAGCACCTGGCCAGGAGTCCTGGGACCCTCCACAGAGTGTGAGGCTCAGGCTCTGTTGGGCTGCCGAGCTGGAGGGGGACCTGGAGAGGTTGCAGCCATGCTGGTAAGAGGTGATTTGAAAGGATGAAACTGACAAGTAAAAATAAAACATGCGTCCTGACTGCAGGCAAGTGTCTAATTTCCAAATGTCCGAGACACCTACTTCAGTATAGTTGCCTAGGCCTGTAAATTCCTCTCTTCCTAAATTAATTTAAGCTGTCATTTGTAAACAACAGTGCCTTAAAAGAGCACTGTTGAAATAAAAGGTGTAAAAGATTTGGGATAGTCATGAGAGGAGACAGAAGAGCAGAGCTAGACCCAAGGAAGAAGCCCAGGTCTAGCAACAACTGTCTAGCCCAGGAAGACTGAAAGTGGCCTTATCTGAGTAGCAAACAGTAACGTTTAAATTTCAAAAATTATTTACCCTGCTTCCTAATATTACTTAAACCATACTCTTCCATCAGGCAGGGTAAATTTGAAATCAGTGAAATAGTAATGATCCTTCCAAACTGAGTAACTGAACTACATGTCAACAAGACTGAGGTTAGACTAAATCAAACTTAATAAAAAGCATTTTATGACATCAGTGTCCGTGCTCATCTTTAATATGAGTTGGATTTTCAAAAGGGGAAAGATGTCGGGGAATGTGAAAAACAAAGTAAGAGCAGGTTTGCTTTCATCTTTCAGTTTCTATAATGGAAGGATGGATCCACTACAATTTCTGTAGAAAGATACAAACAGAAAATATCAATTAGGTATAACCAATAGCCTTCAACGAAACAAATGACACGACACCGATGCCATCTATTTTTACACTTATAATATGGTTGGGAGTAGATTCCCAGTGATATTGTAAAACATGGTAGTGTGGGAGCCTGAGATGCAGGGATCACGAATTCTGGACCAAAAGAGAGATGAGGGGGCTTCCCTGGTGGCGCAGTGGTTGAGAGTCCGCCTGCCCATGCAGGGGACACGGGTTCGTGCCCCGGTCCGGGAAGATCCCACATGCCGCGGAGCGGCTGGGCCCGTGAGCCATGGCCGCTGAGCCTGCGCGTCCGGAGCCTGTGCTCAGCAGCGGGAGAGGCCACGACAGTGAGAGGTCCACATACCGCAAAAAAAAAAAAAAGAGAGATGGGCTGTTACCTAGCTGGCAGATGTCAATTACAAGTGTTTATTACCATTCCAGTGTTCTCAGGTAACAAATCTAGTCCCTTTAGGATGGGAACATACTCACTTTCACTAGTTTTTCTCTGTTGCCAGCGTCTCGGACGTCCTGTCCTTCACACCGAGGAAGGAACACTTTGCTGGGTGGCACTTCTCTAACTGCTACCGGAGTAGCTAGGTTTGAGTTGTATTTTGATAAAATCTAAAAGAAAGCAAACTCCTTTCACCAAGTCATATGAACAACATAAATTTGGAAGCTGTTATAAAACATTCAAGAAAAACCAAGGAAAATTTGAAGATCTGGGTTATTTAAAACAGTCAGAATATTTAGCAGCACAGACATTCAGCAGCACAGAGATGGAGATATTAGAAGTTTAACTTGGGTGTAGCAGGGATTTCTAAAGCTCCTAAATGTACTGCTGGGTTAACGGAAGCAAGCAGCAGTGCATCCCTGTGAGCAAATCAGGCCTTTACAAAGACGTTAGGGAAATCTATACAGGAAAGAGGTGAAATAAATGCTCAAAAGAAAGATCATTAGCTATAAAGATTATAAAAACAGGAATGTGAAATATCAACTATGATTTTTTCACAAAGAAGTAATACATTAAATGCAAGTTTTCCCTCCTTTAACACAGAAGTGAAGAGAGAAGGATCACCATGGCAAACTGGAAACTGTATATAATGCCTGTAGACAGAAGCTGCTCCTTCCGCAGTTTATTATAGTGCCAGGAAAGCACAAAAGATAGAGAAGGAAGGATAACAAATACTTTACTGCTATCTTAGGATGAGTCCCTTCCAATGGCATTTGGGTATTTCCCCAAGTAGCTTTATCCTTCTCCATAAGCTAGGAAGGTCTCCAGAATGGTTATTAAGAATTCCATTTGCTTAAGCAATAACTCCCCAACACCGTAACTTTTATCAAGATGGGATGCTCAAAGAATCAGGCTGGTGGTTATTTAGTAGAGTCGGTAGTTGCTATAAACCAGTAACAGACTACTGGTAAATTATGTTGTACTAAAGAATCAAACATTCTGTGGGAATCCCCTGGCGTTCCAGTGGCTAGGACTCGGCGCTTTCAGTGCTGGGGGCCTTGGTTCAATCCCTTGCCAGGGAACTACAATCCCACCAACCTCGCGGTGGCCAAAAAGAATCAGATATTCTAATATATTTAAACAAATGTTTCTCAAACTGAGGCCCAAGACATCTCAAGTTCAAGAAACAGTGATACAAGTTACGCATGATACTCCAACTCTGGAGAACTGGAGGGTAAATGATATTTCTGACTTTGCTAGAAACACCAGTGGAAACAGTGGTCACCATGGTGATCACATTTGAACAATGATTAGAAAATATTATGAGAATACATTTTAGAACATGAAGTTAAAGAGAAAATGCCTCATGAGGGAACAAAGGCATGATGACATCACTAGCTTGTGCTCAGCTCTGAAGAGCCTTAGCCAGGTGGTCTTAGACAGGCTTAACAGCCCAGAATTTAGATTTAGATCCAAACGAGCACATTAGTCCGATGATAAATAACACAGTTAAATATGGTTTAAGGTATTTTTGCAGAAAACAAACAATAGCCTAGAAAAATAACCTGGCGAATATCTTCTGGAATTGTAGTTACTTCTGGAGGTGTAGGTGTTCTGAGCAGATTCTCATAGGAAGAAATCGTAGGAGAAGAGGGATCCGCAAAATTCTCAAAGCACTCGTCTGAATTTAAAACTAACGATGTACTGTCTTTCATTTCCAAGTCATTTGATGAACTATTTGTTTTTGATAATGGATAATTTGTGGATACCTATAGAATAAAAAGAAATAATTAAATTATGGTGGTATAAAGCAATATAGTAAATAAAAATTGTTAGTTCTGTTGTGATCTCTAAGTAGGCCCCCAAATTACCCCCTTTTCCCTGACCGAGAACTAAATAAAATCAAGGACACAGAGAAATGGCATATGGAGGAAAAAGTACCATCGTCATTACTGAAGGCTGAGCAAGAGCTTCATGTGAAATCTAAATAGGCCTGTTGGCTGAACCCCAGATTTAGACGGATTCACCACCCAGACTCAGGCAACACTATCCTGGGCCAGGTAAGAGTCGTAGGAGGATGAGCTACGCCCTCACTGCTGCCAGGGAGAAAGCCCATTCACGCCAACCTGGCCCGTCTCCCTACGGCAGAGTCAGCAATGAGGCCAGGAACATAAGCAGTGGATTACCACAAGTCGCATGGTGCTATTAAAATTTAATTATACATTAATAAAATTTAAAAAACTGAAAATTAGCTTCTTGGATGCACTAGCCACATTTTACATGCTCAGCAGCTAGCTACCACACTGGATAGCACAGATTACAGAACATTTCCATCACTGCTGAAAGATCCACTGGACGGCCCAATCTACCATATTGGTTGTCTTAAGTGTTCATACCAACTTTAAACAGGGATGAGGTTCTGATTACATAGTAAATTTGTTCAATGGGAAAAATTTGGAAAAAAAAGGCAGAGAAATCACACTTTCTGGTGTGTTTCTATCCATTCTTATTCCTTAAAATAAAATATATGTGTATATAGGGCTTCTCTGGTGGCGCAGTGGTTGAGAGAGTCCACCTGCCGATGCAGGGGACACGGGTTCATGCCCTGGTCCGGGAAGATCCCACATGCCACGGAGCGGCTGGGCCCGTGAGCCATGGCCGCTGAGCCTGCGCGTCCCGAGCCTGTGCTCAGCAACAGGAGAGGCCACAGCAGTGAGAGGCCCGCGTACCGCAAAGACAAAAACAAAAACAAACAAAAAATATATATATGTGTATGTGTGTATTTATATACATCATTTTCCATATCATTAAATATTTCTTGAAGACATTCTTTCTATATGTTCTTATCTGTTTTTCAAAACATCCTAGTCACATGACACTGGCTCTTATGGATTTACCGTAATATACTTTGCTTCCCATTTATCATTTGACATTTAGTTTGTTCCCATAGTCTGCTCTTATAAATAATGCTATTCTTGGGCTTCCCTGGTGGCGCAGTGGTTGAGAGTCCGCCTGCCGATGCAGGGGACGCAGGTTCGTGCCCCTGTCCGGGAAGATCCCACATGCCGTGGAGCGGCTGGGCCCGTAAGCTGTGGCTGCTGAGCCTCCGTGTCCAGAGCCTGTGCTCTGCAACGGGAGAGGCCACAACAGTGAGAGGCCTGCGTACCACCAAAAAAAAAAAAATCTTTGTCCCAATGTGCCTTAGAATAAATGCTGGTTAAAGGGTATGGAAAAATTTTAAAGCTCTTGATATTTCCTGCCGAATAACCCTCCGGAAACACTGTAAATATACTCCCAAAGGCTACAACAGTCTACGTTTTTTAAACAGACTGTTTGAGTCTGGAAATAGTGTATCGGATTCACTAGGGAAAAGATTAGCACTTTCAATTTTATAGAAGTTTACCAAAGCTGTGCTGTTCTTTGTAGAAGGGATTTTCAAACCAGGAGTGCAGAATGTAGGTGCCACAGGAGAATGTGTATGCTCGGCATCTAGAAGACACATACAATGGCATGAAATACATATTTGAAAATAAGGTTGAAATAAAGATTTTAACTTTTATATTATAATCTTTGTCAGTTTAATTTGTGCACTTTATTTTTAATAACTGAAGAAATTATAACTCTATTGTGTACTTGACTGGACAAGAAAAAACAAAACTGTCATATTCACAATCTAATTATTAGCACTAATAAAAGTTCAGCAGGGTTGCAAGATGCAAATGCAATACACAAAAATGAAGTTCTAGTATAAGATCAACAAACAATAAAAAATATATTTGAAAAAGAATATTTTTCACAATAGCAACAAAAAAGATAAGATACCTACATATAAATCTGTTAAAAACTGTGTAAGACCTTTACGGCAAAATCAAATTTCTGAAGAAGAAAAAGGAGGAGGAAGAGGGCAAGGAAGGCCACTTGCCCTCCAAGATATGAGGACTTCCTCTAAAGCTGTAGTAACTAAAAGCAGTGTAACACTGGCCAAGGATGGAAGAACTGGCTACTGGAATGGAAGAGAGAACCTAGAAACGAGAACATGTGTATATGGACATTTGCTATCTGTAACAAAGTATGCAAGCACCCTAAAAATACCAAAGAGAAAAAGTAAACATGTTAGCAAAACGGTCAAACTGGCAAAAGTTTATTAAGTCTAATCATCAAGTGCTGAAAAAGATGGAGAAACAAAAACTCAAACACTGTTGGTGAGAATAAACCACAATAGCCACTCTACAGTGGCAATTTAGCATTTTCTAGAATAAGTAAAGATATGCATCCCCTTTGATCTAGAAATTCTACTCCAAGATGTGAGAGACATGTGTCCAAAGGACAATTTAACTAGAGCACTGCCTGTAATAGTAAACAAACAAACAAACAAAAACAATTTAACTATCCCTTAAGAAACAAATGAATAGGGACTTCCCTGGTGGCACAGTGGTTAAGAATCTGCCTGCCAATGCAGGGGACACAGGTTGGAGCCCTGGCCTGGGAAGATCCCACATGCCATGGAGCAACTAAGCCCACGTGCCAGAACTACTGAGCATGTGCTCTAGAGCCCGTAAGCCACAACTACTGAGCCCGCATGCCACAAATATTTAAGCCCATGCGCCTAGAGCCTGTGCTCCACAACAAGAGAAGCCACCGCAATGAGAAGCTCGCACACCGCAACGCAGAGTAGCCCCCGCTCGCTGCAACTAGAGGAAGCCCACGCACAGCAATGAAGACCCAATGCAGCCAAATATAAATAAAATTATAAAAACAAAAAAACAGCACAAAACAGAAAACCAAGGAGGCTGAAGGATAACATTCTAAAATATATCTTACAGGAATCTGAGGAAAAAAATCGAGGAATTAGGAGAGAAGTAATATTATTAAAGAGGTAATATCAGAGAGTTTTCCAGAATTAAGGACATGAGTCCTTAGCTTGAAAAATCATGGCTTCACAGGCGAATTCTATCAAACCTTTAGAGAAGAGCTAACACCTATCCTTCTCAAACTCTTCCAAAATATAGCAGAGGGAGGAACGCTCCCAAACTCATTCTACGAGGCCACCATCACCCTGATACCAAAGCCAGACAAAGATGTCACAAAGAAAGAAAACTACAGGACAATATCACTGGTGAACATAGATGCAAATATCTTCAACAAAATACTAGCAAACAGAATCTAACAGTGCATTATAAGGATCATACACCAAGATCAAGTGGGGTTTATCCCAGGAATGCAAGGATTCTTCAATATATGCAAATCAATCAATGTGATACAACATATTAACAAACTGAAGGATAAAAACCATATGATATTCTCAATAGATGAAGAAAAAGCTTTCAACAAAATTCCACACCGATTTTTGATAAAAACCCTCCAGAAAGTAGGCATAGAGGGAACTTACCTCAACATAATAAAAGCCATATATGACAAACCCACAGCCAACATCGTCCCCAATGGTGAAAAACTGAAACCATTTCTACTAAGATCAGGAACAAGACAAGGTTGCCCACTCTCACCACTATTATTCAACATAGTTTTGGAAGTTTTAGCCACAGCAGTCAGAGAAGAAAATGAAACAGAAGGAATCCAAATCGGAAAAGAAGAAGTAAAGCTGTCACTGTTTGCAGATGACATGATACTATACATAGAGAATCCTGAAGATGCTACCAGAAAACTACTAGAGCTAATCAATGAATTTGGTAAAGTAGCAGGATACAAAATTAATGCACAGAAATCTCTCACATTCCTATACACTAATGATGAAAAATCTGAAAGTGAAATTAAGAAAACACTCCCGGGCTTCCCTGGTGGCGCAGTGGTTGGGAGTCCGCCTGCCCACGCAGGGGACACAGGTTCGTGCCCTGGTCCGGGAAGATCCCACGGGCCGCAGAGTGGCTGGGCCCATGAGCCATGGCCACTGAGCCTGTGCGTCCGGAGCCTGTGCTCCTCAACGGGACAGGCCACAACAGAGAGGCCCGTGTACTGCAAAAAAAAAAAAGAAAACACTCCCATTTACCACTGCAACAAAAAGAATAAAATACCTAGGAATAAACCTACCTAAGGAGACAAAAGACCTGTACACAGAAAATTATAAGACACTGATGAAAGAAATTAAATAGGTGGAGAGACATACCATGTACTTGGATTGGAAGAATCAACATTGTGAAAATGACTATACTACCATAAGCAATCTACAGATTTAATGCAATCCCTATCAAACTATCAATGCCATTTTTCACAGAACTAGAACAAAAAATTTCACAATTTGTATGGAAACACAAAAGACCCTGAATAGCCAAAGCAATATTGAGAAAGAAAAACGGAGCTGGACGAATCAGGCTCCCTGACCTCAGACTATACTACAAAGCTACAGTAATCAAGAGAGTATGGTACTGGCACAAAAACAGAAATATAGATCAATGGAACAGGATACAAAGCCCAGAGATAAACCCACGCACATATGGTCACCTTATTTTTGATAAAGGAGGCAGGAATATACAATGGAGAAAAGACAGCCTCTTCAATAAGTGGTGCTGGGAAAACTGGACAGCTACATGTAAAAGAATAAAATTAGAACACACCCTAACACCATACACAAAAATAAACTCAAAATGGATTGAAGACCTAAATGTAGGCCAGACACTATCAAACTCTTAGAGGAAAACATAGGCAGAACACTCTATGACATAAATCACAGCAAGATCCTTTTTGACCCACCTCCTAAAGAAATGGAAATAGAGACAAAAACAGACAAATGGGACCTAATGAAACTTAAAAGCTTTTGCACAGCAAAGGAAACCATAAACAAGATAAAAAGACAACCCTCAGAATGGGAGAAAATATTTGCAAATGAAGCAACTGAAAAAGGATCAATCTCCAAAATTTACAAGCAGCTCATGCAGCTCAATATCAAAAAAACAAACAACCCAATCCAAATATGGGCAGAAGACCTAAATAGACGTTTCTCCAAAGAAGATATACAGATTGCCAACAAACACGTGAAAGAATACTCAACATCATTAATCATTAGAGAAATGCAAATCAAAACTACAATGAGATATCATCTCAAACCAGTCAGAATGGCCATCATCAAAAAATCTACAAACAGTAAATGCTGGAGAGGGTGTGGAGAGGCGGGAACCCTCTTGCACTGTTGGTGGGAATGTAAATTGGTACAGCCACTATGGAGAACAGTATGGAGGTTCCTTAAAAAACTAAAAATAGAACTACCATACGACCCAGCAATCTCACTACTGGGCATATATATACCCTGAGAAAACCATAATTCAAAAACAGTCATGTACCACAATGTTCATTGAAGCTCTGTTTACAATAGCCAGGACATGGAAGAAACCTAAGTGTCCAGTGACAGATGAATGGATAAAGAAGATGTGGCACATATATACAATGGAATATTACTCAGCCATAAAAAGAAACGAAATTGAGTTATTTGTAGTGAGGTGGATCGATCTAGAGTCTGTCATACAGAGTAAAGTAAGTCAGAAAGAGAAAAACAAATACTGTATGCTAACACATATATATGGAATCTAAAAAAAAGAAAGGTCATGAAGAACCTAGGGGCAGGACGGGAATAAAGACGCAGACCTACTAGAGAATGGACTTGAGGACACGGAGAGGGGGAAGGGTAAGCTGGGACGAAGTGAGAGAGTGGCATGGATATATATACACTACCAAATGTAAAATAGCTAGTGGGAAGGAGCCGCATAGCACAGGGAGATCAGCTCGGTGTTTTGTGACCACCTAGAGGGGAGGGAGGGAGACACAAGAGGGAAGAGATATGGGGGTATGTGTATATGTATAGCTGATTCGCTTGTTATAAAGCAGAAACTAACAAACCATTGTAAAGCAATTATACTCCAATAAAGATGTGAAAAAAAAAGAAAAATCATACTAAATTCTAAACATAATAAATAAAAATCTTATAGACTACCAGGGAAAAAAAGACAGATTTTCCACAAAAGAAAGCTAATCAGACCAATAGCACTCTGCTCACCAGCAGCTCACCAGGTCACAATGGAATACTTTCTTTAAAATGTTCAAGAAAAACAAGCTGTCAATCTAGTCGTCTATATCCAGCTAAATTATCATTCAAGAATGAGCAACGACATTGTAAATCAACTATACTTCAATAAAATTTTTAAAATAAGTAAATAACATAAATGATAGCATGGGGGGGGGGAAAGAATGACACAAAAAAAGGGAAATCTAAACCCAGAAGGAATGAGTGGGATAAAAGAAGCAATGGTAAATTACTAAATTTTAGTAAGTAGAGACTGTAAAAACTGTAATAATCACACTTTTGTGGCATAAAAATAGGGTCAAACTAAATACAGTAGAAACTCTATTAACAAACAATCCTCCACTTAACCAAATTACTAATGGGTAAACGTAAGCATTCTGTTCCTTCCGTGAAATATACTGCTGATGGTATATTAAAGGATTTCAGTTGGTAAGCTATTCTTTAGAAAATCCATCCCACTTCAGAAGGCCTAAAGATATTCTCCTTTATCATTTTCTAAAAAGTTTATAGTCCATTGGGAATTGATTTCTGAGTATGATGTGCAGGAGGTAGTGGTTCATTCTTTCTATTAAAAAAAAAAAGGCCTTTATTGAATATAATCATGCTCTTATAAGTTGAGCTCAGCTTACTATGAGTCAGTTGTATTTTTGTTTTTTAATTTATTTATGTTTGGCTGTTTTGGGTCTTCATTGCTGCACGTGGGCCCTCTCGAGTTGTGATGAGCAGGGGCCACTCCTCCCTGTGGTGCACAGGCCTCTCATTGCGGTGGCCTCTCCCGTTGCAGAGCATGGGCTCCAGGCACGTGGGCCCCAGTAGTTGTGGCTCACGGGCTCCAGAGCGCACGCTCAGCAGTTGTGGCACACGGGCCCAGTCGCCCCACGGCATGTGGGATCCTCCCGGACCAGGGCTCGAACCTGTGTCCCCTGCATTGGCAGGCGGACTCCCAACCACTGCGCCACCAGGGAAGCCCCCAGTTGTATTTTTTCAAACCTGTTTATGCCAGCAGTATTTGTTAATTTAATAACCAGTGCAAATAGCACAAAAAAAGAATTTCTCTGAAAACATGTCCAAAACTTTGGAAAGACCTGACAGACAAGTTACTTTAAAAAATTTTCCAATAAATTTGGTATAGACCAGATGATTATAAATAATTATTCAGGGAAATCATAAAACTCTAGGATTTTTCATTTTATAGTATGTGAAAACCAGTGTTTTCATGTTTGCTGGGACAAATATGAAAACACTACATGAAAATGATTTTCAGTTTTTGTACTATTAAAAAAACCCCAAATTTGAAATGGTAGCTGATGTATTCTGGGCGTGGTTTACGTAAGGAAGATAATGTAGAACTCTAATCAATAGGCTGAAGCTAAACTAAAACAAAAAAAGGTATTATTGGCTCTACATCAAAAGATTGGTGAATGAATATATATTTATGTTTTAAGTTAAAATGTTAAAAACAAACAAACAAGCTGAAAAATACTGAATACAATCAGAAAGAGTATGAAAAACATTCCAGAAAATTATATTTCTCTTGTATGAAATCATGCTGAACCTGAATGGAATGGCACTTCCTATAATTCAATATTGTGAACCGAGAAGATGCAGAAGGCTGTTAGAATGTCTAAGGTGATAGAACCATTTTTTTGTACAAAGATAGTCTGAAAAGAGTATAGCTGAGAAGTAACCTGATTTTCACACTTACCATTTTTTTCCAATGGCTGGGTTATGGGGCCAGGAGTGGCAAAGAAATTATTGTTGGTCACTGGTTCTGTTTCCATGGCCTCCTCACTGGCGTGATTCATAAGGAAATAATAAGGTCAAAAAAAAGTTAATATTTAACCTCTGGAAAAAAATTTAATCTTACTATATATCATCAAGTCTGGACAAATATTCAGTTATGTTTTATGGAACAGTAGTCCCACGGAACAAACTGTTCTTTTGTTTTTAAATGTATATCCATTGCTCAAAAAAAGGTTAAGAACCATTTTGTATTGACAGTGTTGACTTAGAAGTGGGTTAAAAGTCTTTAACGTAGGGACTTGCCTGGCGGTCCAGTGGTTGGAACTCTGTGCTTCCACTGCAGAGGGGCACAGGTTTGATCCCTGGTTGGGAAACTAGGATCCAACATGCCGTGCGGCCAAAAGAACCCCAAAACAACTTTGACTTCAAGGAAAGCTATGAGTTCAACTCATTAGTTCAAATATAGGAATTGTATAGCTCATGGCTTCAAAATCATAAAGTGGAATTTTATACCGGTATACAGATAGAGATTAAGAACGTTTTTTTAAACTAAGAAGACTCATCCTGCTATCTTAAGGCAGTTCTAGCCAATTACCCAGATGTCTGAAATACAGTTATAAAGAAGAGTATCACTGAATACTAGAAGATGGTTCAATTAACCAACTGTCCTAGTGTAATTTACTGAATAATCTTTACTTCAAAAACACCTTCAGTATATATTAAGTTCTTATGTAAATTAGAGGCTGTTTCTGGGCTATTCTGTTCCTGCAGTAGGTCCATTCTGTCACAATTTTATACTGCTTTACTTACTGTAGCTTTATGTATTTTAATAACTGGTAGGTTAAGTCCCCTCATTACTGTTATTTTTCATTATTTTCTTAGTTATCCTTTTTATTCTTCCAAATAATTTTAGAATAATTCTGTCAAATATCCCTCACTTTCTACCTTAAAAAAAAAACCAAGGTTTTATTGTAATTGTATGATATCCATACATTAACTTGATATGATTGAACATCTTAATAATATTCAGTCATTCTATTCAGGATTATGGTCTATTTTTTCATCCTAATTTTCCCTTTATATAACTCAGAAATATTTAATGGTTTTATTCATATAGGTCTTTCACATACAATTGGCATGAGTATTTTACCTTTCTGTTTCAAATTTGAATGATTTTCCCCCCTGTATTTACCAATTAGTTATTAATAAAATATAGGAAAGCATATTACTTTAAATAGTTGTAACTATATAAAATATATCTTATCAATATATCAGCTTCTTTCTTGAACTTTTATTATTTCTAGAAATTTTAGGTGTGACTTTCTCGAGTTGCCCAGGCACAAAACATGGCCTAGAAATACATCAGAGTAATACTTATTTCTGTTTCCTATCTCATTACATAGGCCAGAACATCAAGAATGACATTAAAAAAAATGATGTTTAATGGTGGTAACAGATAGCTTCACTATTAAGTTAGATATTCATATTGTTTATTATGTTAATGAAGTATCTTTCCACTTAGAATTTGACCAAACAATTTAAAGGAAGAACAGGTGTCAAATTTCATAAAATTCCTTACTGAGGAATAATAATAGGATAATCTATTGAGATTATCCTAGTTTTAAATTAATTAATTTTATTTTTGGCTGCACTGGGTCTTTGTTGCTGCACGCAGGCCTTTCTAGTTGCGGCGAGCAGGGGCTACTCTTCGTTGTGGTGCACGTGCTTCTCATTGTGGTGGCTTCTCTTGTTGCAGAGCATGGGCTCCAGGCGTGCGGGCTTCGGTAGTTGTGGCTCACGGGCTCTGGCGTGCAGGCTCAGTAGTTGTGGCGCACGGGCTTAGTTGCTCCGCGGCATGTGGGATCTTCTTGGACCAGTGCTCGAACCCATGTCCCCTGCGCTGGCAGGTGGTTCCTTTACCACTGCACCACCAGGTTAAGTCCTCTTTTTTTTCTTGTTGAATCATAGAAATGGTGTATTTTATGAATTCCCAAATATTAAACTATCTTTGCATTCCTGGGATAAGCTTAATGTGGAAGTTATGCATTATAGTTTTACTATTCTGTAGAATTCAATTTATGAGTATTTTAATTGGGATTTTAACATGTATATTCACAATTAGATTGGGCCATAGCTTCCTTTGGTGTGCTCTTTCTGTGTTTGTATCAAGGGTATATCAATGTCAAACTGAACTGCAGAGTTTTCTGTCGTATTCTAGTTTTAGAAAAATAACTTTTTTTTGAGTGTGTGTTCCAATAAAATTTTATTTACAAAAAATAGGCAGTAGGCTGGGTTTGGTCTCTGGCTATAGTTTGAAGACCCCTGATAATGACAGTTCTTTTTAAAAATCATTATTTTCATAGTATCTCATTCTAAAGGCAGTTTATAATTTTTTATCCATTATACCCCACTAACTCTATGTAAGCAGGATGGGTATGGTTGTATCCATTGCACTAGCGTTTGTGAGTCTGGAGGTCCCCAGGTTAGGTGTTGGCATCTGAACTAGAACGTATGTCTCCTTCTCAGAAAAAGAACTTTTATGTAAGATGGAAGGTATATGTTCTCTGAAATTATGAAAGGATTCATCCAGGAAACCATCTGTGCCCAGAGCTTTTTGGAGCTACTTCTCTGATAACTCTTCTAGTTTTCTTCTCTGATTTTTGGTCTATATAGGTTTTCTAATTCAAGTCTGTTTTGATAATTTTGTGTTGTTTTCAAAACTTTTTAATTTATCTGAATTTTCTAAATTTCCCAGTATTATACCCTATAGTATTTCTAATAGCTTGAAAAATAAAAAATATAGCCCATAGTTCCTAATTTTGCCATTTATATTAATGTTTAAATAAGAACCAATTCTTCAACATATCAGTTTTACCCTTCTGAAAATATTTTGTAATGACATTTTATCTTTAGTGTTTACTCTCTTCACTTTTCCCCATAATTGTGGGGTTTTCTTCTGACACTTTGAGTCGAATGCTTATTTTCCTTCTTTAATAACTATAGTTCTTAAAGGTATGGATTTATATGTGGTACTGTGATATGCGGTATTTTCATTTTCATTGTAACTCATTAATTACCACTTCCATACTAATCACTCCCCATCTCTTTAGTCTAGCATGGAATTCATCACTGCGCTTCAAATTCATATTAAAATACCTAAGCTTAAGAGCACCTCAAAAGCAACATGTAAGGAAACTCATCACCTTTACTGCATCCCAAGCTGCAGGTATTTCTATTTTAGTTCCCAAGCATCACTTCAGGCAACAAAACAGAAATCTGTGATTTACCCAAGATCCTCTTCTCTTCCCAAGTCTCCATACCAAATCAGTCGTAAGTTTTTAATAATTTGACTTTATCCCTTCTTCTTTATCCTACCATATACCATCTGTTTTCAGGCTCTTACCATTCCTTCTATATCTTCCAACCTGAGGAAACTAATAGCTAACACTTTACTGATGGAATTGGTGATTCAGAGAAGTTTGAAATATGAAGTATCTTAAAATCTTTGAAGGAAAGATATTGTCTGAAACATATTTCTTCTAGGGAAAAAAAAATCAATAAATACAAAAGATTTAGAAAGTTAGATAAAATGCTCCTTTTAAGAAAGCTGCTTACCTGTTATTCTTCACATTTTTAAGTCCCATTGTATAATCTTCATTTAAACACATAGTATATTCAGAGATACCAAAGTGTTCTAACTTAGGAGTCACACACTCAAAATCATCCATCTTTAGTGCACATTTGGGAGTTTTTACTAGTGGCCGTTTGGAAAATGGAGTTAAAATTTTTGGCTCTTCCTTCTCGTTGTTTACTGCCTGGGGAGGGTTTGGCAGAACTTGGGATATCATGTACCGCTCAAGTCCAAAATCGGAAAGTTGTGGACTACGTGGAGGCTTCTCAGAAACAGAACTGCTTGGAGGAGCGGAATCCGACAAATCACCCTTCACATCAGGCTTCTCAGGATTTTCACGTTTATTGTTCTCTGGTTTAGAGTCAACGACTTCTTGCTCATCCACTGGGAGGAAAAGTCAAGGTCATATTCTGGTCAAATAGCAGACTAGAAAATGTCATATACTAAAACCACATAAAACAGCTCCATTTGAAATGTCCCAAATCAGCAAAGGTCCTGACTCTCTCCTTATTCTCTAAGGTTTTATTTCAATTGTCCCTTTAAATTTCTGACATGTACCGCCTTGTCCATCCATATCTCATCTAGGGGATTACATTAGAGAAGGGGAGTAAACTAAAATGTTAAAAGATAAAAAAACAATACTCACAAATAAAAGTGTAATTTCCTTACTTTCTCAGTTAATGTGATTTAGCAGTCTTTCTTAACATATTATGAAACTATCTTATCATGTAATGACATTTAATTACAGTGTGGAGTTAACTACAATCTAGATTTAACACAAAGTAAAATAATATTATTTTAGATTTCTAACTTACAGATGGCCTAAGGTAAAAAGGAAAGACTGTTACACAAATATAAATTTTTAACCTAAGTCAGTCTGGAACACCTGTATCAAAAACCTAGTTGAGAGAAATCAGAGGAGAAATTAGTGGGACAAGTAGTTTCTCAGTCTTTAATAGGTTATATCTGACTCCACACCCCCATACGCTTAACCACTACACTGTACATTTCAGACTAAATAACTTTACTAACAACTATACTTTTTCCCACAGTCCTCTGCCATCTCCTGGGTATACCACTGGTTAATAAGTTTGGTGTGGAACTTAGGTTGGATCCAGGATAGCACTTACAATGCCAAGAAAGAGTTCAAGAAGGAGAAATACTAGTTTTCGGTGTGAGAGACAACAGAAAGTGAAAGAGGATACCTAGAAAGAAGGTAAGTGGATTTGGTCAGGATTTGGGCAGAGATTAATTTAACAAATGATAGGGCTTCGGTTAGACAGTGAGACAGCCAGGTATAAAGGTATAAAGTAGAGAATAGAATGGCGGAAGAAAATGCAGAATGACAAATATAAAATGTGTATTAAAGAAATGTAGTATGAAGTAGAGAAGGAAAATTAACCAATAATCGGAAAGGGCTGATAGAAAGAAGAGACAGAGGAGAGGGTGAGATGAAGGAAGAGAAACTAAAATGTATTTAGAATCCCCGATGGGATAGGCTTTTTTTTTTTTTTTGGATAGGCATTTTTATATTTAATTTTTACTCCATTTAATTTCCATATTAACTGCTCCAAGCACACAAAAAATCTTTGAATATTTTTTCCTCATTTAAAAAATTAAGGTACTTAACAACATTTTGGAGAACATTCAGCTGATAGAATTTAAAGAGCCAAGATCTGAACCCACATCTTTTGATTCTAAATGCTGCCATATGTTTAAGCATTTGGAGGGAGTTAATAAAGAGATTTGTTTTAGATAATTTTGAACAGATAACATTTGGTTGCTAAATGGGAAATATTAATTGTAATAATCATACATATTTATTGAAAGAAATGGGAAATAAAATTTTCTAAAATTTCCTGTTTGTTGCATCTTTTTTAAGAAAGTACCAGGAAGGGACTTCCCTGGTGGTCCAGTGGCTACGACTCTGTGCTCCCAGTGCAGGGGGCCTGGGTTTGATCCCTGGTCAGGAAGCTAGATCCCACACGCTGCAACTAAGACCAATGAGCCAAATAAATAAATATTAAAAAGAAAATACTTATACTTTTTTATTTTTTAGGAGTCATTACAGATTGAAGGAAGTGAAGGCTTGAAGGAGGTGAAGAGGTACACACTTTTTCTATGAAGATATTACTTTCCTTGTTTTGATGGGCAACCGAAATGAACTACGATAGGATATTGTTTTTTTGTGCATGATAAGCCACGACATGTTAAATATGAAGGATGTACCATTAAAAAAAAAAGTTATAACCTTTGATTTCGTGGCTTTTGGCCCTTGGAAGAGCTGCTGATTCAGAGCTGTTTTGGCATTGTGCTTTCTGTTAATTTTGAGAAATGTTACAAGAACTACCAAAAAACCTATTGTTGAATTTATTACAAGGCTGTCACTGATGAGTTTAATAAAATAAAGTTATCACCATTATTACTACCTCTTAGGGAGGTATTAACATCTCTAGTTCACTAGTGAGGAAAAGCAATTTAGAGAAATTATCCAGGGTCACACATGTAGTAACTGGTGGAACCATTTTCTGAGTAACCAAAGTCAACCTGTCCACACCAAAGTCAACTGAATTCTTTCCATTATACCATGTGGATTATTTAATATACCTTCATATATATCCTTGATATATACATATTTGTTGAATCTAATTAATGTTTTATTTATGTACAAAGACTCTCATAGCAGAAATGAAGACACTGAAGCATATTGAAATTAGTTACTCACAGTTATGGGTATAACAATAATAATAGTTAACAATGGGTGATTAGCATACAAGGTACTGTTCTAAGCAAATTTTATCTCATTTAATCCTTATACAGCCTCAGAGGTAGATACTATTAAACATATCTACTTTATAGGACTTCCCTGTTGGTCCAGTGGTTAGGACTCGGTGCTTTCACTGCCGTGGTCCTGGGCTCAGTTCCTGGTCGGGGAACTAAGATACTGCAAGCCACGTGGCGCGGCCAAAAACAAAAAAAAATTCTCTCATTTATAGATGAGAAAGTGAGGTACAAAGTTAAGTAACTGGTCAAAGATTAATACAGCTAGTAAGTGGTGAAATTAGAGATTTGAACTCAGGCAGTTTGACTCTAAATTCTAAACCATCATGCTATCCTACCCTTCATTAGAATTTTAGAACTAAAAAGGACTTTACGAATTTATATAGCCAAAAATCTCTCATTCTATGGAAGAAGAAACTGAGAACGAGAAAAGTGAAATAGCATGCCTTAAGGTTGGTCTCTCAGCCGTTTACTGGCAGAGCTGACCAGAAACAACTATCCTCAAGTGACATAGATTTATCTGGTACCCTTCTTTCATCTAGCACTGTGTTGGTTCTCATCTAGCATTTGCAAAGGAGAGCAAGGACTGTCTTTATATTGTACCACTGATCAGCACTGCATCTAGAACACAGTGATTGCTGAATAAATGATCAAAGGACTATCATATAATGGCAGAGTCAGAACTAGAAACAATGGCCAAGCCTATAGTAGTCTTAATCGTGCTGCCTTCTTTCTTTAATACTAAAACAAATGCTATAAAATGCAAGTTATTCACACCTGAATTTTCCTTGGCACGTGGATTATATCCATACTTCTGGAAAAACTCTCTTATTTTCATGATATCCATTGAATTTTTTTTCATCAGTACTTTTGTTGCCTTTATGAAACCAATGCTTTCTTGACTTTCCAAGCTTGCTTCATCAAGAAGAATATTGACATTATCCTTTTATGAGGAAAGAAAGTACAATTTAACTTTTGACTAAGTCTATTTAGTTTTTTTAAATTACCGCATAAAAATGATAAATTAATATTGTAGGATTGATACCTTTAGAGTCCGGACTTCTGAATGAAGGTCATGTAAAACTCTCATTGGATAATCTTCAAAGTCTTCAATATGAATATTGAAAGAAAAGAGTATAACAAGGAAAAAGAAAGAAAATGTAATTTAGTATAGTTATTTAGAATTACAAAATCCTTGTAGATACTTATTTATAATTTATATCCTGTCATTTGCAAAGAAAAGTGTTAAGACTTTTAAAATTTTTATTAAACTATAACATACATACAGAAAAGTATAGAAATCATAAGTATATAGTTTGATGAACTTTCAAAGTGAACATACCTATGTAATCAGCACTCAGATCAGGGACTGGAGGAAGGAAGAGGGAATGTAGTCCTACTTAGCTGTTTTTCATTTATGGTGAGCACGTTTTGGTTCCTATTTTTAAAATCTTTGCCAGTGACAATGCTTTTGTTTTCTTCTAAAAGCTTTATTGTTTGGCCTTTTGCATTAATTAAATTAATTAACTTTTGGCTGCATTGGGTCTTCGTTGCTGCACGCGGGCTTTCTCTAGCTGTGGCGAGCAGGGGCTACTCTTCATTGAGGTGTGCGGGCTTCTCATTGCAGTGGCTTCTTTTGTTGCAGAGCATGGGCTCTAGGCACGCGGGCTTCAGTAGTTGTGCCACGTGGGCTCAGGAGCTGCAGTGCATGGGCTTAGTTGCTCCACAGCATGTAGGATCTTCTGGGACCAGGGCTCGAACCCGTGTCTCCCGCATTGGCAGGTGGATTCTTAACCACTGCACCACCAGGGAAGTCCTGGCCTTTTGCATTTAGAGCTACAATCCATCAGGAATTGATTTTTGTGTATGGCAAGAGGTAAGGATCAAGATCCATTCTTTTTTTTCCATATGAGTGTGCAATTGACCTGGCACTGAAAAGACATCCTTTATCCACTGTACCATCACCTTTCTTATTAATCAGTCGGTCATATACCTAACATAGAAGCAGTTTTTAAAAAGATTTCTCTTTTCTAAAATATGCCTCCTTTCAAGACTATCTCCTTCCACCCGTTAAAAGTTGATCAGTTTTCACATTTGTAGAGATGTGGATGGACCTAGAGACTGTCATACAGAGTGAAGTAAGTCAGAAAGAGAAAAACAACTATCGTAGATTAACGCATATATGTGTAATCTAGAAAAATGGTACAGATGAACCGGTTTGCAGGGCAGAAATACACGCAGATGTAGAGAACAAATGTATGGACGCCAATGGGGGAAAGTGAGGGTGGGTGGTGGTGGTGGTGGAATGAATTGGGAGATTGGGATTGACATATATACACTAATATGTATAAAATGGATAACTAATAAGAACCTGCTGTATAAAAAAAAGAGCTGACCAATTTTCATTAGGAAAATGCAAATCAACAACACAATGATATTGTATTTCATACCACCAGAATGACTATAATTAAAAAGAAAGACAATAGGCCTTCCCTGGTGGCGCAGTGGTTGAGAGTCCACCTGCCGATGCAGGGGACACGAGTTCGTGCCCCGGTCCGGGAAGATCCCACATGCCGCGGAGCGGCTGGGCCCGTGAGCCATGGCCGCTGCGCCTGCGCGTCCGGAGCCTGTGCTCCGCAACGGGAGAGGCCACAGCAGTGAGAGGCCCGCGTACCGCAAAAAAAAAAAAAAAAAGACAGACAATAACCAATGTTGATGAGGAAGTGGAGAAACTGCATCCCTCATTCACTGCTGGGGGAAATGTACAGTGGTGCACTTTGGTAAACAATTTGGTCGTTCCTCAAAAAGCTAAACACAGATTTACCATATGACCCAGCAATTCCGCTTCTAAATGCATACCAAAGAGAACTGAAGACATTACGTTCACATAAAGCGTTGGCACACGGGTGTTTACAACAGCATTAGTCATAATAGCCAAAGTAGAAACGACCCAAATGTTCATCAACTGATGGATAAACAAAATGTGGTAAATCCATACAATGAAACATTATTCAGCAATAAAATGTAATGAAATACTGATACATGCTACCGTGACAGGGATGAACCTTGCAACGCTTCACTAAGTGAAATGTCAGTCACAAAAGACTACAGATTGTACAATTCCATTTATAGGAGATGTCCGGAATAGGCAGATCTACAGAGACTGAAAGTAGATTAGCGGCCGCATAAAGCAGTGCGGTAGGTGGGAACAAGATTCCGGGGACTGGCTGTCAACAGTCACCGGGGTTTGTTTCGGGGGGTTATGAAAATCTAAACTCAGTGTGATGATGGTTGCACACCTCTGTGAAGATACTGAAAACCACTGAATTGTATCCTTTAACATGGTGAATTTTATGAGATTCATAACTGTGATCATAGAAGGCGAATTTAGGGGATGTTCATTTTCTCTAATTATCACAATTCCATATTTTCTGTAATACATGCAGGCCAGGAACTGAAAAAATTATTCCAACTTTTTCTTGTAAAACCAAAAGAAAAGAAAGAATGTGTGTAACCAGGCAATAGATTGGTAAGGAGGTAAATTAGCAAAAGCTTTATGGAAAACTATTCAGCTATGTCTAAAAATTCCAAAACCATTAATACAGTTTTGTGTCTTATAGCGTTATCTCAACTACGTAAACAAAGTCAAGCAAAACAAGGCAACGCTAAAAGTAAGGATGGTAGAAAAGCTACTGAACTATTAATAGCTGTGTGTTCTGACGGTGAAGTTATAGCAAAGACTTATTTTCTTCTTTCTACTTCTCTGTTACCTCAAATTTTTTGCCGTGCACGTAATATTGCTTTCACAGGCACAAGCATAAACATTTTTAAATGGCTGGAAAACTATTCATAATATAGTTAAAGGAAAATGAGTCTGCGTCTACAGGATGCGATATTTTAAGGCGGATTACAGTTATGACGCACAAAATAATCTCAAAATCTGCACTACTCTTGCAACAACTTCAAAAAGTCTCTTAATACAAACGTTAGTGGTGGAGAATTTTGCTTTATCTATATTTTAAAAAACAGTACTGCGTATTAGCTTTCGTTTTGGCAGTACGGTTTGTTGGGAAAAATACAGACACTGCAACTGTGGACCATCTGGGTGAGACCAAAGTCACTCTACATGTCAAGAACAGGGCTGAGCGGCTGAGGTTAGAAGAAACGTTTCATCTTCTCTTGGTCGTATTTTTCTTGATAAGCCCCCACTACGTGCATCTGAAAGCTCGTCGTGTGTAAATGAGCGCGTGCATCGCGAGCCCAGCCTGCCGGCTCGATTAGGGCTTTGGTTTCTAAGTGCGGCTGTTTCTCCGCCCCGCGTCCCTGGTGGGGCAGAGGCTGCGCGCAGCGCTGGTCGGGCCCGGGGGTGCCTGGGGCGAAGGGCGCCGCCGCCTTCCCCGGGAGGGCTCCTCACAGTCAGCCGCCTGTCGGTCGGCCAGTGCGCGCGCCAGCGTCCCTCACGCGGCTCACTCACCGCTGTCCTCTCCGTCCAGCGCTCGCTGCAGCCGAGCCGTCTCGCCGTCCAGGATGACGGCCAGAGACCGCAGCTTCCCGCAGAAGCCCCGGATCAGATCCATGGACGAGCCTCACGCTCGTCCTCAGCGCCCGCGCACGTTTGAATCCCGGCACCGGAAACGCCATTGGCTCCGCGACTCGCGCAAGGCCCTTCTCGCGAGAGCTGAAGCCTCGCGCGAGGAGAGGGGCGGCGCGTCGAGAAAGCGCGCTTGCGGCTTCCGGCTTCCGGCGTCGTGTGCTGGCGTGAGGAGAGCGGCCGTGAGGCGCGGCTGGTGAGTGTTGGGGCGCGAGTTGGGTTGGCCTGCGGGCGGCGGCGGGGCTCCCCTCTCCCTTCTCCCCGTGGCCGGCGCGCTGCCGACTCCCGCTTCTGTGCCCTCGGCAGGCGCCATGTTCCTGACCGCGCTCCTGCGCCGCGGCCGCATCCCCGGCCGGCAGTGGATCGGGAAGCACCGGCGGCCGCGACCCGTGTTGGCGCAGGCGAAGCAGAACATGGTCCGCCGCCTGGAGGTCGAGGCGGAGAACCACTACTGGCTGAGCCGGCCCTTCCTCACGGCCGAGCAGGAGCGCGGCCACGCGGCGGCCCGCCGGGCGGCCGCCTTCCAGGCGCTCAAGGCGGCTCAGGCGTCCAAGTTCCCCGCGCCCCGGCGGCTGGAGGACCAGCTCGGCCACCTCAAGATCACCGGGAAGTGGTCCTGACCCGCGCCACGCCGCCTGCGTCCTGCGGCGACGAGCGGGAGCCTCTGGCCGGAGCCCCACGGAGCCCCGGCCAAGCCGAGCGAGTGCCTGCGACGGAGGCCCCGGGCCCGCGCTCCCCACCGCCCGCAGTGTGTCTCGGTCGGATCGCGTCTCGCTTCTCTTGTCCTGAGGACGGAACCGGACGGCGCCTGCGTCTTACGGGATGCGGAACGCAACCTGCGCGCAGCCGCAATAAGGCTGCCGACCGCGCTCTGGCATCTGGTCCTCGGTGCGAGATTCTGCCGGGGGCTTTGCCGTGCATGCTCGCTTACCTTCTGCCGACAGGTCTTGCCTAAGCGGACATGAAAAAAATCTACTTTTCCAGTTAAACGCGCTCCTAAAAATAGCGGTTTCTGGTGAGATTTGCTCCAAAAATTGGACAATTGGACATCGTCTATTTTGGGGGACTTCCCCCGGAAGTAAGAACTAAGACCCTTTAAGCCAGGCGGCGCGGCCAAAAAACAAACCAGACAAACAAAATAGTCTGTTGTCAGGTTGTCACCTCAGTATTGAAACTTAAGGATGATTTATGTATTCTGGATAGGAGTCCTTTTTCAGGTATTCTTTTTCCAGTGTTCGACTTTTCATTCTTTTAACAGAATGGCTTTCAAAGAATGGAAGTTCTTAGGTTTGATGAAGGGGACAATTGAAAATTGTTCAATAAAAGCGAAATTAAAACGTTTTTGATAAAGCCGTGTGTGCTCTGGCGTAGGCAGACCACAGTGTCGTCGCACTCAGGTAGTCCCCGTGGTTGCCCGAAGGATCAGCCCCATCGCTTTCCCAAGGCAACACTGTACCTTGCCACACCTGCCAGGTGACTAAAGCAACAGTCATACCCTAACAACAACAACAGCAACAACAGCTGTTCAAATACAGGACTTTATTTATTTATTAATAAAGTAATCATTATTACGATTTTTGGAAAAAACAAGTTTTAAAATGTTCAGCCTTCATGTTAATGTAGGTTAGGCCACCCAAAAGGCAAAGCGAAGATAACATTAAGTCATGGTCCAGGGTTACACTTATGAAAAACAAATACAAGATTTACGGGACATGATATGTAAAAACAACCAAAGTAAACTATTTCAAATTTGTTTATATAAAAACATATTAAAGATCCCTTTAAAATAGTGTTCACCTTTTTTGTAAATGGGCATAGACTAACCTGCAATCATGTACAAATGTGATAAACTCAACAGCTTTCTGAAGCTTTTAATACAAATACAATTCCTTGCTGCTTTATGCAACTCAACAAAATAATATAAAGTGAAGTCGTTAGAAAAATATGGACCTTGCTGAATCTATCTTGCATTTTTAATTTAAGTTGGAAAATATAGTTCAGATCATAAGAAACAGGAATTTTAGATTTACATATTAGCTGTATCATAGAATATGAGATACGATCTTTATTTTGGCTGAAATGCAAAAATATGGTTAATTTCTCTTAACAGATTAGTTAAAAATACTTTCCATTGATAGCAGTGCTAGTCCTAGAACAAAATGTAAGCAAAACATTTGTAAGTCAGTTGTCTTATCAGCGCCCCAAATATGCAGATCCTAACACTGAGCCCTTAAAATGCATCTGCTTTAAAGATGACTGAAGGGAAATCTCACATGACTGAAAATCTGAAAATCCTACAAACAGTCAAAATCTGCTATTAATAGAAATTCAAGTAAACATTGCATATTTAAACTAAGTTAACTTATATGACACTTTGGATCATAACCACTAAATATGTCAAAGGATTTTAAAAAATCATCCATATGCAAAGATGAAACTATACTATGTAAGCGGTGCAAGTTCAGTGACCACTAAGCTGTAGCTGCTCTTTGGTTTGGCACAGTGACAGTGGTCGGATGCCTCAGGTACTGAATACTCAAGTTTGTACCCACGTAAAACCAAGTTTCCTGTCTAATTTGTTTTTAATGGCAATGGCAAGACCTGAAATTCAACTTTTATTTTCCTTAAATATTATCACAACTGTTCAAGTGTTTGAAGGAACAAAGACAGTACTAATAAATTTTGACAGGGCTTCATTTTGACCATTTCTCCGCAAAGGTTGGCAGCACTAATCAATCCCAGAGAAACACCAGAGTCAGCCTTTCCCTGATTCCCATACCACTTGTAGGCCCTTGCCAACAGTCATTAATATGTACAACTAAACGAAGCCAAGTATTTAGAACGTGGCAAATGTTGGCCATAAATTAATTAAACCAAAGGTAACTAAATTAAAAGGCTTTAGCTGAAAATTCCTGAAAAGGTGTTTACTAATGCTATTAAGATGATGTTAACATACTGAAAGAACTGAAAAAGAAACACCACAAAAGCACCCAAATAGGTTAAAGGGAAAATTAAGTTTCCTTAGTTGTTAATCAGGCGCATGCAAATCCTTTGACCTGAATGTAAAAATACCCACAAGAAGTACCAGGACATTTCCGAAAGCAGTCACTTACGTTTAAACATTTACTATTTCCTTATAACACTCAAACCGCCAAACTGAAGTGATGTTTCTGGTTGGTAAATCGATATCCCTTAACGCTCATAAGTTTTCTAGAATCAAGATTATTAAGACTACAGTGTTGAAATAAAGGTAGAAACTGTATTATAGTATTCCAAACTATATTTTCAAAGCTAAACTCATTCCTCTAGTTCAAAGGGGGAAAAAATTACTTGCTTTTAACATCTAATATTAATATAGCCCATGGAATTAGACAAATCCTATAAATTATAAACCTGGAACAGCAGGCTATAAAATTTATGCTACATTAGGAGATTATAGAGCTATCCCTAGTATATTTGGCGTCCAGAAGGAACTCCAAATATACCTGTTGGACGAATGTTAAGTAAGCAAAATTAGAAATTGAAGAATGTTAAAGATCGTCAAGTCAAAATCATTCTTAACACCCCTCTCCCCAACCCCATTTTATAGACAAGGAAACTATAACATGTTTTTACAGACGCTGGTTAAAACTGATCTCCACCCACTACTGGAAGCAATCGGTCATTTTAGCTTGTGTGTGTCAGACTAAGCAGAGTATAAAGGAGGAGTAACATCTGTATATTGTTCCTCCGCTATAGGACACTATTTTTCTTTAGAATTAATGCAACGATCCCTGTCACTTAGATTGGATTTCAAAAGGAAGAGGGGGATAAGTGTCTAGGCAGAAAGGGGTTGCTGTTAGGAGGTCAGATTTAAAATCCTGCATGTAAGAGTGGAATCCACCTCTCAGAGAATGGAAGCTTTGAATGATACTCAAGTGAGAATTTCCTTCTCGAGAGCAGTGTTATGCTAAACAGTTTGACCCTAGTTCAAATTGTATTTTATGTTGCTGTTTAAGCTACTATAGGATTACTGTAAAAAGTTTCAAAGCAAATTTCGGTCATTACCTAAATTGAAATTTGAGAGTCAGCTCAGCAGCAGGCAGCACTCTGAAAACATACTTTAACAGCTTTCTGTAGCTTGTCTTTCGCTTTATTTTTCTTCTAGCCACTTCTACCCAATCCTACTGTGTCCAGTATTTCTACAGCACACGTAACCTTTGTTTCCCTACCTGTATAAATACCCATGACAGTTCAACAAGAGTATATTGAAAGCAGAGAGAAACAAAAAAATTTCTTATACTGCCAAATTTTCTTTAAGCCTTGGGCACAACACTGCACATGGTTTAATTAATGCTTAGAACTAAGCCTTCAATGAATTATACAAATATGCTCCATGTTTTAAATGATTAGGTATCTAAATCCTTCTGAGTGTTATTTTATAGCAACAATAAAAAAAATCTTTAGTAAAAATGCTGAAAAGTATAAAACAGTAACTATAAATTAGCAAACACCAAGTTGTTTTTAAAGCAATTATTTTCTTTTTCTTACATAGTACAAGCGCTCTCAGCCACCATACTGACCTAGATGTACTTCACTTAAAACAAGTTTTCTACCTTGTGTTTCTGGAGTGAAAATTTATATGGATACTAAGAACTCTAATAATGTAACTCAGGTATCAAAAGAATACATACGCCATGTTAACATGTGACCTGACAGCTCATATTATAGCATATCATAATACATTATTATGAGTAAATGTTATTTCCAAAGTAAAATTAAGTCACTTTTGTAGCTGTAAGTCAGTGTTGAACAAGTGGGCTCATTTAAGATTAAGGCATCTTCCAGCTCTGGAGCAGTGCTTCTGTGGATCCAACAATCTGTACAAAGGTTTCCTTTTTTAAAAAATATATCTTCATTTATACTTCAATTATTTAATTCCACTGATCATCATCTTGCGTATAAAACTGAAAATATTCAGTCCATAATGTTTTTTATAAACCTATAAAACCAGAAACAATTGAATTATTGATTAAAACTTGATTTTATATTTCTGAAAATAAGATTAAATAGTTCTTTGGGCTAAGGTATAAAGCTGCTAATACAACACAAAAGGAAAGAAATACTTTAATATTACTAATATTCTAATAATAATAAAGGTTTTTAGATGCTGTAAATAAGGGACAGATCACTGACTTTCCCTGAAGCCATTAAGTGAGCATTTTAATAGAGGCAGATCCTTACACTTTTCCCTTAGTGTTAACTTGGGCATAATCTGAGAAGGCTGCTATCGGATGTTTATGGGAATTTCAGTGAGGATTCTCAACCACCGCGAGCATCAGCCATTGTTCCGCCCACAGCCTACACTGAGAAGACGCGGTGGGGCTGCCAATGACACGTGATCACCGCCTGCAGCTCCTGCTGCCCTCTGCCTGCCCGGAGCCCCACCGGGGGCTGTTTCTGATGCTCTCTGGGTCTTAGGCTCTGGCTGTGACTTGGACATGGACTCCAGGTCCTTGTAAGGAACTGGATGCTAATGATAAACACCAAGCAAGGAAGCAGATGTCCCCTAGATGAGACTACAGATGAGGACAGAGCGACTGAGGTAATAAAGGTGTGTTGTCTTAGGCTGCTAAGTGTGTGATAATTTGTTAGGTAGCAACAGGTAACCAAGAAACACTACACGTAGGTTTTCAAAACTCTAACAGCTGCGCGTGGTGCTGCTGAGCCAGTGAGCTTAGCTTCCGACTTGAATGTGCATACCTGTCTTCTCTGTTTTTAAGCAGCAGGAGAGTTCACTACATCCCTGCGTTCAGTCAGTGTTAGCACTGCCCTCACTGCTCCTACTGGCCCATGGGGAAGGGCTTCTATTCCTACTTCAATCAACCTCCTCCGGCTACTGCGCCTCCTCTGGCTACTGCAAAGGCATCACTGACTCATGTACTTGGCTGCAGTAAGCTGCTCTTCTGCTATATCTTTTACCAAGTAAATAACATCAATGAACCTCTTAAGTCTTTTTTTCAGACTTTAATCTTAGTCACTCTTCTCTGGATCAAATTTCTTCAGTAGTGGGCGAAAGTCACCTTTTTTCCTTAAACTACTTAATAAGGTACCGTTCAGTGAAAAGGGTAGTTGTCCATATACCAGTCCTAACAATTTTTATTAGTTTCCTCATTAATCTACCAATAAATATCCAGTAAGATCATGCTAGGAGTGGTAAGAAAAATGGGAGTTAGGCAGATGTTACCTTCCAATCTCTCCTGAACTACCTGATTTTGCTGATATAATGGAAAGAGTAAAAAAGACTGAATTGCAAACTGTTTTGAGATTATGACATGCAAATAAACTAATTTTTGGAGAAATTACCTTTATACTGTCTTACCTTGCTCTTATTCAACTGGTTAGTTATGAACAAGTGGTACTCAGTTTTCTATTGCCACTGTTACATGGTTATTTGTCCCTGTAAGCACATAATTATATATGACATGACAAGAAAAGAAATATTAAGCATCTGGCTAAATGGTAAAATTGATGATTGCAGTAAAAGCAAGTATTATATAAGCACTAAATAGGCTTCTGGTGCCAACCATTTGCCTTCTGTTAGAACCCAGAAGGAAGGAAAGCAGTGCTAAAATCTCAAGGTCTGGTTTTATGCTTATTTTTGTAAAAACGTCCATTGGCTCTAAAGATGTTCAGGAGCAATAATTTCAAGTCCACAAATGGATTTTTCCCTTTATTTTATACTGAGGGTCTAATGACCTGAATGAAGGTCTTTTTTAAAAAATTTATTTTATTTATTTTTGGCTGTGCTGGGTCTTTGTTGCGGAGCACAGGCTCCAGGCACGTGGGCTTGAGTAGTTGTGGTACACGGGCTCAGTAGTTGTGGCTCATGGGCTCTAGAGTGCAGTCTCAGTAGTTGTGGCACACGGGCTTAGTTGCTCTGCGGCATGTGGGATCCTCCCGGACCAGGGCTCGAACCTGTGTCCCCTGCATTGGCAGGTGGATTCCTAACCCTTGGGCCACCAGGGAAGTCCCCTGAATGAAGGTCTCAATGAAACTAATTTAAGAGAATTTAAATGCTGCTGAAAGCCAAAATGACAATAACAACAAATCAGAAATTGTGACAGCAAGCTTTCAAGTTTTAGGGTATTTCCTAGAGTTAGTACCAAACCATTTTCCTACAGTGCAAGAAGAATGTTATTACTAGTATTATTAAGAACCACAGATATGTTTTAAGCTATAATGCTAGTGAGTGGCCAGACTATATTATAAACCGAGGCCTGATTCAAAAGCCCACTTCCATCTTATCGACTGTTGTATAATGTACCACAGTTCATGAAATGATTAAGAGTCATGATGGTTCAAATACATTCAGTGCACTCTTTTTATACTAAGACAAGACAGCCAAAGAGTACAAGGCATTTCAAAATTATTTTCAAATAAGCAAAAGCTATGACCCCCAAAATAACCTTGTTTAAGCATTATCCAGAATATTATGCCGAAAGAATTTTCTACATCTGAGGTGACAAAATACACGGCTGGGTAACAACAAGGAAAAACAAAATTATGAACAGAGAAAAACACAGCAGCAGCCACTACACTTCCTCACTCAACCTTCGCCTCCATGAAAGCTACCAGTAAACGCTAACGGCCCACGTATAAGATATTTTATTAAAAAGCTTCAAATATTTTAGTATTTTAAAATAGCACATAATGTATTTTAATTTTTCCACATTTATTAAACCTGGTGATTTTCATTTTAACCAGACAAAGCAATGTTTTCAGATGACGGCATTACCTGATCTGATAACACCTTCTTCAGATCCATTCTCTAGCCACTGAGATTCACTGTCCAACAAGCGGTTTTTTGATTCACTAAGCGGTTTGATAGGAAAGGGTGGGTTTGAGCCAATACTGAAAGAGGAGCAAATAATTTAGTAAATAGTCTAATGCTCAATTAATAATACTTAATTAATAAGCAGCAAATTAGTATTCCTTCTCCTAAATATGTGAGGGCAACTCATGAGATCTCAGCACTCTGAAAAAGCTCCATCTTCAAGAGAAAATGTGCCCCCAACCCCCCCGCATTAAATGGCTCTCTAGACCCAAGAATTTGTACTCAGCACTGCCAATGAAAACAATTAGATAAAAGAAAAACAGCTTCAGAGGCCAATCTGAAACATTTTTAACATGTTAATCAAGAGCCGTAAGGTAGCACAAGGACAGGTGAGGATCTATGTCTGTGGCCAGGACAAAAAGATTACCTGTCATTTCCCAAGTTTTCTGCTTTCTACCTCTGCAGTATAGATCTAAGGGGAAAAAATGATTTAGTGATTTAGCGTAGACTTAGTTTTCTAGCTAAGACATCCAGGGAGGGAGGGAATGGAGGAAAAAAAGAAGAAGGAAAAGGGAACTAGTATTGTTGGGGACCCACTATGGGCAGACGCTGTGCTGGGTGCTTTCTACACACCATCGCAATCTTCACAATAACCCCCGAAGGGAGTACAAATCCTCCTCTCATAGAGCTGGCAGCTGAGGCTCAGACAGTTTAAGTAACTTCTTGGAGCTCTGAGGTCCTAGGTTCTAAGGCCTATGTTCTTCCAAAATTAATCCGCTAGCTTGGAATTTATAATCCCTCCTCCCCCACAACTTATTTCTGTAGTCAGTAAGTTTCAAGTGTTTCACTTTGACAGAAGCATCTCTATCTCCTTTAAAATTTCATTTAAAATGAACTATTTCTCTGAATTTATGAATCAGTGTGCTCGCCATACAAACTCTGAGAAAATATCCTCTAAGACGAAGAAGAAAAATTTTGTATTTGTATTTTTGAATCCTCATTAATATCATTTTCACGCTGCAGTTAAAATCTGTTTATCAAAATAAAATGGTGAATAGTACAATGACTAACTTCTTTGAAAATGTAACTGATATAAACCAACATAATCAAATCTTGAAAGAGTCTTCGTTTCTAGGAAGAGGCAGCGCAGGTAGGGTAGCCGTGCTTCCTACCCTGCCAGACGCGTCCAGTGACATGAGACTGTCCTGCTTCAACTACTAACAGCAAACGTTCACTTTATTACTCTCAAAAGTGTTCTGGTTTGAATGATAAAAAAATATGGTTATCCTGAGCATATCAGCTATATCCACATTTTAACCCTCAGTTAAAAAAGCTGAATAGAATTTCTCTTTATCTGTGCTGGCTTGCTACATCACTACTATATTTATCTATGTATCACACACACACACACACACACACACACACACACACACACACACAGTTTGCTCTATAATGAATTCTGAAAAACGTAATGACAAGAAGCGCACCTTCTGGTATTTTCACTGTGGTTTGAAACAGATGCTTGTTCTGGATCCGTCCCCACAAGACGAGTCGGAAAACTGCAGCCATCACCCTGACTGCATAATGAAAAATATCAGTGATAATTTAATCATGTTCACTTAAATCTAAGTGGTCAATTTAACACCTATTTTCTAGAGGCATGGTATAAAATGATCACAACTTGTCATTTCAGAGAATGATTTCTAATTTAGACGGTTATTAGACTCCACTGAGGAAGTAAGTCTTTTTCTTTTATAATTTACATATAATTAAAAATAGTATCTTCCATGACTATTAAAATGATCATGTCTATTAAAGTTATGATAAACATACATATTCAAATAATTGGGTAACTGACCTGCTTATCACAATCATTTAAGATATCATAAATGCTCAAACTGAAATTCAAGATGTACGTTCCACATATTTATTTATTCAACAACGTTCATTAAACGAAAATACACTGGATGTTCTGAGTACCATTTGAAGTGCTAGGGATATACCACTGAACAAAAGAAAAGAAAATCTCTGGCTTCAAGAAGTTCACAACTTAAAAAAAAGTACAGCTATGCCTTCTGCATTCTAAAAACATCAAAACTGTGTACCGCAGGGAATTCCACTTGCAGCCAAGATGGATTAACCGGTATATTTGACCTCCTGTTGAACAGTACATACAACAACTCTTTTCAAAACAGGCAGCACAGAACTGTGGTGTGTGAAAGAAGAGGAACCAACCAAGGAGTTGCAGCTTCTGCCAGAACTTGAGCACCAACAGGGGGATGTGCAGAGCAAGGTGGTCTCACTGAATTAAGGTGACAGAGATGGGAGTTTCGAGAAGATGAGGAGGTTTGCTTCTATCGGACAGAGCTGAGGAAGAGGGATATGTGCAGAGAAAGGGCTACAGAAATCTGCACAGGGTTTTACTTGAGTCTTCAAGTAAATACTAAGCCACACATGTGAATCTGGGAAAAGAACAACTGGGGAGTGTAAGCTGAACAATTCAGAGCCTGCCCAGCACTGAAAGCCATTTGCATTCGACCTGCCAGAGTAGAGAGACCTCACTGAACATGTGGATACGGCAGAGACCGCAGCAGGCTCTCACCTTTGCTGTAGGACTAAACTTGCCCTAGAGAAAATGCTACTTTACCCCCAACCACAGGTTTAAACAAGCATCAGGAGGACTAAGCTGAAACAGAAGTCGGCCAAGACAAAATTCAACATCCTTTAAAGGGAGACCAAATTTAAACACTCAGAATTCAAAATGTCCACCATCCACTCAAAAATTACCAGCATAAAGAGCAGGAAAATGTGATCACAACCGAGAGAAAATAAAGTCAACAGAAAAGATTTAGAAATGACCGTGACCACTTGAAACAGAGACGCTACACCAGTGACTATAAATATGTCCATGAATTAACTGGAGAAAGTGGATATGAAGAAAAATGAAATGTAAGATATAAAAAAGAACCAAACTGAACTTCTGGAGCTGAAAAATAGAATATCTGAAATAAGAAATTCACTGGATGAGCTTAACAGCAGACAATACAGAAGAAAAGATAAGTGAACTCACAGACGTAACAACAGAAACAAAAAAAGATGGAGGGGGAGAAGGGAGGGACAACAGCAATGACCGGTGGGTCACGACATATATTTAAGAGAACCTGAAAAGCTAGTGGGGGAAGGGCACAGGAAGAGGGAAGCAGGCAGAAAACAACAATTGAAAGTTATTTCAAAATTATTCAGATTGGACGTCCCTGGTGGCACAGTGGTTAAGAATCCTCCTGCCAATTCAGGGGACACAGGTTAGAGCCCTGGTCTGGGAAGATCCCACATGCCATGGAGCAACTAAGCCCATGCGCCACAACTACTGAGCCCATGTGCCACAACTAGTGAGCCCGTGTGCCACAACTACTGCAAGCCGTGTGCCTAGAGCCTGTGCTCCGCAACAAAGAGAAGCCACTAAATGAGAAGCCCACACATAGCAACAAAGAGTAGCCCCTGCTTGCTGCAACTAGAGAAGGCCTGCGCACAGCAACGAAGACCCAATGCAGCCAAATAAATAAATGAATGAATGAATAAATGATTCAGATTTGATGAAAACTACAAATTCATAGATCCAAGAAGCCTAATGAACTCCAAAGAGGATAAACACAGGGCAAACCATAGTAAGGAACACCATCATCAGACTACTTAAAGCCAGCGGTAAAGATAAAATCTTCAAAGTAGCCACAGGGGAAAGACATAGTAATTTGCAAGCATACCTCGTTTTATTGTGTTTCATTTTACTGTGCTTTGCAGATACTGTGGTTTTTATAAATTAAAGGTTTGAGGCAACCCTACATTGAGCAAGTCTATCGGTGCCATCTTTCCAACGGCATTTGCTCACTGTGCGTCTCTGTGTCACATTTTGGCAATTCTCACAATATTTCAAACCCTCCACCAGCAAAAAGATTATGACTTGCTGAAGGCTCAGATAACGATTAGCAGTTTTTAGCAATAAAGTCTTTTTAAGTCAAAGTATGTACATTGTTTTTTTCTTTAGACATAATGCTACTGAACAATTAACAGCCTATGGTTATAGACTGTTATATGCACTGGGAAACCAAAAAATTCGTATGACTCACTTTACTATGATATTTGCTTTATTGCGGTGGTCTGGAACCAAACCTGCAATAATCTCCGAGGTGTGCCTGTACAAACAGTGGAATAAAGATAAGAGAGAGGCTGATTTATTGACACAAACAACACAAGCCAGACGATAATGGAACAACATCTTCAAAGAAGGGGAAAAAAAAACAAAGACAAAAAACCCAACTGCCAACATTGAAATTTCTGTTTAGAGAAAATAACCTTAAAAAATAACAGTCTATGTTCCAACCAGTCAGAGTGGAAACACCTGAATATAAGAGACAACAGATAAAGCGCACAGAAGAGACTGGCGCACCTGAAGATGAAACTCAGGAAAAAGACTGAACAGAAGGTGAGCAGCCACCCGTGAGCCGTGGCAGAGCCTCCCGAGGAGCCACAGACATGTAGCTGGGGTCCCTGCAGGGACAAGGGGAGGGAGGAGACAGAAGAAATACTTGAAGAGACAGTGGTTAAAAGTACTTTCCAAATCCGATGAAAGTTTAAAAATTACAGATCCAAGGAGCTCAACAATCCTAAGCACGAGAGTCATGAAGAAAACAACGCCAGGCGGGCCATAATCAAATTGCAAGAAACTAGTGATAAACAAAATCTTAAAGGCAGCCAGAGAAAAATGTCACGTCACACAAATGATAATAAACATAACATCCACAAACTTCTCATCAGAAACAATGCAGCAGCATCTACAATTCTATACCAAGCAAAACGTCTTTCAAAAATGAAGGCAAGGGCCTCCCTGGTGGCGCAGTGGTTGAGAGTCCACCTGCCGATGCAGGGGACGCGGGTTCGTGCCCCAGTCCGGGAAGATCCCACGTGCCGCAGAGCGGCTGGGCCCGTGAGCCATGGCCGCTGAGCCTGTGCTCCGCAACGGGAGACGCCACAGCAGTGAGAGGCCCGCGTACCGCAAAAAAAAAAAAAAAAAAATTAAAAAATGAAGGCAATTGGGAATTCCCTGGCCGTCCAGTGGTTAGGACTTTGAACTTTCACTGCTGGGGCCTGGTTCAAGCTCTGGTCAGGGAACTAAGATCCCATGTGGCGTGGCCAAAAAAAAAAAAAAAGAAAAAGGAAGAATGCAAATATGTCATTTTCAGACAAAATAACAAGCAATACAGTTCCTTGTTAAGGGAAAAAAGGAAAAAGCCCACAACACTTACAAATATGGTACTTGAATTTCAAATACTTTTTCCTTCTCTCTAATGACTTTTGGTATATAGATGGCCTAGGATGGCTGAGAATTTGAGAGAAAAGGACATTATGAATCATCTTGAGCGTATATTCTCATTTAAATTTAAATGCAGGTAAAAACTGCATTACGTGTTGGGTCTTCTTTGATTTAAGACACAACAGAATACATAACCTGTACTGGAAATCTTTGAAGATATGGCTAATAAATATAAATTCTTATGATTCTTTACTTCACAAAATTATTTTCATTTTGAAAGAAACAGAGTGATTCTTATTTTCTATGAATCATCTTTTTTTTCTCATTCAAATATATGCCTAAACTCTCCTTCACCCTTATAAAAAACATGAAAAATAAAATATTTCATGTAATCAAGATATTCTGAGTTTTCATTCTTAAGTCTCATAATGTCATAATATACTATATTCTCTGAATCATTTAATCAGAGAGACAATCACAGGTTCCATAATTTCTGAGACGTGCATTTTATAAACTACCTTGAAAATATTGGAAGTAGCCAATATTTCTTTTCATCACCAAAGACTTGTCTCCAATTTTTACTGCATCCAAGCGAGAAACCGTTTCCATCAGGTCCATATGAAAATGTGGGTGCACGGAATGATTCTGTTACAGATATATATTACAAAGAAGAAGAGTTAACCTATTCAAAAATTATAGGAGGGAAGGAAAGTACCAATTTTTTTTCTTTTTAAACTTTTTTGGGAAAAAATATAACCTCTTGAATATTTCATCACCCTTATAAAATGAAAATGTCAAAATAATTATGTGATATTAAGGAAAATCGACTGAAGAATGTTCAATACACCTTAGCCTTTTTCTTTCTTTTTTTTTTTTTTTTAAAGATATTCTATCTCTTGCAACTTCACTCATTCATTATGTATCAACTTCCTACTACGTGCCTATGGCAAAGCACCAGGGTTTGGGATCCCAAGGTAAAGTAGATGAAATTCTGACCAAAGAACCCACAGCCTAACAAAAGTCTATCAGAATGATAGTGTGATAGAGATACATGCGGGGTGGTGGCCAAGGAAGGTGAAATATGCAGGAGGTGACGCCTGAGCTCGGTCCTGAGCTATGAACAATAACAAGTGAGGAAGCTGACGGGGGCCAGAACCTAGGATCTCTGTTTAAAGAAAGAATGCACTGCGGAATGTTTTATAAGCTATGGATAAGAAGGAGCCAGGGAGAGACGGATTGGGAAAGGTTGATGACACAGAAAAGTGAAGTAAAAACTGATGGAGAGACGGATTGGAAAAGGTTGATGACACAGAAAAGTGAAGTAAAAACTGATGGAAGAAAGTTCTAGAAGAAATGGGATGGCCTTTAGAAAAGTTCTAAAGATTAACCATAGATACCAGAAAAGACATCGTGTCCGCAGAAGTTAGAAAGAGGGTGACAGTGATGGGTTTGAAAGTAGAAATGTTTGTGTGAGGTTATAAAGGTGAGACGATAAGAATTTACTTGTGACAACTTCTAATTTTTCTATGAAGCGTTCACAAAATAGGTAAGGAAAATAGGGAGGATGATGAAAGTCTGGAATACCTATTGTGGGTAATAAGGTGGCAAACCTGATCAGAAACACGTGACATTACTGCCAAATAGAGCTGAGGGTCTAAGTGAGGTCTGAGACTTTGAATCTGTAGTTGTGACCACCTCTGTGGGAGCGAGACGGCCTTCACCAGCTCTCTCCAGCCCCATCGCACTGGGAGAAGAACGCATCGCTGGAATAACCTGGGTCAGGGACTGACAAAGGCGTTATGGGAGAAGAGGTACTTAGGGGCATGTGTAATGTGAGGGTGCTGCTAGGAGCTTGAGAACATTTATTATAGGATCTAGAATGGAAAAGGGTAAGAAACAAAACCAGAAGGGAAAGAAACGTGGGAGAAAAGTGGTGGAGTGTGGAGGACTCAGTAAGCTAAAAAGGGCGCACACTGGAACACGGAAAGGGAGAGCTGAACGGATAAAGACTGTGGTCAGAGAATGGAAACTTCACGGTGAAAATGTGAGGCCTCTTCAGTTTCAAGTGATGAAAGGTTCAGTGTTTGGGTACAGGAATGACTGGCTATCGGAATCAAAGAGACCAACCAGCCTTTCTGGGGTGACAGCAGCAGTTTGAATGTATTAATAGAAACTCTGTAACGTGAGAAATGATTCAAGGTAGGGCAGTGACAGCTATGAGGAAGGTACAAGTGATGCCCCAAAGGACATCTGGAAGCAGCAGTGGAGAGCTGGGTAACACCAGGGTGTGTGGGGAGTGGTGTGTTAGGGGAAGGTTTTTCAAAGTGTGGGTTTAAACATCTGAATAGGCTGTAAAATCAATTCAGTGCTTTGAAACCAGCATTTCTTTTTAAAGAACTAGAACAGAAAATATTAGAATATATTGGACAGAGTAGACATTAATGATGTTTTACGAAGATTTTGCTTATTCTACTTACATAATTTTATAAATGTGTGTGCATGCACTAGGTAGTGATATAAAATGATGCATTTCTTACCGTAGTCACTGGTAAAAACGTTTGAAAAAGATTGTTTTTAAGAGAACAATGTGTTTCCCAGGAAGCACTCACCTCTCAGACACCTACAGGGTTTGGGTGGGAAACAAATGAAGCAGGGTGGGAACCGAGGCCAATTAAATACTCGTGGCCACCGAAGCAGTCAGCCACTACTGAGCTCCTACCGAATGATGCCAGGTGGGAAAATAGGGCCACCAGAGTCGTCAGTTTTGAAAAGAAGAAATCTCCTTTTCTGTGAGAAATCTCTCAGTGTCCAGCTGCTTGGGAGGTCTGAAGAGCTAGGCTTTGCATGTGGGCTGCCTTCTATGACCTCGGGTTAAAGGTGAAGAGATGACAGGATATTCTGTGACGATGATAAATTAATTGACATGAGGAAGCTTATTCACATGGAAAGGGATGAAGGCATGGGAAGTGGAGGAGAAGCAACAGCAGAGTGAGCTGGGAAAGGCAGGGCACCGCACCCTTACCCTGGAAGCCCGTCATATTTTACAGGACTCCATAGACACGAGATTAAAGTGATACAAATATAAAAGTACCTAAGAATCTCCCTACAATGTCTGCATCTTTCTATGTTAAAATATGTCCAACTCTCCTTTAGACAGCAGGGAGTGTTTAACTTTCTTTGGAAACACTGTGACAGATCCCCATTCTGTTAGCCAATACCTCAATATTCCAGTTATGGCTGGTGTTGCTGTTTACATGCCAATGGTTTAGTCTGAGCACCACACCACTGTTGTTTAAGAAGTGTGTGTCAGGCTTCCCTGGTGGCGCAGTGGTTGAGAGTCCGCCAGCCGATGCAGGGGACACGGGTTCGTGCCCCGGTCCGGGAAGATCCACATGCTGCGGAGCGGCTGGGCCCGTGAGCCATGGCCGCTGAGCCTGCGCGTCCGGAGCCTGTGCTCCGCAACGGGAGGCCACAACAGTGAGAGGCCCGCGTACCGCAAAAAAAAAAAAAAAAAAAAAGAAGTGTGTGTCCAATTATTGGAATACCTTACTGAATTCTTCCCCAATATTTTCATTTTAAAAAAATGAGCAAAAAAGGGACACAAGTGCTAACATTAGTGATACAACAAATGCAGGAAACAGCTTTTATTAAAATTTATAAAATATAGTCAGTTCTCTACTTTTATATACAACACACTACTGAAAAATTATAGAAAAGTCAATCTTACTTCCTCAACCTTCTCAAAATTATGAACCTTTACATTTATTAGACAGCCATTGTTCCTATCCAGTCCAAGTTAATTTTAATACAGAATTATTTTATCTTTATCATCTTTTGTCCTTCTCTAGATTTCATGTTCATCTGTGGCCATTTTCCTAAATAATTATGCTTTATTTTAACCTACTTACCTATGGTTGTTCTGTTTTTTCCAACTAGCCAGCAGTGGTAGCTGAGAAGTGACAATACGCTGATGAAGAACATTGTCGACACAAAGAATAGAAAAAGTATGTGGAATTTTGCACGTGTATCTGAGAGTTCATTCTGAGGAAAGAAAAAAGAAGACTTACTTTTCAGAATAGTCAACCTCCAAAATATACTCTTACAAATTTGGTTCTTCCTGAAGATTGCTGAATTCGCCAAAAAATTACCAGATATGAGAAGTAATAAAATAAATTAGGTAACACATCCAAAAGCAACATTTCCCAAAGCAGAGAATTGGTATTATCTGAGGGGCTTGCTTACATAACATGTCAGAAAGAGTCACTTTAAAAACCGCTCTTGGGCGTCCCTGGTGGCGCAGTGGTTGAGAGTCTGCCTGCCGATGCAGGGGACGCGGGTTCATGCCCCGGTCCGGGAAGATCCCACATGCCGCGGAGCGGCTGGGCCCGTGAGCCATGGCCTCTGAGCCTGTGCTCCGCAACGGGAGAGGCCACAACAGTGAGAGGCCCGTGTACCCCACACACACACACAAAAAAAGTAAAAAATCGCTCTTAAATTTTAGCAATAGTTTCAGTAATAAAATAAAAAGATGGACATTTTTACCCAACGTTTTTCTTTTGTACTTTATACACATTTTCAAGCTTTCCCCAACATCCAGGATACACGAGGGTTTTCTCCATCTACACTACTATTTGCTTGTTTTAATTATATAACCAGAAACTAACTGTGATAAATTTATTTTTGGACTTCCCTAGTCTCTGTCTTCGGAACACCACTGCACAGTCATCCCTTCAGCTGCTTCCATTCCTACCTCTTTAATCCCTGCTCCCTTCCTACAGAGCCTGTTTTGGTAATTACCGATTTGGTATGTCAATTTGCCACAAGGCATTAGTGAACGAAAACAGCTTCTGTTACCCATTCTAATGGCTAGATTCATTTCAACAGAAGCAAAGTGTTAACCCAGAAGAAGTCAGTCTCTAGCATGAGGATTAGAAGGAAGCTTTTACGCATTCGCTCTCACGACAAAGCCGCACAGCCAACCACAGCCTCACAGAACAAGAGCTGCTCCTGCTTGATTTAAACACTGTTTACAGGCTAACAGGACGGTTTTTAGCATTAGGTGATTCTGACATCTATCTTCTCCTCTTCTCTTCCAGAGTAGCCGCAATACCTTTTAAATACTATCTCCCCATCTTGTGAAACAAATGAGTACTATACATACTCACTATCAATGTCACAAAAAAGACGGCAAGAATATCATGGCAATTATGTATTTTTTTTTATTTATTTAATTAATTTATTTTTGGCTGTGTTGGGTCTTCGTTGCTGCGTGCGGGCTTTCTCTAGTTATGGAGAGCAGGGGCTACTCTTCGTTGTGGTGCACGGGCTTCTCATTGCAGTGGCTTCTCTTGTTGCGGAGCACGGGCTGTAGGCGTGTGGGCTTCCGTAGTTGCGGCACATGCGCTCAGTAGTTGTGGCGCACGGGCTTAGTTGCTCCGTGGCACGTGGGATCTTCCCAGACCAGGGCTCGAACCCGTGTCCCCTGCATTGGCAGGCGGATTCTCAACCACTGCGCCACCAGGGAGGCCTGCAATGATGTATTTTACCTTTGGACAACTCTCTGTAGATTTCCTGTGGCAAAGCTTGTATAAATAGAGACAACGCATTAAGAAACCACTTTTTATACAAAATTATCCTGCGCACTATTGTTATAAACCTTTCATGTTTGGAAGGACCACTAAGACGTGGCTCTCTAAAGGCCATCAATGACGTCTTCTCAAAAACCATAAAAGAACATTCCGCTCTGCAAGCACATTTAGGGTACACTTTACACACCTTTCCACAAAGTTTTTAAAACAGAGATTTGTATCTAGGAAAGCATAAAATTGATTTTTTTAGCAAACAGCTTTTTAAAAACTTCGGATGAGTAGTTTCTAAAAGCTAGATCTAATAATTTCTCACCTGCCTCAATGGTACTGCAGTAGCCTTCCAAGGGGTGCCATCTCCTCCCCTCCAGTCTACTTTCCACAAAGCAGCCAGAGGGACCCTTTATAAGGCCGATGGCGTTACCCCCTGCTCCCCATTCCACGGCCCTTGCAACACCCGCAAAGACCCTGCATCCCTGGCCGCCTCCTGGACCCGTTCCCCCTGCTCATCTACTCCAGCCTTGCCAGCGGCCTGGCATGGTGCTCCTCTGGGCCTTTACTCTAAAGGTCAGATGTCTCCTCTGTTTGAAACACTCTTCTCTCAGGTATCCACTAAGTCCCGTCAAGTCTTCGCTCAGCTTTCTTACTGAGGCCTACCACAATCACGCTTAAAAAAATTCAGATGTAATTGACATATAATGTTATTTTAGTTCCAGGAGTTCAACATAATGATTCCATATATGTCTATATGGCAAAATGATCACTACAGTAAGTCTAGTTAACATCCATCACCACAGAGAGTCACAAAACCTTTTTTCTTGTGAGGAGATCTTTCAAGACCTAACTCTTAGACACTTTCAAATATACTTATTAGCCACAGTCACCATGTCGTACGTTACAGCGCCAGGCTTCTTCTGCCACCTTCTCCCACTTCGGCCATCCCCCACCCCACACCTCTGACAACCACCAAAATGTTCTTTGTATCTATGGGTTTTTTATTCCACATAAAAGTTAGATAATATGGTATTTGTCTTTCTCTGTCTGACTTTATTCCCTTATGATAACGCCCTCAAGGTCCATCTGAGTTGTCAAAAATGGCAAGATTTCCTTCTTGTTCTATGGCAGAATTTATACCGTTTATGCAACGGTATAAATTCCGTTGCATATTTATACCACAATTTCTTCATCCACCAATGTAAACTTAAGAGTGTTTTCATGTCTTGGCTGTCATAAACGATGCTGCAATGAACACAGGGATGCAGATATCTTTTTGAGTTAGTGTTTTCCTTTCCTTTGGATATACTCCCAGCAGTGGAATTTCTGGATTGTATAATAGTTCTAATTTTAATTTTTTGAGGACTCTCCGTACCATTCTCCATAATGGCCGCGCTAATTTACACTCCCACCAACAGCACACAAGGGCTCTCTTTTCTCCACATCCTTGCCAAAACTTGTTATTTCTTGTCTTTTTGATAATGGCCATTCTGACAGGTGTGAGGTGGTATCCTGCTGTGGTCTGGTTTGCATTTCCCTGGTGATTAGTGATGCTGAGCATCTTTTCACGTGTCTGTTGGCCATCTGCATGTCTTCACTGGAAAAATGTCTATTCAGATCTTCTGACCATTTTTTGTTGTTGTTGTTGTTTTTGTTTTTGTTTTTTTGGTGGTACGCGGGCCTCTCACTGCTGCGGCCTCTCCCTTTGCGGAGCACAGGCTCCGGACACACAGGCTCAGCGGCCATGGCTCATGGGCCCAGCCGCTCTGCAGCATGTGGGATCCTCCCGGACCAGGGCACGAACCCACGTCCCCTGCATCGGCAGGCAGACTCTCAACCACTGCGCCACCAGGGAAGCCCCTGACCATTTTTTAATCAGATTGTTTTGTTTTTGCTATTAAGTTGTATGAGTTCTTTATATACTTTGAATATTACTCCTTATCAGATACATAATTTGCAAATATTTTCTTCCATTTAGTAGGCTGCCTTTTCATTTTGTTAATGATTTCCTTTTCTGTGCAGAAGCTTCTACTGTGACATGGTCCCACTTGTTTAGTTTTGCTTTTGTGGCTTTTGCATTTGATGTCAAATCCAAAAAATCATCGCCAAGGCTGATGTCAAGGAGCTTACCACCTGTATTTTCTTCTAGGAGATTTACGATTTCAGGTCTCATGTTCAAGTCTCTAATCCATTTGGAATTGATCTTTGCCTATGATGTAGGATTGAGGTTCAGTTTCACTCTTTAGCATGTGCTGCCCAGGTTTCCCAACATCCTTTACTGAAGAGACTGTCCTTTCCCCATTGTATCTTCTTGGCTCCTTGTCATAAATTAACTGACCGTATGTGCATGGGTTGATCTCTGTGCTCTCTTATTCTATTCCACTGATCTATGTGTCTGTTTTTATTCCAATAACATACTGTTTTGATTACTACAGATGTGTAATATAATTTGAAATCAGGAAGTGAGATGCCTCTAGCTTTGTTCTTTTTCTTCAAGACTGTTTTGGTTATTTGGCTCTTTTGTGGTTCTATACACATTTTAGGATTGTTCTATTTCTGTGAAAAATGGCATTGGAATTTTGATGGGGATTGCACTGACTCTGTAGATTGCTTTGGGTAGTATGGACATTTTAAACAATATGAATTCTTCCAATCCATAATCACAGATTATTTTTTTCTAACAGTTTTTTTGTAGACCCTACGATTTTCTAATATGTCACTTGAAAACACAGACAGTTTTACTTCTTCCTTTCCTATCTGGATGCATTTTATTTCTTTTACTTGCCTAACTGTCCTGGCTGGCTAAGACTTTCGATACTATGTTGAATAAAAGTGGCAAAAATGGGCAACCTTGTCTTGTTCCTGATATTAGAGGAAAAGCTTTCAGCTCTTCACCACTGAGTATGATGTTAGCTGTAGGCTTGTCAATATATGGCCTTTATTAAGCTGAGGTGCATTCCCTCTATACCCATTTTGTTGACAGTTTTTATCATAAATGGATGCTGAATTTTGACAAATGCTGTTTCTGCATCTATTGAGACGACGATATGATTTTTATCCCTCATTCTGTTCATGTGGTGCATCACGTGGACTGATATGCAGATGTTAAACCATCCTTGCATCCCTGGAATAAATCCCACTTGATCAGAGTGTGTGGTCCTTTTAACGTATTGTTGAATTTGGTTTGCTAATATTTTGTTGAGGATTTTTAAATCTATGTTCATCAGGGATATTGGCCTGTAATTTTCGTGTGGTGACCTTGTCTGGTTTTACTATTGGGGTAACACTGACCTTATAAAATGAGTCTGGAAGTGTTCCCTCTTCCATTTTTGGGAAGTCTGAGAAGGACAGGTGTTAACTCTTCACCTGTGAAGCCACCTGGTCTGGGGCTTTTGTTTGTTGGGACGTTTTTGATTACTTATTCAACCTCCTTACTATTACTCAGTCTGTTCAGATTTTCTATTTCTTCATGATTCAGTCTTGGTAGGTTGTATGTTTCTAGGAATTTATCCATTTTTTCTAGGTTATCCAATTATCTGGCATATAACTGTTCATAGAAATCTCTTTGATCCTTTGTATTTATCAGTTGTAATGTCTCTCTCTCTTTTTTTTAATATTTATTTTTGGCTGTGTTGGATCTTCGTTGCTGTGCACTGGATTTCTCTAGGTTCTCTAGTTGCACCACCAGGAAAGCCCTAAGAGCTGGTTTCTTGTAAAGATAAACAGAATAGACAGGCCTTTCCCTTGTCTCACCAAGAAAAAAAGAGAGGACTCAAAATCAGAAATGAAAGAGGACTTCCCTGGTGGCACAGTGGTTAAGAATCTGCCTGCCAATGCAGGGGACATGGGTTCGATCCCTGGTCCGTGAAGATCCCACATACCGTGGAGCAACTAAGCCCGTGCGCTGCAACTACTGAGCCTATGCTCTAGAGCCCACGAGCCACAACTCTTGAGCCCGCGTGCCAAAACTCCTGACCCCGTGTGCCACAACTACTGAAGCCCACACACCTAGAGCCCATGCTCCACACAAGAGAAGCCACTGCAATGAGAAGCCTGCGCACCACAAGGAGGAGTAGCCCCCGTTCACCACAACTTGAGAAAGCCTACGTGCAACAACAAAGACCCAACTCAGCCAAAAATAAACAAAACAAAACCCCCAAAAAACAGCTCTTAGTTTCACTCATCTTTTTAGTTTCTGTTCCATTTATTTTCACTCTGATCTTTATTTCCTTCCTTTTAGGGCTTTTAAAAAAATTTTAATTTTGGCTGCTCTGCATGGCATGTGGGATCTTAGTTCCGCAGTCAGGGATTGAACTCAAGCCCCCAGCAATGGAAGCATGGAGTCTTAACCACTGGACCACCAGGGAAGCCCCTAACTTCAGGCTTTTTCCTTTTTCTAGTTCCTTGAAGTGTAAAATTAGGTTACTTGAGATCTTTCTTACTTCTTAACACAGGTTTATCTCTATGAACTTCCCTCTTAGAACTGCTTCTGCTGCATCCCATATGTTTTGTTATGTTGTATTTCCATTTTCATTTGTCTCAAGATATTTTTTGATTCCTTCTTTCATCCACTGGTTGTTCAGTTGCATGTTTAATCTAAACATATTTGTGAATTTTCCAGTTTTTTTTCTTGGAATTGATTTCTAGTTTCATATCACTGTAATTAGAAAAGATGCTTGCTATGATTTCAATATTCTTAAATTTGCAAGACTTGTTTTGTGACCTAACACGTAACCTATCATGGAGGATGTTCCATATGCACTTGAGAAAAAAGTGTATTCTGTTGCTTTTGGATGAAGTGTTCTGTATAAATTTGTTAAGTCCATTTGGACTAAAGTGTCATTTAAGTCCAATGTTTCTTTATTTCATTTCTGTCTAGATGATTCATCCACTGATGAAAGTGGGGTATTAAAGTCCCTTACTATTATTGTCTTGCTGTCTATTTCTCCCTTTACTTCTGTTAATATCTACTTTATATATTTAGGTGCTCCTTTGTTGGGTGCATAAACGTTCTTTCTTTTTCCCCCCCGTGCCATGTGGCATGTGGGATCTTGGTTCCCTGACCAGGGATCGAACCCACGCCCCCTGCATTGGAAGCGTGGAGTCTTAACCACTGGAACGCCAGAGAAATCCTGCATAAATATTCTTATCTCGGATATCCACTAAGTTCCTTCAAGTCTTGCTCAAATTTAATCTTCTTATGGAGGTCTGCCACGATCACTCTCTTTAGTGCTATAACCTGCGCCCGTCACACCTCCCTCCCCACACATTTGCTAAATCCCTTACTCTGCTCTACTTGTTCTTCACAGCATTTACTTTCGAATATACAATATAATTTACTTATTTGTGATGTTTATTATTTGTTTCCCCTTTCTCAAAAGTACATTCTACAAAGACAGAGCTCTTGGTCTCTTCTGTATATTGATATATTCCAAGTGCCTAGAACATATGTGCCTGGCACATAGTAATCGTTGAAGAATGGAGAAAAAAGTAGACTTTAGTTTATTAGTCTTTCCTTACTCATGATGACTCTCAAAAAGTTTTTTTTAAAAATTTATTTATTGTTATTTTTGGCTGCGTTGGGTCTGTTGCTGCGCGCGGGCTTTCTCTAGTTGCGGCGAGCAGGGGCTACTCTTTGTTGTGGTGTGCAGGCTTCTCAATGCAGTGACTTCTCTTACTGTGGAGCACGGGCTCTAGGCATGCGGGCTTCAGTAGTTGTGGTGCGCAGGCTTCAGTAGTTGTGGCTCGGGGGCTCTAGAGCACAGGCTCAGTAGTTGTGGCACACGGGCTTAGTTGCTCCGCAGCATGTGGGATCTTCCCGGACCAGGGCTAGAACCCGTGTCCCCTGCATTGGCAGGCGGATTCTTAACCAATGCACCACCCGGGAAGCCCTCAAAAAGTTTTAAAATATTTATATTTTAATTAATAAATCACATGCAAACATAAGTTTGCAAACATAAGTTTCTGATAAAGAAATGGGAAATTCTACAATTTGGACTTCTTTCATCTGGCACAGATTCATCTTCATTTATTATTTTAAAGGAATTTTTGGCTGTGCTGCACAGTTTGCAGGATGTTAGTTCCCAAACCAGGGACTGAACCCTGGGCCACAGCAGTGAAAGCAGCGGTCCCAACCACTGGACCACCAGGGAATTCCCTCCTCTTCATTTAAATAGGACCACTGAGTATGGTGAAGTAGGTTGTACACTGAACAAAGCTGTCCAACTAGGGGAACAACAGGGGCTAAAATTCATTAGGCTGATACCACACAGAACTGAAGTGCACAAAGGGACTGCAAGTGCTAGCATACCCTGGTTTTAAATACCCAAACTTTAAAAGTCTAATGATGTTTTAATGAAAATCCTTCCAAAATGTATTAGACATTTCCTGGAAAATTAATTGTTTGATGACTCAAGTATCTGGATGTTGGAAGAGAAAGATCTAAGTTAAAATTTTGGCTTCCTATACTATTAAGTATGTGACCTTGTTAGTTACCTAACTTTTGCAACCTCAGTTTCCAACTCTGAAAGCTGGAATAATAATAGCTCCTTCTGCGTTCATTACATTTTCTTCCTTTCTGTATTCTTGGTGCTCTCGCATCTGGAGCCTTGCTGACTGGGGAGAGAGTGCCTCTCCCAGGGCCATCCAATTCTTACCGAGATAGCAAGGAATGTACCTCTCATATACAAACTAATCAATCCAGAGCCCATACTCCAAAACACCTCCTTTCTCTGGCTCTCACACTCCAGGGGGCAATACTACCCTGCCCTAATCACACCAGACAACCAGGGACAGCCTGCGTCCTCAGAGACCACTGAAATTATTCAGACCAGCTAAGCCAAAGTGCATCTACCCTGCCTCACCATGCTTTCCCACGGGCCCTGCGCCTTCTGCTTCCTGAGCAACTCTGGTGCTTCCCTGTGTGGCCCTGCACGGGGTGGCATGAACCCTCCCTTGGAACTGTGAGTAACAGACTATCTTTTCAATGGTTATCATCTCCTGATCTGTCAGCTTCACCATACCTGAAGAAAAATAAAACCTACATTTTAAAATACCTTCATAGGGACTTCCCTGGTGGCGCAATGGTTACGAATCCGCCTGCCAACGCAGGGGACACAGGTTAGAGCCCTGGTCCGGGAAGATCCCACATGCCACGGAGCAACTAAGCCCATGCGCCACAACTACTGAGCCTGCGCTCTAGAGCCCGCGAGCCACAACTACTGAGCCCGTGAGCCACAACTACTGAGCCCACATGCCTAGAGCCCATGCTGTGCAACAAAGAGAAGCCACCGCAATGAGAAGCCCGCGCACCGCAATAAAGACCCAACACAGCCAAAAATAAATAAATAAATAAATAAAATAAAATAAAATACCTTCATAGGATTTTTAGGAAGAGTAAATACAAAAGTACCTTTAACCACAATAACCCCCACCTTCAAAATCAAAGATTTAAACGGAGGGAGGAAAAAAAACCACAATAAAAATGCCAGAAGAAAAGCTGAGTAAATATCTGTATAAATTTACAGTGAACAGAATAAAGCCAGAAATCGTGATTTAAAAGTACTGCTTTAAAAATATAAAATTTTGATTTAGTAAAAACAAAAGCAAACAGGGTTACAAGACATCGATCAAAATTGTGGAAAAACTCACAATTTGCAACTCACAACAGAAAAAGTATTAATATCTCCAGAGGCAGGAAACAGATTAGTGGTTACCCGGGGCTGGGGATTCCACTTTTATTACTGTAAAACTGCACTGAGTCTCATTGTCTGAAATAAAGTAATTACTTCCCTGAAACTGACAGTGCGGTTCGAAGCAGTTTGGATTACTAAAAGAAGCTCACTATATCCTGTTTAATATTCATTTATTTACAAACATGTATATATGAAGGTAAATTTTAACCCCAACTGTCTTCTGAGCCATTATAAACTCTAACTAGTAAAATTAAGTATGTCTAGTTATAATGAAGAATGAAGGAATTACTTATGAAATAGCACCTTAAAAAGCCCTAAATATATGTTTTAAGATAGAAAAAAAGACTTACCGTCCAAAATTTTATAAAGTACTGTAAAACTGTTGTAGCCACGAAAAGGCAATATAATAGAGAGTACAATAAAAACAGCAGGAAGAATTTGTAATTAGAAAATCCCACACAGTTATTCACCCTAGAAGAATAAAGAAAATCACACTGTAAAAATAAGACAAACTCACAGAAACAAAAACTAGAATGGCGTTTGCCAGGGGCTGAGGGGAGGGGAGTGGGGAGTGTTTAATGGGTACTGAGTTTCATTTTGCAAGATGTAAAAGTTCTGGACGCTGGTTGCAAAACAATGTGAACATACTTAACACTGCTGAACTGTACACTTAAAAATGGCCAAGACGGCAAATTTAATGGTTTTTTTTACCATAATAATAACGAATAGGACAGATGAAAAAACTTAAAATCACTATAACTAGAAAATGGGTCATTTGGGAAGTAGAGAGCAGTGTCTTAATTATGGATGTGTGTTTTAAATAAATTCTGTAAGGAATTTGTAATTTCAATGTTAATTCTTAGTAGACAATTATTTGGGTTAATAACATCAGAATGTATTTTTAAAGGAAAACATGTAGCAGAAACATAAAACTAGATCAATCTTGATATCTATGAGTAATTAAATTGACCTTCAACATTTAGGAATGCTGAGGTAAATCACTCCAAGTACCCCCCTCCCACCTCTCCAGCCCCACGTCATTTCCTCTGTGTTTACACGTACCAAGGGCAGTGGTGATCCATCTTAAGAACGCACCTAAGAAACAAACGAACATGAGAAAATCCACGTAGAAAAATTTCCCTGATTCTAATTTCTGATAATTTTTTTTCTTTACTTAAAATTTTCTCTTCAGCAATACATCTTAGAAAAACCAACCCAGTAGACATTAGGTTAGAGACAATTTCTGTTATTCCCACAAACACTTTCATAGGTAAGAAGTAATGACTTTTCACACTGAGAATTCAGCTGAGCATAGCCAGCTGACTTGGACCACATCAAACAACATTTTAATGTACAGATATGGTGCATATAGCACTTGGTACATTAGCTAGATCTAGTTTACAAAGTCAGCTGAGGAAAGTAAAATGAAAGTTATTTCAAACATGTGCAAGTGATAAAACTTTAGAAGCAAATATTGTTAAAATATTAACACTGATGGGCTTGTAGGTGGGTTTTTTTTCCCATAGATTTTATACAATTCCATCCCATGTATAAGAACCACTGTACTTTTATAGTCAGAAAAAGAAAAACCCCAAATTTGCCTCCCCACCAGTATACGTAATGTGTATTTGCATGAAGTTAGACAAGGGATCATTTCAAGTAATACAACAAATAAGTAAACTGACACCCAAAAGGTTAAATGACTTGTCTCACTCAAGTTCAAGGACTCACTGGAATTCCCATACTAGGGGTCTTTCTTTCAACACACTACCTTCTCACAAGAGCATAAGGGATAAAATCTTTGAAATTTTTGGGGGAACAACTTCAGAGGTGGTAACTGAAAGTAATAATGGGACTTCTCTGGTGGTCCAGTGGTTAAGACTCCATGCTCCCAATGCAGGGGACCAGGGTTCGATCCCTAGTCAGGGAACTAGATCCTACACGCCACAACTAAAGATCCTGTGTGCTGCAACTAAGAGCTGGTGCAGCCAAATAAATACATAAGTAAATATCAAAAAAAGAAAGTAATATTTTTGTGGATTGTTAGGCTTTAATACCAACATTAATAATAAAAACAAGAAAAGTGTCATGATAGTCTTTTTAATCCAGGAATTAAAGTTATCTTTCTCAAGGGGGGGTTATCACTTACTTGGTCATCAATGTTACATTAAGCATATGCACAAGAAGTACACATACTTCAAGAAAATTCTAACAACTGGTACAGCGAGTGTTACCGAAGATTACTTCAAAGCATATTCTAGCTTATACACATATTTATGTTAGCTCTGCATACAGAGCAAATAATGCGAGAGGATGCAGTACTTTTGCTAAGTTCCTTCACTTTCTGTTCTCCCATCTCCAGTTCCAGTACTGGGGTTAAATGAAAGCCAAAGAGAAACACTTACATGTCACAGGCTGAGCAGTGATGCGCACGGTCAGGCTTAATCAGCTGACATCTTTCACAATATCTGACGGCTACATTTAAGAAATAAAAGGAAGCTGTTGAAGAATGTATGTTTAGAGTTCAGTTAATTTGACTATAAAATTTGCTTTCATTTCTTAGAAACAACTCTAGGAAACTGACAACTAATAATTTTAAAATAATACCAAAGTTCATTGGAGAGTTTATGAAATCCAAATGTCGAGAGGCAGAAGGGAACCTCAGAAATGTAGCTGGCCCAGCAATGTTCAGATGAATAAGGAGATCCAAGGAAATAAGGAACTGGTACAAAGTCAGACATGTAGTTTAGTGGCAAAACTCAGATACACTAAGACCTAAATCAAGTATTTTCTCCTACTGTACCATGATGTCTGTAGTAAAATATCAAAACAAACGTTCTCAATTATCTCCCACCCCATCCCAGATAAACAGCAAAATTGCAAACATACTATTGCGAAAGAACTCTAAACTTCTTCCCACTGAATTCTAATATATACAGTTTGTATCTTCATTCATTCAAAACACAATGAGCACCTACTAGGGGCCAGATATTGCTCTCGGCATAAAGCCCCGCCTTCACGGAACTCACGCTCTAGTGGAAAAGACGGGGAGTGATAACCAAGGTGACAAAATAAGTCATATATTAGTGATAGGTGCTGACAGGAAACATAAAGCAGGGAAGGGGAGGTGGGGTATTGTAATTTTAGAGTCATTTGAGAAAACTGAAACTGAAAGAAGGGAGCTGGTCAGTCACATAGACCTGTGGGAAAAGAGGAATCTGAGGAGAGGGCACAGGCCTCGGGTGGGAGGGTGCTCAGGGTGCACGAACAGCGAGGGGCCGGTGTGCCTGGAGCAGAGGGGAAAGGAGGAGGACACAGGGCAGGGTCAGAGAAGCTGCATCAGGTAAGGCTTGTTCTCCCCACTCCGCTCAAGTACTCTGAGAGAAAAGAAGCCAACTGGAGGGGACTTCCTGGCGGTCCAGTGGTTAGGACTCCATGCTCCCAACGCAGGGGTGCGGGTTCAATCCCTGGTCGGGGAACGAGGATCCTGCATGCCACACAGCACAGACAAAAACAAAAAGCCAACTGAAAGAAGAGCTCCACCAGAATCTGCAGAACATTCGGAACCTGAGGTTCTGGTTTCTGAAATCTACGTAAGCGACAAACTAGTTCTTTGAGATTTAGGAGGGAAATGTCCCAAGACTTCACAAATCAATAATTCTTTAAAACCATTATTTTGGATGAATAGAGAATAATAAAATTACAGTGAGATACTAACCTTTTTCCATATCGTGGCCTCCAAAGCAAACAAATGCTTCTTGGCAAAAAGACAAATTACTACGGGTCTTTCACTAGAGCTGAACTTTCACAGATTTAGAGCATTTGACTAATAAATACTCTACGGGATCTACTGTAAGTGCGGTAGACTTCTTTTGGGGGTATCCGCCTGGTCTATAGGCCACTCTCTTTCCAGGAAATGATTTCAGACCCCTCTTCTACCTGGACTGTGTGAACTCACCCACCTCCCCCTTCTGGTCCACGCTCTCTCCTACGAATCAGGGCTGAGGGGCAGTGAGCTGTATCTCACGGGGTGGAACTGAGTAACACACGATGGCCGCGCTTCGCCATGTGGATGGGATAAGAAAGGGAGAATCATTTTAAGGGCGACAGTGTAGGAAGTGAGCAGATGCCAGGGAGCAGCAGGGATAGCTGCAGGAGCCCCTCTGGCCCCCGGTTCTCAGCTCCAGTCCGTTCTTGCAGTCCTGCCCTCAGGGCACAGGAGACACCCACCACTTTCTTACACCACCCCGTATGTTATGGTAGTTTCTTTTGGGGGGAAGGGGGAGTTAAAAAGCTTACGCTGTTGTCTGTTACTTGTGATCATTAGGGCTAACAGACATAGTAACAGCAGAGAAAACAGGTTCAAATAAAAATTTAAATTAAACATACCCTCTAAAAAGTAGATGGACCATGTCATGTGTTAGTGTTTTTGGAAAAGAATTTGGCCATATCTATAAAAGCGTAAGGCATGAACACTCTTGTGCCCGGGATCTCTGCCGCTAGAAAAGTTATTCTATAGACATGCTCTCACCACAACATGGTTTCAAGAACAAAGCACTAGGAATAACGAATTATGAAGGTAGTTAAGCATTTTATGATACACTACATAGACTTTAACAAGAACTCTCCATACAAAATAGACACATACCCTAAGCTGGAAGAGTGCAAACGCACCAAGTGGAGAAAAGCGAACCGCAGAATAGTTTGATATACAGCACGTTTCATATCTCTGAGGGGGGAGAAGAATATATGTATTTCTCTATTTACACATCCCAATACAATGCATCCACCTTCAGACTTGGAATTAACATATATAAGAGAGACACAAAGTGTTGTTTTGAAGCAGTGTTAGCAGTTACACCTGCTAGAAGGCAGCTACCCAGGTAACCAAATCTGTACTTGTTAATACCTATCCACTCTCATTGTTAAAATGTTAACTGATTGTATATAAGTTTTGCAATATTCTGTTATATATAAAAAATTTCTGCAAGGATATACAAGAAGGGTGGCAACCTCTGGGGAGTAGTGCCAGGGTGAGGGGCAGACACTTCTCATTTGGTATCCTTAAAAATTTTTTTAAAAATCATGTTCCTCTATTACTTTTATAATTTAAACCAAACTTCAAGATGAAGGGAATTTACACAAATATCCCCTTATCAAATGAATAACCTGTACCTTACTGAGGGCCTCCTGTAGTACCTTGGCTAGACTGGATACTAGGGAAGTGAACCCATACAAGGTAGAAAAAGCAGAGCAGGTATAAAGGACCTGAGAGGTCTCCTAACTCAACCTCTCATTTTTTAGGTTAGAAACACCCCAAAACCTAAAGAGAAAACAAGTAGTTTGCCCAAGATTATCTCCCTCTCTCTCTCTAAATGAGTGGTCAGATCGGGATCAGAAACCCAGTGTCTTATTTTCTTTTCCTCTACATTTCCTCCACTCAAAATTCTGCCATTGCTCTGAGATGAGATGAAATGAAACAGACTTTTCAAGAAGCCTTTTTAAGGGTCTTGATGACTGAGTAGATAGAAGAACTGAGGTAAAAGCAGCAGTCACAGAAAACTGCGGTTTCTAGGAGGGGTGGCCAGAAGAATGATGCTGCCAATGCCAGAAACAAGCTTGATGGTGGCGGGTGGAGGGAGTGGGTGGGTATGGGAGGGGGGGTTAGGTTGTTTTTCTTTCTTTCGTTCATTCATTCAACAAATACTCAGTCTCTACCCTGTGACAAACACTGCTTCATGCTGAGAATATAAAGTTGAACAAGACAGGCTTCCCTCCTGCCCCCATGGTGTTACGTTTTGCTCGACTTGAATTGGGATAACAGGTCACTCAGGTACAGCTATCCTTCGGAAGGTGGAGATACGAGAATGGAGCTCTAGTGGGCGCACATGCCAAGGGGAGTGCCAAAGCCCCGACCAGGGCCCTGGCGGAGGGCAAGGCAGCCTCGTCCCTCTGAAGGCGCAGCTGCAGTCCACCCCTCTGCCTGACAACAATAAAGGGTTTGGGCAGCAAGCGCACACTCGTGTGACAACATCCCTCAATCTGCTAGTTCACAGTAAGGAAAGATAACTCAGTCTGAAAACTATTAAAGAAAACAAATCGTTTGAGACACAGTGAACCAACGATCACAATATCGTGGTGTCAGAGTTAAAAACAGCTGAAGGAACAGTACAAAAAGAAGTGGGACGAGGCGCCCTTGTGAAGTGGGGTTAAAAAAATGTAGCAGGAAGAATAAACATTCAAAGATGCAGAAACAACTAGGATGGGAAAGAAGAAAGTTTTTCCAAAGAAGAAAGTTTTTCAAGCAGTTAGAATGAAAAGCCACCGAACTTGGTTAGGAAGAATGAAAGCCAACTGCCTGGAATCTGCTGGGAAGGAAAAGAGGCCCAGGGTACAGACGACTTATGAGGGGACCCACCACGGTCTAAGGGAAGAGAAAATAGAATGGGAGTTGGAACACGTCAGAACCAAATTTTTGTTGTTGTTGTTGTTTTTTGCGGTACGCGGGCCTCTCACTGCCGCGGCCTCTCCGGTCGCGGAGCACAGGCTCCGGACGCGCAGGCCCAGCGGCCACGGCTCACGGGCCCAGCCGCTCCGCGGCACGCGGGATCCTCCCGGACCGGGGCACGAACCTGCGTCCCCTGCATCGGCAGGCGGACCCCCAACCACTGCGCCACCAGGGAAGCCCCTTGTTGTTGTTTTTAAGAGGAGATACACTTTGAAGTACACCTGAAAGCAGAGGGAAGAAATGGGTTGGAAATTATTAAGTGAAGAAGATTTTTAGGAGCAAACTGTGGGAGAAGGGAAGAAGGAGGTCAGCAATCTTTATGCAAGTTTAATAAAGGACAAGAATGCAGACCCCAAGAAGGAAGCGAGGTCCTGAGGGACAGCCAAGTGTGTGCAGGTGCAGGGCGGCCCCCGAGCCTGGAAGCAGCTGGGGCTCTGCCGCCATATTTCATACTCGTTCTCTCCTACTTACTAGCTTGTGACCTTGGGTCAGTAACTCATTTTCTGAAAGCCTCAATTTCCTCTTTTGTAAATGCAAATAATATCAAGCGCAAAGGACTACTGTGCAGATCAAAAAAAATATGGAACATATCAAATTCCCAGTAAAGCAGTTATTATCGTTACAATAATGTTATTGTTTTTGATAAAACATAAAGTGAGACTCTAGGATGGGAAAAATTAGTGAAGGGGAGAAAACTACGGAGATCTTTCAAGTGTATAAGCAGCCATTATGGAGAACACCCAGGAACAGATTCATCCCACAAACGCCTCCTGGGGGCCTGGGGGGTGACGCACTGGCTGTGTTAGGGCCGTGGACGGAGATCCCAGTGCCAGAGCCTCAGGACAGAGTCAAGGAGGGAGGAGCACAGACAACCAGCAGACGGTGACCTGCGATCTACAAGGCAAGAGTGTGAGAAGTTCAGAGAAGATTTTAAAAATCTCTTCTAGTTTAAGTGAATAGAAATGGTTGAAGAGAGCTGGACAGTGAATTAAAACTTTAAAGTAGATTTAGAGAGGAGAAAATTATCATTCTAGGAAGAGAAAAAGACATAAAAATAAAAGGTGGGGAAGAACAGAGTTTTAGCAGAGTTGACACAGGGAAATGGAGCAGGAGAAAGCTAAAGAGAAACACTGGTTGTATCCAGACTGTGGAGGGCGGAGGTTTAGAAAGACTCATTTTGCTTCCTTAACAGATGAGATGTCCACATGGTTCAAAAAAGCACAAAAAGGAGCGCAGTGACAGCCCCCACGCCCCTCCACGAAGGCAGCTCCGTCACTTTCACTAATCTCTGGTCTAAGAAAGATCTACTTTCTATAACATGCGGTTCTGTAATTTCATTTTTTAAAGAATGCATGATACTATTACTATAATAAGAAAAAAAGAAGAAAAACCCCCAATGTTCTTTGGGATTCTAAGCAGTTAGAAATGCAGTATAAAACGGTGCTCAAGGGCAGGGGCTCTGTCTGCAGTCAGAAGATAAGGTGTAAATCCCAGACCTTGCCACTCGGGACGTCAGGGCCCTCCCTGTGTCTCACTTCTTGGTCTCTAATGTGGGCATAAGTGCTGCACTGTCTCAGAGGGGCGTAAATAATCACCAAAAAGTGCTCAGCAAAATTCTCCTGCACTATTCAACTGATGAAGGGCATTTTTCAGAGTAGTGGAAAGCCATTAAAATTAATGAAAGGTAATAAAGCTTTAAGGGTAAAGACTTTACGTTAGCAGCTTTTAACTCTTTGGGGCATAGGTACTGCTCTGAAAATCAAAAGAATGGGTTACTTCAAAAAGTACCCCCAATTTTGTGTTTAATCTCATGGTTTCATTAGTTCTCTGAAATCTTGGGACTTTGGGTTAAAAACACCTAGGGAATTTCCTGGCGGTCCAGTGGTTAGGACTCTGCGCTTCCACTGCAGGGCACATGGGTTCGATCACCTGCCAGGGAATTAAGATCCCGCATGCCCCGCAGCACGGCCAAAAAAAATCTAATCTACATAACTGCAGCTACTAACAACTGTTATAAACTAAACATTTTATAATTGAATATAAAAAGGGATTATTTTAAATTAGCTCTCGGACTTCCCTGGTGGTGCAGCGGTTAAGAATCTGCCTGCCATTGCAGGGGACACGGGTTAGAGCCCTGGTCTGGGAAGGTCCCACATGCCGTGGAGCAACTAAGCCTGTGCACCACAACTACTGAGCCTGCGCTCTAAAGCCCGCGAGCCACAGCTACTGAGCCCACTCGACGCAACTACTGAAGCCCACGTGCTGCAACTACTGAAGCCCACGTGCCTAGAGCCCATGCTCCGCAACAAGAGAAGCCACCGCAATGAGAAGTCTGCGCACCGCAACCGCAGCCCCCGCTCAACACAACTAGAGAAAGCCCGTGGGCAGCAACGAAGACCCAACAGCCAAAAATAAATAAACGTTAAAAATAAATAAGCTCTCATTTACTGAAAATTTATTATTGTACACTGAGATCTATACTAAGTGCTTGTCTCATTTTTGTATACTTCCCGAGATTTAGAGACTATTATTCTCATTTTAAAATGAGGAAACCAGGGCTTAGGAAGTTTAAGTGACTCTCATTGCACTAGCAATGGAAAAGCTGGGGTTTGATCTGAAATCCATGTTTTCATTCTATACGGTAATATATTGGTTATGCAAAGGGATAGTATAGGCATACCTCGTTTTATTGCGCTTCACAGATACTGCGTTTTTTTGTTTTTGTTTTTTTTACAAACTGAAGGTCTGTGGCAACCCTGCATCGAGCAAATCTATTGGTGCCATTTTCCCAGCAGCATTTGCTCACTTTGTGTCCCTGTGTCACATTTTGGTAATTCTCAAAATATTTCAAGCTTCATTATTATTTTATTTGTTATGGTGATCTGTGATCAGTGATCTTTGATATTACTGCTATGATTTGCTGAAGGCTCAGATGATGGTTAGCACTTTTTAGCAATAAGGTATTTTTAAATTAAGGTATGTATGTGTTTTTCTGACATAATGCTACTGCACACTCAACAGGCTACAGTACAGTGTAAACACAGCGGTTACACACACCGGGAAACCAAAAAGTTCACGTGACTTGCTTTATTGTGATATTCACCTTATTGCACTGGTCTGGAACCAAACCTACAGTATCTCCAAGGTGTGCCTATATGAAATGCATGAAAAATTTAAATGTCGGTCAAATATCCGCTTCTAAAATTTTGCACAAATTTAAAATTTTCTTAAGTCAGAATGTGTACATAATTATACAAAGGTAAAGCTCCTTTTATTTCCCCTCAGAGTTGAGAAGCATAGGGGTTCTATAGGCAGAGCACCTTTTCACATACTATCTGTATGACCTACCTATATGACTACCTGTATGACCTTCAACAAGTTACTTAACCTGTCTCTGTTCCCTCATCTGTAAAATGGAGAGAGCAGTGTCTCCGTCACAGGCTGGTGTGAAGTTTAAATGAGTCTGTATGTGTAAAGAACTTAGGTCAGAGTAACTGTTAGCTATCACCATTATCTGGTATTTGCATGAATTAGTGAGATGTATAATACATAATTTAAAACAATCTCCTGTACTTAAATGACCAGTCTGGCCGCTCACAGGTCCATCCCTATCAGTAAGGCTCTGCCCCTGAGAAAAGGAAGCTGCTGCAGTCACAAACGTCAAGGGGGCCAGTGGAACAGACACAGCTTCGGAACCAGACAAACCTGACTTCAAATTCTGGCTCTCTGAATACTAGCTTTATAACCTTGAACAAGCTTCTTCCCCTTGATGTCTTTTATTTCTCCCCATTCTAAGTTACCACATTCTTGATTTTTTTAAAAATTACTCAGTGATGACACAAAATATTCAAATTCAAACCAGGATTTCCAAATGATGGTTTGCTAAAAATTATAAATGAAATTTTTAGCCATGAAGATTGAGTTGGGAAAAAAAAAGAAATGCAGAAAAAAGAGATACACATTAAAGTGAGCCCCTTAAAAAATCTGTATCAGGGGACTTCCCTGGTGGCACAGCGGTTAAGAATCCACCTGCCAATGCAAGGGATACGGGTTCAAGCCCTGGCCTGGGAAGATCCCACATGCCGTGGAGCAGCTAAGCCCATGAGCCACAACTACTGAGCCCACATGCCACAACTACTGAGCCCACGTGCCACAACTACTGAGCCCACGCGCCTAGAGCCCGTGCTCCACAAGAGAAGCCACTGCAATGGGAAGCCTGTGCACCGCAATGAAGAGTAGCTCCTGCTCGTTGCAACTAGAGAAAGCCCACACGCAGCAACGAAGACCCAACGCAGCCATAAATAAATAAATTCATTTGAAAAATCTATATCAACATATGTACATACCTATTATCTGAAATACCATGTAAGATACACAACACGTGAAAATCCTGTTCCCACAGATGTTATTTGTGGCAACCGCAATATCCACTTAATAGTCAAATCATGCAAATATATCTTGGCAAAAATTACCATATTTTAAAAATTATTTGGGAAGAAGAGCTTAAGATTTGTTTTTCTTACTCTTTGAAGCTGATGTGGTGTAGATAGGTAAGTCCCTTGCTGCTCTTCTCAAAATTTCTTGCTGTCTTTCTTGGCTGAATTCCTTTTCATAACGTTCCTTTTCAGAATTGGACAAGCAGAACTATAAAAGGAGAAATAACTATTAATTCTTTTTAATCCCATGGTTATTAACTATCAGGCTCAGAAAAACAAAGTTGTATCCAGAACAGAAAAAAAAAAAAAAAATTTCCTTCTATAAAGGCAAAACTTGTCTTCGAATTTGTTTAGGAAGCTAAATCAAGCACATTTTAACAAAACCACACACATACCTTTGACAGATTGAGAAATATTTGCCCTCCACACTAATGATGGCAAAGAACATGAACTAAATATCTTTTGCATTTTTGTTTTTTTACAGAGAAGATTAACTTTCCCCATCAAAAAGGGCTTAATATATATTTTCTGTTAGTAAAAATTCTGGTGTTTGAAAGTTAGTGTCAAGAGATTTGGAAGGATGTCCAAAGAGTCACTTGCTTTGCGTTAACAGGCTAAATCACAGGCGTGGGGCCCTACTATTTTCTGGCCAAATTTCTCAATGAGGACAACAAGTCCTTCTTTTACTACTCTGTTTTTGCTTTTAAAAAGCTAATCAGTCAGGGTGCTTTCTCCAGAAGTATTAAGGATTGCCAAGGTAAGCACAATCTCCTTTTCTCAAGGAGAGATTCCTTTATAGAGTTGTTTCCAGTTTCCACTTCTGAAGTTTTAATTCCCGTGTGTGGGCAGCCTCCAGCCTATTTCTTTAAATAGCATTTTCCTACAAAGGACTTGTTCGGTTGCTCTTCTTTTCATGTCATCCCAGCATCTCAAGGACCTCAGTTTTATGCCTCTATTTTATGTAACCAGGAGTTATTTTTCAGTGTCTATTGGTCTTTATTTCACAGATTTTTTTAAAAAACAAAAAAATGGCCTAGACATGCTCTTGATCATAGTTCATACTTTAACGATACTGTTCCTCAATTTTTATTTACTTACAGGGTTTTGCTTGAAAAGGTCTAAGGGGTCATGACTAAAACTTTATCTTTTAAAATTTGAGTATTTTGGTCTACCTGCGAACTCAAGTACCAAGTCTTCCACACTCTCAATGCCTCATTGTCAATAACGGCACTGCCTTCTTGATGCAGCCTCTTCTGTTACAAACGGGGCGATAGGGCAGCACAGGCAGGATTAAGAGCTCTGGGGTGAGGAAACTGTGATCCCAAGCAGCTCAGGGAATTTTCTAAGGCTGCAGAATTATTGGCAGAGCTGATATAAAAACACAAGTCTCTTGAGTTCTACCCTAGTATGTTTCCCTCTGTGCTGCTAATGTGAAATACGTGTTCTTTCTTTTTACAGACTTGTTACTCTAACCTGACCAAAACACGATGGCTTAAGAAGTAGAAGAGTCCATTTAGATTACCTAGCCTAGCTCCCACAACTAAATCTTGATGGCACACAAGAAATCCCCAATTTACTTATAAAGGACAAGAAGTAACATGGACATATGAACAGGACAGAAAAAATTCGGAAAAAATTACACACAAGCTTGAAGTTGAGACTCTGGAGGTCACTTATCTAAACTCCCAGGCAGGCTGGAATCTTCAGACATTTCTGAGATCCACCCCCTCGAATACTGTCAGGTACAAAAATACTTTCCTACTTTGTAAGACGGCCCATTCTCCTTTAAGAGAACTGTAACTTGCTAGAAAGTTCTTCCCTGACATGATGCATCTCTGAAACATTCAAAACAGAGAATAAAAATCATATGGTATAACGTTAAATATATATTTGGAAAAAAGATGCTCTAATCAAATTTTAGTTTCCTTGTAAAATCTGAACAGAATTTTCCTGGGCTGAGCTGTTTCTAGCCAGGCCTCAAAATCGTTACTTTTCCGTAAGAACTATGGTTATAAATTACGAAAAGCTTAAACCAAATGAAAATCTCAAGAGACACCAGGATTTTAGATGAGGAATGGAACAAAACAAAACTTAAAATGAACTAGATGTTTGAAATTATTCCTGTCTATTTTTCATTAAATACTACTGAACAGAATTCAAACCATGAAATGCCATTATTTTAAATTTAGTGTTCAAATAGTTCAATTTAAGTATCTGTTACACACCAATTAAGAGCTTGGCACTGTCCCAGGTACCAGGGATCCAAAGATGAATAAAAATACAGCCTTTGCCTTCAAAAACACATTCCTATAGCTCAGTACGAATGTTAACCATGTAAACATAGAATTACAAATCAGCAATTCTTTGCAAGGTGTGATCAAAGCTCCCTCGGGAGGGGTGAGGGCCGTCAACGAAAGTTTCTTGGAAGAAGAGGTACCTAAACAGGGTTTAGAAAGATCAACAGGAATCGTCCAGGAAGACAAAGCAGAAAGAAAATTTTGGCAAAAGAAGCGGCATATGGAAAACACAAAGAGGTGAAAATAGTATATTCAGGGCAACACACTACTTGAATACAGAGTTCCAGGAAGAAGCAATGGACATGAAGTAAGACCTCAGCTTGTGAAGGGTCTGTGTACCAGGCAAATGACCAGCCCACTGGCAACCTCTGCAGGAATGCCAGAGAAGCGACAGAACCATATTTTCTTTTTAGAAAGATGACACTTAGTGATGGAAGATGCCTACCAGCTTTTCTTATGCTGCTTCCTCCTTACCATTCATTCATTCAAGTATTTAGCAATCTATTATATACTAGGTCTGATTCCAGGCAATGAAGATACAGCAGTAAATAACAAGGAGTCTTCCTTCAAAAAGCTTATCCTTTAGTGGAAGAGATAACTTATAAAGGTCTCAGCTTTAATACCACTTCTTCAGAGGTTTCTTTGATCACACTATCTAAAATAGCTTTTTTCCTAATGGCTGTTACTGTTATGCTCTGCCACATCATCGCGTCCTTTTTCAAATGCATCACGATTTACAACATTTTATGCTCGTCTTGTTCTTTTACTCCCAGAGACCCCACCGCAGTCTGACAACGAGCAGATGCCTAGGGAGTACTGGCTGCCTGAAAGAACGAAAAAGGAATGCCTACCTTTATAACTTAACTCCCCTGAAAATGTATAGTTTTTGCTTTTTTGACCCAACCAATCCCCCTGGATCCAAGCCCAAAGTGTTGCTCAAGCCTCTACATTTAGAGTCCTTTTAATGCGGTCATGAACACCTATCTCACAACTATGCAATTTCTTATCAAGAGCTACTCAGGCAGCCCAGAGTAAGCTTATTCAGAAAGATAATCTTACATTCCTGTCCCTGGTTGTCACTGCAGCCTAGCTTAGCTGGCCCTTCATGATTGAATAATCAATCCATTCAATACTTACTGATGCCCACTATGTGCCAGACAGTGGGAGAGGGATATAGTGGAGAACATGATAGAAATGATCCCTGCCCTTAAACAACCGACAATTTAATAAGGTGATACATACAGGTAAGCAGGCAATTACAATACTAGGTGACAAGGTCCATGACAGGGAAGGTAGATCGTGCCATAGAAGGGCCACTGGACACAGGCTGTCAATTTCACTTACAATTACACTTACAGGAATAGGGGAGCATGAAGGATGGAGTGGACGTAAAGGCTTAATTAAGCACTGGGCTAAATGCTAAATGGGTACAACATTGCAAATACAACAACCAAAAAAGAAAAAAGTAAGTTAGATGGCACTAATGTGCTAGGCATTCTTTTAAGCATTTTCCCTATAGCATTAATTATATATTATTATAAATACCATCAATCACATGTACGTATGATTAATTTATTTAACCCATACAACAATCCAATAAGGTGCATACGACTACCATCCTCACTTTACAGAGGACGTACCTGAGGTACAGACAGCTAAGGAGTGTGTCCAACGTCACGCGGCTAGAAACGCAGAGGGATGAGGCAGACGAGGGGGTCTGGAGCTGGGGGCTGAGTTCCGAACCTCTGTACTATCCTGTTTCTCAAAAGTATTGCCAATTGTTTTTCTTATTATATTTTTTATTTCCTGTAATAAAAACTATTTACTTTCACACATGCTATGTTTCCAACAGCCATCACTACTAGTAATTGATTAGATAAAATTAGGTCCTTTTCGACTTAAGAGATTAAGATATGGGTGGCAATTTGTAATATAACTTTAAGGGCTGACTAATTACTAGCAAATGTTTGAAGAATTTATTTGAAGAAACAGTAAGCTTGATGAGTGGTTTACATTATCCCTTAAAACAAAAGCCCCCAGTAGAAACAATGGGCAGTGAGAGTTTGGCGTTACCCACTACTGCTGAATGTACGTGCGGCACCCAGCAGTTCTCCTCCTGGGCATCTGCCCCTAAGAACTACGTATGTACGTACATGTGCTAGAATGTTGATGGCAGTCCTATGTGTAGAAGCCTGAGACTGCAAGCTGCCCAACGGCCCACGCCCATCAACAGTAGACCAGATAAACTGTGTTTTATAACACAGCAGAGGAGGGAGCCACAGCTGTATACAACAACACGCATGAATCGCACACGAAGAGAACGTTAATGAAAGAAGCCAGACACACAAGCACACGTCCTGTGTGACTCCATCCACGTGAGGCGCAGACCAGGCAAAGCCAGCTGATGCTACTGGGTGGGCAGGGGTCGGGGGAGCAGTGGCTGCAGGGAGTGTGAGGGGCTCACGGGAAAGCAGTCACGTTCTGCTTCTGGAACTGGGTGCTGGTTACTCACGTGTCCAGTTCATGAAAATTCGTCAAGTGTACATTTATGGCATGTATAGTTTTCTGCATATATGTTCTATAAAAAGTTAAATGGAAGTTGGTATCTTTAAACATACGTCTATAATTTTTAATGGATTTTGATGAATCTAATACAAAGGGAAACAATTACATTATTACCATCATCTAGTATTTGAGTGCTAACCATATGGCAAGTCCTATGTTAAATGCTTTACATGAATGAATCTCACTTAATCCTCACAAACATCCTACAGAGGCGGGCATGACTGTTAGCTCCACTTTCCAAATAGAAAACTAAGCCTTGGATTCATTACATAATGTGTTGGAGCAGAAAATCAAACTCAGGCAGTCCTAACTCCAGAGAATATATTCTTATCTATCTAGCTATTCTAAACTTTAGGTGAAGAGAATTCAGTCAGCTATATCAAGGCAAAATAGACATAGTGGTCTTCAGCTTCACTCCACATAAATGTGTACTCATATTATTTCCAAGTGGAACCTCCAAGTGGCAAAAACACTAGCCACACTAGGTTTAACAAGCCGCAGCACAGACAATTTGTTTCCCACAATCAAGACACTTTATTTAGTTGCAGCTTATTTGTTCAGGCCTGAGAAAAAATAAATGTTGAGTTTCTAAAAATAAACTCTACTTTCCTGACTCAATTCTGTGCCTTAAGATTATTCACTCCAGTGACATAACGTACATCTTTAATTTAAGAAAACATAGCATGGCAGAAGAATATTAGCACAGCTAAACCTTAGTGCCATCATCCAACTTTTACGATGCTGCGTCAGTGGGCTGTATCTGAGGGATACGCAGATGACTCACACTCACAATGTAGAGTTACCAAGCAATTTATGAATGAAAACAGAACAAATGCATTATGTAATAAAGTTTTAACAAAGGCAACACAGGGAAAATAATTCCATAATTAGTGAAAGCATTTGGTAATTTACCAACATTAAATTTACCTCTTTGGAGGGGGAAGCGGGAGATGTGAAAATTGTCATCCAATAGGACCATACAAACATAACAATGAACAGATGGAAAGCCACAAGGTAAACAACGGCCTTTCCTGGTAAATAAAAACAAATAACATTTCATTGAATCCAGGTGAAAACAGGAAAAAGCATTATATATTAAAACACAATATTTAGGGTCAGGAGGCTCGATCCAATAAAAAATTTAATTAAAATGTACTAAAAACATCAAATATATACACTCCTTTATCTGCATGACGTTAACATTACAGATATGAAAAAACATTCTATTCCTGCATTTAAGGGTTATTGGCCTGGTTTATAAATAAAGACTGTATTCTGAGATGAGATTTGATTTCATTAAGTTGCTGAAGATTTAAGCTGAAATCTTATGAGCACCTCCTTCAAAAGCACTTCCTAAAAGTTAGATTTTAAATGACTTAAAAATTATTATTTAATGTTCACTATGAACATTAAATCCAAGGAACTATATACTGAAAATAAACAACTCAATTCCTGGACTGTCAGGAAAGGTATCCTAAATTCCATTGTCGTTTTCAATACGGGGTAACGAAAAAATTTTAGCCACTCTGAATTTCTGCCATAACTGTTTCCTAAGTGGATTAGTGTAACATTGCAACATCTTTATCTCCAAATATTAACTCACTGATATAACTAAAAACTTTTTGTTGTGTTCTGTGGTTTTTCTATCTGTAAGAAGTGGGACTGGTTTCCATTAAGAAGCCAGAACTATTTACCAAGTGCTTAAATTCTTTTTCAGTTTGGAATGCAGCACCCCAAACTCACTGAAGAAAACAAAGCACAGATGAGCACAAAAGTTTGAGATTCTACTCATTTGTAAAGTTTGGATCAAATATTACTTTTTCCAAAAGCCTCCTCCATTACTTTCAGAATTTATTATCCCTTCATACTATTCTCCCCAAATAATTTACTCAGGCTTCAATTAAAGCACTTGATGTGTTTCCTTTAAGTCAGCTGCTTAATATTGATAAGTTAATAAATGCAAAACACTTAGAACAGTGTCTGACACATAATAAATCCTCAATAAATATTGGCTATTATTATCATTGCTGGCCAAGTATAGCAGTTCCTTATTCTCAAAAGCTGGTTCTTTTTGTGCATTCCCTATTTCAGTGTTACCCAAGTATATAGACTGATAAAAGTTTTCACTGGCCTGCAGTTAAATGAGAAACATTAAGAAAAATGTAGTGAAGTTTTTATAAAGCTAACATGTATTCAATTGGAAGTACTGTCCTTCCTTTGGTCTGAGGTTACTTTTCCTTATGTTTTTGGTTTTGGTTTTTAAAAAATGTTTTCACATAAAATAATGATACAAAATTGACAACTTGCTGGACCCCAGCATTTTCTTCTGCAATTATACTGGTCCATGTCTGGTCTAACAGAACAGAACCCTGAGACACACAGATGACTGATGCAGGAAGCCAGGGCTCGATGACCCTCACAACGCACGGAGCACGTACTTCAACTTCTAGCTCCTAAAATCTCTTTCAAAGTAAACTTCTCATTCTTTTCACTGCTAGTGCAATAGTTCTTAAATTGTTGCTCATCTCATATGGGTCACTGCACAAGCCAATGGGCGCCCTTGCCTTCCAGTCTCTTGCTTCCAATCCATCTCAGTGGCCAGCGTAAAATATGTGGCTCACCGTTTCTTATCCCCGTTGGCTATGAAATTCCTGGGAAATAGCTCCATCTACATGACTAATGAATGCATTCTAAAACTCTGGAACTTCCTATTTATTTTAACTATAGCTACTCAAGTCAGCCCTTCTACACTGAAAGTCTACTAGAAGACATATAACGTTACCTTATTTCTAGCCCTCACAATGGTCTCGTGGGTATTCTTTCAGTTTACAAATGTGAAATCGAAGGCTCAGAAAATTTAATATCTTGCCCAGTGTTACTTACTTACTAAATGATAACGCCAGAATTCAAACCCATATATGCTTGATAAAAACCCAAGGTCTTTGTCACTGTGTCATATCTAAACTAATTTTCCTCCGCTTTTTAAATTATTATCTTAGTGGTCACATCCTACTTCAGAGATAACATCTGGTGCCAAGACGAAGCCCTAACCACAACTTCCTTCTGTTCTCAAATATGCTTTCTTTTCACTTTCACAAAAACTGATGTCATCCTCGTAGAAAATTGTGGTTTCGCAAAATCTGCATTCCCTATCATTCCAGCTCCCTCTAGGCTAAACCCCATGGTCTGACCAATGGATTCAAAAGCATCCCTTCATTTATTTCTCCTTTGGAAAAACAGGCTGGAGCTCAGTCTCCTGTTACACCAACACTGAAGCCATTTTTCAAGTCTGCAATTTTATCTTCACCTATAGCTCATTTCACTTCTTTATATTACGGCCTTGCCCCCATATTCAATCAAGTTTGTCAATCCTCATCTACGTATTATTGCATAGCTTGGTTACTTTAACTTTAAACTTCTTAATCACTGAGTTACTTACAACTAAGGCTAGAATACAGAACAATATACTTTAACATTTTTTAAACATTTAATATTTTTTTAGACTATTTTTGCTCTCCGTAAGAACAAAAGCACATAGTTTTTGCCTTAAAAAATCTTAACCTTCAGTTAAAGAAAGAAAAGATAAAATAAATCTCTTAGTATATTGCCTGGAATATAGTAAGCACTTAATAGACGGTAGTTATCAAATTATAATATAAATAATAACAGGAGCTATTGTTTTTAAATAAGTTCAAATTAGTGTGATTACTAATAATCCCATATATATGCTATAAACTATTGGTTAGAAGTAATACTTAAAGTAAAAGCTTAACTCATTAAATTAAATCAAAGTTCAAAGAAAAACTGAACCTATAAATCAAAAAGTCTGACTCAAAAATCACCTGTAACTGAATTAAGAAACAAATAAGCAAACAAAAAACTTTATTCAAAGACTCTCTGAAAGACATGGGGAAAATAGCCCCAAGAAATAATGATCCAAGTTAAAAGTTCTTTTATAAGAACTTCAGAAATTCTCTGCTTTCTATGTCTGTGCTTTCAACACACAGGAAACAGTTTTGATTTTAAGCAAGAAAAACAAGTCTACCAAGATTGAGTCTGTATTCATTCTGTTACTGAGAAGTTAGATCCAAAGTCAACTTGAGATTTACATGCTTAATGCCTTCTATTTTCAACAATAAGAATATTTATTAATAATTTCTAGGGACTTCCCTTGCGGTCCAGTGGATAGGACTCAGCCCTTCCTCTGCAGGGTACACGGATTGGATCCCTGGTCAGGGAACTAAGATCCTGCAAACTACACAGCTCGGCCAAAAAAACAACCACCACAAAAAAAAAGTTTCTAATTATTCAACTGTTTTAGAAATCCTCTGGATTTTCATATCTCAAATCAAATTTTATTTTTGAAATTTGATCTCAAAGGACTTAAAATTTTCTTTTATCTCAATAAAATTTTGAGTAATGATTTTTCTCTCCAGACACTGTCTCTTTGATTAGTCATTAAAACTTTAATTCCATTTCAAAATGAACTAGTAATACAATTTACAAATTCAGAGTCTGGTTACTTAATTAAATGACTATGAGTAGTAAAGTACTATTTTAAACAAATGCATAAACAAGAGAACCACCAATAAAATTTAGACATCATGAAACACCTCCTCCTCAAACTTAGCTAGAACTTATATTAAAAATCTTTGAACCACTACTATAAAGAATTCTGAAGAATATACAAGGCAAAAATATGTATATAAATACATCAAAGAAGTTTGGGTACTAGATGCCTTACAAAATAACAGCAACTTCAATTTACATAAATAACACAAAGGAGAATATACTGAATGTATAAAAATAAACCTAATAACACATCTCCTTTTAATCACTTAAGCTTTAAGAATATATATCTTCTTCCTGGAAACCAAAACACACACAGTCATCACTAAATAACAAGTATATGGGCTGTAATTAAGATACCATAAGTAGTCTACTTAACTTGAGAGTAAAAGTTAAAAGCGCCTTACCGTTTTCTCCATTTCCAGAAAGTGTAACTAGAATAGAAGAAAACACAGTGAATATATTTTAAACACTCGTATATAAACTTTATTTCAGGTTGACTATTCACCTTAATATCATTTTCATAAACATAAAATTTAGTTGTAAAATGTAAACAATAATGCAAATTCAGAACTGCACACTCAAAAACCATGGAAACACTAAAATTCAAATTCTTCTTTACCATAAACATTGCAATCACACTAAAATTTTTCTTCAGACCTTTGTTAATTTTAAGTGTATCTATATGGTTATAGTTATGATGTTTTCTTTAGCTCTTTTCTTAATGCTTCCTACAGAATGAGTAGAACTCTCCTCTACGGCACTCACAGGGCACTTAATTAAGTAGTCTGTGATGTAACTTACCAAACTTTTTGTAAAAGCTACACACAAAACACATTGTTATTTTTCTACAGAAAAAAAAAAGAGGAACTTATCCTGTGATTTTTAGAGCACTTTTCTTCCTAGTTTGAAACCCTGGGAACTGCTCCTTATTCCTCCTCTCTGGATAGTCCAATGGCCTCTGGGTCCTGTTGATTCTACTACCTAAGTCTCTTCACATCCGCCTCCCCCTCCCATTTCTCCCATTGCCTTGTTTTAGGACCTTCTCAAATGCGATAGCTTAAAGCAATTCTACTCGCAGTTTAACACATCCTCATCACCAGCAAATCTGAAGAAGGAATACTCTTCAACACCCACCAGTCACTTACAGAAAAAAGTCCACAATCTTCAGAGTAGCAAACACTATAGGCCCTCTGTGATCTACAATCCGTCCGCCTCTCCAGTCTCCTGTCATTTGCCCATACCCACGGTCTAATTATCCTGAAAAAAAAAACTGCAGTTTCCTAAATACATCAAGATGTTTCACACACAATTGCTTCCCCTATTCATCCTTCAAGACCCGGTGTATACACTCCCTCCTTGGCAAAGCCTTCCTGAGTCCCACTCTAGGCAGAGCAGGTCACTCCTTTATTTCAACGTTGCTCACCCCTCCATCTCTACCACACCACCTCATTTTTCACAATTACTTGTTGACACGTCTGTCTCACCCTGCTGGACTGCATTAGTGTGGAATCATGTCTTAGAACAATAACAAACCTAACAGTTATCATTAGTTCCTTCTTACAGATAAATAAACTAAGACTCAAAATAATTAAATGTCGTCCCTGAGGTCACAGAGCTAGTAAATGCTGTGTAGATAAGATCTGAACTCAAGGGCTTCCCTGGTGGTGCAGTGGTTAAGAATCCACCTGCCAATGCAGGGGACACGGGTTCAAGCCCTGGTCCAGGAAGATTGCACATACCACGGAGCAACTAAGCCCATGAGCCATAACTACTGAGCCCTCGCGCCACAACTACTGAAGCCCATGCTCCGCAACAAGGGAAGCCACCGCAATGAGAAGCCTGCACACCGCAACGAAGAGTAGCCCCTGCTCGCTGCAACTAGAGAAAGCCCGTGCGCAGCAATGAAGAGCCAACACAGCCAAAAATAAATAAGTAAAATTAATTTAAAAAAAAATCTGAACTCAAGTCTACTTGGACTTGTATTCTTTCCTGGAGTGTGTTTCATTTTATTCAGTATTTTAGTTCCAAAGCCTGGCATACAGCAACAATGCTTAAGAAATGTTTATTAATTCAATATCCATTTTTGACTAAAATTTCATTTTTGACTAAAGTATCCAGGAGTATCTGGATACTTCCTACTAAAATATATCTATCTCAATCCCCAAACCAATATAATTTAATGAGAAAACACAATAGAAGTATTCCCACTAAAGTCAGGAACATAACAAGAAGGTTCATGGTCATTTCCTTCTTTTTTTTTTTTTTTAAAATATTGTTTCAGAGAGGCATAGGGTTTTTTCCAGTCCATCTTAGGTCATTCAGGTATGGTCTGGGGTAGTTAAACCCTGGGCTGGTCCCCTCTGGCCTCACAAAGCATTTCCCCTTTATGCTAGTGTACACTACTAAAAATATAATTTTCATTACGTGCCATGATATGAAATGATTGGGAAGCACTTACAGTAGCCACACAATTATAAAAGAGAAATAAGTTAATTGTATAGAAATTGAAAAGAAGACATATGTATCACTACTTGTAGATTATATGACTACATTCTTTTATAGTCAAAGAAAACCAACTGAAAAACTATTATAAGAGGTGATAGTGTACAAAAACTGATATACAGAAATCAGTAGTTTCCCAATATACACGTAATCACTATGTAGAAGTTATAATAAAAGAAAGTTCTATTTACAAAGCCACCTAAGAAAATAATGTTCCTAGGAATAAATGTAAGAACTGAGCAAGATCTATACCAAAAGAAACGTTTTGATGTTTCTGAGGGACACTAATAAAAATCTGAACAGGTAGAAAGGCTTATATTCTTACATAGAAGAGTCATCATTGAAATGACAATTCTCCTGAGGTTATTCTTATAAATTTAGTGTCATCTCAATAAAAATACTTTTATTTTTTAAGCAGTCAGATTCCAAAGTTCATTTGTGGAAAAATATACTTACACGATGAAGTAAGAAAATTTTGAAAGAGATGAATAATGAAGTAGCACTAGTCAAGTCAAATCCTAGAGCACAGTATTTTAAAAATATTACAAATGCCGCAATTATTAAAACACTTGTACCGGCTCATGAATAAATAGATCACTGGAACAGAACAGAAAGCTCCCAAATGGAACCAAATGCATATAAGAATTCGCTATATGATAAACATGGGATTTCAAATCAGTGTGGATAGAGCCAACAAATAGCATCAGAATAAATGGGTGGCCATGTGGAAAAAAGATACCACTGAGATTCACAACACAGGTCAGGATAAATCCCAAATGTATCAAAGATTTAAATGCAAAAAATAAAAACAAAATCATGCGTGTACTACATGAAACAAGGGAAACTTAAAATATATACACTATTGGAGCTGAGTAGGTATTTCAGAGTATGACACAGAACACTGAAGCCACAGGAAAATATTGATATATTTGACTGCATAAAAGTAAAAATAAACGCTCGAAAAAAATCACTACAAGACAACAAGAAACTAGGAAAAAATATTCGCAATTCTTACTATGGACTAAAAACTAATTTCTCTGTTTAAAGAGTACCTACACATCAATAAGAGTTGTTTTTAAACAACCCACTTTTTCACAGAAAAGGAAATACAAACATCTCAAACATAAAAAAGATGGTCAACCTCATTCATAACAGAAATCCAAAGTAAAACTACAAGAAGATACCATTTTTAGTAATCATATTAGTAAAGATCAAAAGTTGATAACATACTGTGTGATCACATTTGTCAGAGCAGAGTTCTGATTTAAATTGCATCTGGCTAACAGTTTCTGGTGGCTGCCTCTTCCAGCTTCCCACTAAGACAGCATGCAACTACAGGAAGCAACAAAATTGTTCCATACCAAAAACAAAGCTAGACAAACCAAGAATGACCAGAACTACTTCGTCAAGAGGGCTTTCCTGACCACAGGAGTGGGGTAAATAAATCTCCTTAGCATACATTCCTACAGCACTATATAATTCCCTTATCATAACACTCCTGACACTGGTATGTAATTACTAGTTTCTAATCTGTAGTTCCTTCCAGATTTTTCTTGGAGGAAGGGACACGACTGAGTCACCAACGCCTGGCACAGGGTGGAGTGGAGCCAGCCCTCAGGATCTGTTAGCTGCCCCTCCGACTACACAGACAAAGGACAGTTAGGGACAACCAACACTGGGCCGTCTGCAGAGCCTCTGGCCTCACAGAGGGATATTCCGTTTTCTGAGGATCCCAATATAGTTTTAAAAATTCTTTTGATGATAAAGTCAGAACTATAAAAAACATTACACACACTAATGGTTACATGTGCCTTGTAAAGGTATAATGAATGTCCTTTTTTCAGTCATGTCAGTGACCATGTATAATCTCATTTGCAGATAATATTAATCTAAATTAATCTAAGTTTCTCTGTGAACCTGAGAGCTGGCCACATGCTCTTCTCCACTTAACTGCCCCCTTTTCTCACCTACTCCCCACTAATTGAGATTGAAAATCCCAGATACTCTCACTTTACCACCATCCTTTGCATCTACTGTGGCCATGTGATACAGTTTTGGCTAATGGATACATCTTTGGAAAAGGAAAAGTTATGGTGGAAAAAACTTTTTCTTCCTTGACAAGTGAGAAGCATGTGAGGAGAAAGCCGTATTACTGCCTTCACCCTGTTTTTGCTTTGCATACTTATAATGTAAGGATGTGCTGACAATCTGTAATTGCTAGCGTTCAACCTCGAGGGAGGAATATTTGCTGGATACAGGATTCTGGGTTGACAGTTCTTTTCATTTAACACTTGGAAAATGCCATGGCACTTCCTTTTGGCCTCCACAGTTTCTGATGAAAAACCTGCTGTTCTTCTAATTTTCCCCCATAGGTAAGGTAAACTTTTGTCACTGCTTTCAAGATTTTATCTGTCTTTAGTTTTCACAAGTTTGGCTATGATGTGTCTTGGCATGGATTTCTTTATCTTGTTTAGCATTCACTCAGCTTCTAGAAACTGTAGGTTTACGTCTTTTGTCACACTTGCAAAAATTTAAACTACTATTCCTTCAAGTACTTTTTCAGCCACACTCTCATTCTTCTCTCCTTCTGGAACTCTGATGGCACATAGTTTAGATTTTTTTTTTAATAGTTTCACAAGTCCCTGATGATCTATTCATTTTTATTTCTCAGTTTAATTTCTTCTGTTGTTCACACTGGGCAATTTTTATTCCATCTTTAAGTTCACTGATTCTTTCCTCTGCCCTCTCCATTCTGCTACTGAGTAGACTTTTATGAGTTTTTTAATTTGGCTATCGTATTTTTCAGTTCTAAAATTTCCAGTTCTAAAGATGGGTCTTCTCTACATCTTTGCCAGCCGAAGGTCACACAGACTTTCTCATATGTTCACTTCTATAAGGTTTATAGGTTTTACATTTAGGTCTGTAATAGATTTTAAATGCTGATCTTAAAAAAATATGGTATGAAGTGAGGACTGAGGTTAATTTTTTTGCCTAGAGATGGACAATAGTTCCAATATCGTTAGCCAACAAAACTATACTTTCTCTACTGAGTTACCTTGGATTGTCTCATGAAAATTAATCAGCTATATTTGTAAGGGTTTATTTCTGAAGTCTCTATTCTGCCCCACTGATCTATAGTCCACTCCTACTCTAACACCACCCTGACTTGATTCCAAGCAGCTTTAGAAAATCCTGAAATCAGACAGTATGACTCCTCCAGCTTCTTTTTCTAAAGTGTTTGGGCTATTTTAGGTCCTTTGCATTTCCATATAAATTTTAAGCTCATCTTTGATTTAAAAAGAAAGCCGGGCTTCCCTGGTGGCGCAGTGGTTGAGAGTCCGCCTGCCGATGCAGGGGACATGGGTTCGTGCCCCGGTCCAGGAATATCCCACATGCCGCGGAGCGGCTGGGCCCGTGAGCCATGGCCGCTGAGCCTGCGCGTCCGGAGCCTGTGCTACGCAACGGGAGAGGCCACAACAGTGAGAGGGCCCGCATACCGCAAAAAACAAACAAACAAACAAACAAAACAAAAAAAAAATCCTGCTGGGATTTTTGGCTGGTATTGTATTGGCTCTATAGATCACTTTAGAAAGAACTGATATCCTTATAATATCGTCTTCCATTCCATGATCACAGCGTATCTCTTCACTTTAGATTTTACCTGATCAATACACAAACCTTGCACATATTTTGTTAGATTTATCCCTTTTATTTAATTTGTTGATGCAATTATAAATCAGCATTTTAAAAATTGAGGTATAGTTGATTTACAATATTATATGTTTCAGGTGTACAACATAGTGATTCACAATTTTTAAAGATTATACTCCATTTATAGTTACTATAAAACATTGGCTATATTCCCTGTGCTGTACAATATATCCTTGTAACTTATTTATTTTATACATAGTCATTTGTACCTCTTAATCCTCCATCAGTTGTTACCCCTCCTCCCTTCCCTCTCCCTACTGGTAACCTCTAGTTTGTTCTCCTATATCTGTGAGTCTGTTTCTTTTTTGTTATACTGACTAGTTTTTTTTTTTTTTAGATTCCCCATATAAGGGATAACATATAGTATCTTCCTCTGACTTATTTCACTAAGTGTAATATCTTCTAGTTCCATCCATGTCGTTGCAAATGGCAAAATTTCATTATTTTTCATGATGAAGTGGTATTCCATGGTAATATATATACCACATTTTCTTTATCCATTCATCTGTTGATGGACACTTAAGTTGCTTCTATATCTTGGCTATCGTAAGTAATACTGCTATGAACACTGGGGTGCACGTATCTTTCCAAATTAGTGTTTTCATTTTCTTAGAATATATACCCAGGAGTAGAACTCTTGGATCATGTGGTAATTCTATTTTTAATTTTTGAGGACCCTCCATACTGTTTTCCACAGTGTCTGCACCAATTTCCATTCCCACCAACAGTGTACAGGGGCTCCCTTTTCTCCACATCCTTGCCGACATTTGTCATTTGTGGTCTTTTTGATAATAGACATTCTGACAAGTGTGAGGTGATATCTCACTGTGGTTTTGATTTGCATTTCTCTAATGATTAGCAATGTTGAGAATCTTTTCATGTGCCTGTTGGCCATCTGTATGTCTTCTTTGGAAAATTGTCTATTCAGGTCTTCTGCCCATTTTTTAATCAGGTTTTTTTTTGATGTTGAGTTGTGTGAGCTATTTATATATTTTGGATATTAACCCCTTATTGGTCATATCATTTGTAAATATTTCCTGCCATGCAGTAGCTTGTCTCTTCATTTTATCGATGGTTTCCATTGCTGTCCAAAAGCTTGTAAGTTTAATTAGTCCCCCTCCTTCCTTTTTTTTGGCCATACCTCGCAGCATGCAGGATCTTAGTTCCCTGACCAGGGATCTAACCTGCGCCCACTGCAGTGGAAGCGCATAGTCTTAACCACTGGACCGCCAGGAAAGTCCCCTAATTAGGTCCCATTTGTTTATGTTTGCTTTTATTTTCTTTGCCTTAGGAGATAGATCCAAAAAAATACTGACACAATTTATGTCAAAGAGTGTTCTGCCTATGTTTTCTTCTAGGAGTTTTATGGTTTGAGGTCTTACATTTAGGTCTTTCATCCATTTTGAGTTTATCTTTGTACATGGTGCGAGAAAATGTTTTAATTTCATTCTTCCACATGTAGCTGTCCAGTTTTTTCAGCACCACTTTTGAAGAGACTGTGTTTTCCTCATTATATATTCTTTCCCCCTTTGTCATAGGTTAATTAACAATAAGTGAGTGGGTTTATTTCTGGGCTCTCTATCCTGTTCTGTTGATCTATGTGTCTGTTTTTGTGCCAGTGCCATAGTTTTGATTACTGTAGCTTTGTAGTATAGTCTGAAGTCAAGGAGCATAATTCCTCCAGCTCTGTTCTTTCTCAACATTGTTTTGGCTATTTGGGGTCTTTTGTGTCTCCACACAAATTTTAAACTTATTTGTTCTAGTCCTATGAAAAATGCCCTTGGTATTTTGATAGGGATTGCATTGAATCCGTAGATTGCCTGGGTAGTATGGTCATTTAAACAATATTATTTCTTTCAATCCACGAAAATAATACATCTTTCCATCTGTTTGTCATCTTCAATTGCTTTCATCAGTATCTCATAGTTTTCTAAGTACAGATCTTTTATCTTCTTAGGTAGGTTTATTCCTAGGTGTGTTTTTTTTTTTTTTTTTGATGCGATGGTCAATGCAAGTTTCCTTCATTTCTCTTTCTGTTAGTTTGTTGTTACTATATAGAAATGCAACAGATTTCTGATATTTGTTTTGTATCCTGCAGCTTTACCAAAATTGATGAGCTTTAGTAGTTTTTTTGCTGGGGTCTTTATGATTTTCTATGTATAGTACCATGTAGTCTGAAAACAGTGACAGTTTTACTCTTACTTTCCTATTTGGGTGCCTTTTATTTCTTTTTCTCCTCTGACTGCTGTGGCTAGAACTTCCTATACTATGTTTAATAAAAATGGTGAGAGTGGCATTCTTGTCTTGTTCCTGACCTTAGAGGAATGATTTTAGCTTTTCATTGTTGTGTATATTAGCTGTGGGATTATCATCTATGGCCTTTATTATGTTGAGGTATGTTCCCTCTATACCCACTTTCTGGAGAGTTTTTATCATAAATGGATGTTGAATTTTGTCAAAAGTTTTTTCTGCATCTGTTGAGATGATCATATGGTTTTTATTCTTCAATTTGTTAATATCATGTATCACACTGATTGATTTGTGGATACTGATCTATCCTTGCACCCCTGGAATAAATCCCACTTGATCATGGTAAATGATCCTTTTAATGTACTGTTGAATTTGACTTGCTAACATTTTGTTGAGGATTTTTGCATCTATGTCCGTCAGCGATACTGGCCTGTGATTTTCCTTTTTTGTGATATCTTTGTCTGGTTTTGGAATCAGGGTGATACTGGCCTCACAGAATGAGTTCAGAAGCACTCCATCCTCTGCAGTGTTTTAGAATAGTTTGAGAAGGATAGGTATTAAGTCTTCTCAAATTTGGTAGAATTCACCTGTGAGGCCATCTGGTCATGGACGTTTGTTTGTTGGGGATTTCTTTTATTACTGATTCAATTTCATTACTGGTAATTGGCCTGTTCATATTTTCCATTTCTTCTTGGTTCAGCCTTGGGAGATTGTACACTTCTAGTAATCTGTCTACTTCTTCTAGGTTATCCACTTTATTGGCATATTGCTGTTCGTAACAATCTGCCATGATCTCTTGTATTTCTGTGGTGTCAGTTTTAACTTCTTTTTAATTTCTGATTTTATTGATTCAGGCCCTCTCTTTTTTTCTTATGAGTCTGGCTAAAGATTTATCAATTTTTAAAAATATTTTCAAAGAACCAGCTCTTTGTTTCATTCATCTGTTCTATTTTCTTAAGTCACTAATTCATTTATTTCTGCTCTGATTTTTTACTTCTTTCCTTCTACTAACTTTGGATTTTGTTCTTGTTTTTCTCATCCTTTCTCGTAAGGTTAAGTTGCTTATTTGAGATTTTTCTTGTTTCCTGAGGTAGGCTTTTATCACTATAAATTTCCGCCTTACAACTGCTGTTGCTGCATCCCATAGATTTTGGATCACTGTGTTGTTTTCATTTGTCTCCATATTTTTTTTTTGATTTTTTCAGTGATCCATTGGTTGTTTAGTAGCATATTTTCTAGCCTCCACTTGTTTGTGTTTTTGCAGTTTTTTTCTTGTAGTTGATTTCTAGTCTCACAGTATTGTGGCCAGATAAGATGCCTGATATTATTTCAATCAATGAGACCATTAGTACTGCCAGTAATATGATTACTGAAAGGTTTAAATAACTTGTTGCATATATGCTCTACATTCTCTAATAGCTGTACCATATATACTTTGTTAGAGCAAATAACCATTACAAATTATATTTTTCTCTTCCTTATAACCCTCCTCACTTAGGTCTATAAGAACATACGTACATATTTAATGTTCATATCATAGTTTAAGTTGCTGTCTCTGTAGTCATTTGGGTTGTCCAAAGCAAATCCTCATTCTCTAGCAAACTGGTTTTGTTGTAGATACAATTCAAGTTGTTCTGTTTATATGCAGTGATTTGGGGGAGACTCAAAAATAATAAACCGTTACCATCATCTTCCCAGAATCCCAAAAGACACTGACTTTTTTTTTTTTTTTTAATGTTGAGACTTCTTTTAATTTATTTATTTTTATTTTTGGCTGTGTTGGGTCTTCATTTCTGTGCAAGGGCTTTCTCTAGTTGTGGCAAGCGGGGGCCACTCTTCATTGCGGCGTGCGGGCCTCTCACTGTTGCGGCCTCTCTTGTTGCGGAGCACAGGCTCCAGACGCGCAGGCTCAGTAGTTGTGGCTCACGGGCCTAGTTGCTCTGCGGCATCTGGGATCTTTCCAGACCCAGACCCACGGGCTCGAACCCGTGTCCCCTGCATTAGCAGGCAGATTCTCAACCACTACGCCACCAGGGAAGCCCAACAGTGACTTTTTGAAGAGAGGAGGCCAGATGTCTTGTGAAATGTGCTACATTCTGAACTTGTTTCTTTTTGGTGTCCTTTACTTCTTCATCTACCCCAACCTCCTCCTCCTACTACCATTCCATTCAAAGTCTAATGGCTTGGGTATAATTTGAGGGAGCAGGGGGAAGAGGATGGACAAGAATACTCATCTGGGTACTGTACAGTATTTAAGGAGATACTCAGGAGACACATTATTTAGGTTTGTCACTATCAGTGATGCTACGTTTGGCCATTTGGTAAGGTAGTGACCACCAAATGTCTCCTTTGTAAAGGTCCATTTTTGACTTGGACAATCACGAAATCTTTTTTTTTTTTTTTACGAAATCTTTTGTGGAGTAAAACGTTAAGGGTATGTGAATATCTTCTTCCCCTAACAGTTTTAGCATCCACTGATATGCCTTGCCTGAATCTATTACTTCGTAGAATTAGAAAATCACCATTAAAAGCCCTCTATTATTTTTTTATTTTATTTTATTTTTGCGGTACGTGAGCCTCTCACTGTTGTGGCCTCTCCCATTGTGAAGCACAGGCTCCGGACGCGCAGGCTCAGCGGCCATGGCTCACGGGCCCAGCTGCTCCGCGGCATGTGGGATCTTCCCGGACCGGGGCACGAACCCGTGTCCCCTGCATCGGCAGGCGGACTCTCAACCACTGTGCCACCAGGGAAGCCCAAGCCCTCTATTATTTATTTCCATAGTTTTAAGCTGGCATTCTTCTGTAAAGAGCTTTACCTCACTGGAGATGAACTAGAGTCATTCTAAAAAGGCAGTACAAAAATATAATTATTTCCCTTTAATTACCCGTTTTCAGAATAAGATTTTGGTATAATATTTATCTCCAGCACATCCCTGCTGGTGCAGTGGTTAAGGGTCCACCTGCCAATGCTGGGGACACGGGTTCGGGCCCTGGTCTGGAAAGATCTCACATGCCACGGAGCAACTAAGCCCGTGCACCACAACTACTGAGCCTGTGCTCTAGAGCTTGTGAGCCACAACCACTGAGCCCGTGTGCCACAACTACTGAAGCCTGCGCCTACAGCCCATGCGCCGCAACAAGAGAAGCCACCGCAATGAGAAGCCTGCGTTCTGCAATGAAGAGTAGCCCCAGCTTGCCGCAACTAGAGAAAGCCCACGCGCAGCAACAAAGACCCAACGCAGCCAAAATAAATAAATAGATTAATTAATTAAAAAAATTCACCTCCATTGTTAGCAAATAAATTTAGTTTTTCTCTTCTTGAATATCAATACAGAAACTTATGGATTTTATTTACTCAATGTGTCATCAAGTACACTCATTTTTATGTTCAAATTGTCTCACTTGGCTAATGCCTCTTCCAGCTGACTCCTGTAGCATCTCGATCATCCCATTAGTCTCTGAGCACTTCCTTGCACAGCACAAGATGTCCCAGGCTCATTTTATATTTTCCTCCCCTGGACCTGACATTAGCCACTTCTTCAAGGGTCACTGGTTCCTTTTAATGATATTTAGAAACCAAACTCTGAATTCCCAGGGTACTCACAGCTACTGGAGTTTCATTGCTTTTAGGCCCTTTGGGTTACAAAAGGAGCATTATACATTTATATTTATATTCACACTGATATTTCCAATTCAAACTGAACAATTCAAATAGAACAAACAGAGTTTTTTCCTTAATTTCTTGGCATTATATTTGTATCTCTTTACTTTCACAATGAAAATCTTAATTCCTAAGTAATTTACTTATTTATTCAGTTTAAACTAAAATATACATAAAACAGTTTAAAAACTACATATTAGTTTAAGATTTCTTTGCAGTTTTTTTGTTTTATTCTGTTTCGGCTTTAAACTACATCCAACTAAGGAGTCCTGTGTTACTTTCAAAACTCACTTGAAATAATTCTTTCCTCTGTGTAGTTATAGTACCAACTTCATAAAATTAAGTTCATTTCATGATTTCAAATTTTACAGTTTGCTTTTACCCCTCTTTGTTTTATTTTTATTTTGGATATGTAACAAATATAAATGTTTCAAAGTTAAAACTATGTAAAAAAGATACTCAGAAAGGCCTGGCTTTCATTCCTCACCCCCTCACCCCAGATAATCATTTTTATTAGTGTTTGTTTTATCCTTCCACTATTTCTTTTAGCAAAATAAGCAAGTATGTATTTCTGATTTCTTCCTTTATATATCTTGGTCTACACCTTGCTTTTTTCACTTACACCCTAGAAATCACTACACATTAGTACAGAGACAACTATTGTTTCCTTTTTAAAGCAATGCATGGTATTCCACTGTGTGGGTGTTCCAGTTATACAACCAGGCCTCTATTGATAGCCATCTGGGTTGTCTCCAATCTTCTGCTGTTACAAACAGTGCAGCAATGAATAACCCTATGCATGTGTTGTTTACTTGTGGAAGTTTATCTTCAGTGCAGATTTCTAACAGTGGGATTACTGGACTGAAAGTAAATCTGTCTGCTTTCCCCAAACTCAATTATAGGGGTTGTACCATTTTGATACTCCTACAAGCAATGCATGAGGCTGCTTATTTCTCTACAATAAAATATTTTCAGACTTTTGATACTACAGGGTAATTTTACTTTGCATTAAATAAATTAGGGTAAGAATCTTCTCATATGTTTATAAGCCATTTTTGTTTTTTTTTCCCTATGAACTGTCTATGTCACATCCATTTTTTTTTTTTTTTTTAAATCAGGCTTTCCTCACTCCCTGGTTGTAAGATCGTCCAGCCACGTTTTCTCCTAGTATTGGAAGGTTCTTATTTTTTATATTCAGATTTGGTCCATTTTGAAATGGCAGATTCCGGGGGTAGGAAAAGTATCAGATAAGCTTAAAGAAAATCTCCTGGCACCTGAAGATAAGGAAAGAAAAATGATGGTGACATGTCAAAAGGACACAGAAACCAAACTGCAAGGGTTCCTACTGGCTAAATCTGGGACAATTTGAGCAACAAAATAAATGATACAGGGATTTCCCTGGTAGTGCAGTGGTTAAGAATCGGCCTGCCAATGCAGGGGACACGGGTTCAAGCCCTGGTCCGGGAAGATCCCATACTCCGCGGAGCAACTAAGCCTGTGCGCTACAACTACTGAGCTTGCGCTCTAGAGCCCGCGAGCCACAGCTACTGAGCCCGTGTGTCACAACTACTGAAGCCCGCACACCTAGAGCCCGTGCTCCTCAACAAGAGAAGCCACCTCAATGAGAAGCCCACACACTGCAATGAAGAGTAGCCCCTGCTCGCTGTAACGAGAGAAAGCCCGCGTTCAGCAACAAAGACCCAATGCAGCCAAAAATAAATAAATAAATAATAAATTTATAAAAAGTAAATGATATGTTATAATCCATAAAATAAGAATCCATGAGAGCAGGACGATGTAAATGAATGAATAAATAAATAAATGGGGAGGAGGGAAAGCTCTTCCTTTCAGTTTAATTCTAATTATTAAATGTAGAAGAAATCATAGAATTTAAAAAATCACCATTTGGCAACCAGCACAGTAATTGTTTCAAGCAAGAGTCCTCAACAGATGCTAAAAAAGAGTAAGCGCAAGTAATCATGAACAGATTTTCCCACAAAGATACTTGTCTCAGGTTGGGCTCTCTGGAATCAGGTGCTGAGACAGAGTTTGGGGTGCAAGATACTCACTAGGGATCAACACGTGTGAAAGGAAGTGGGGGAAGCAGAATTGGGCAGAGGTAGACGTCTCACTATAGTTCAGGCCTATCCAAGCTTTGGCCACAGGCAGGGAGCTCTGAAGAAGTCCACCCCTTCTCACTCAGCACTGGATGCCACCACCCAGGAAGGGTGTGACCTTGCGTGAGCTGAGTCACACTGAACAAACTGAGAGCTGACTGCTGGAAGCTGTCTGCTGACCGCATGTGCCACAACTGAGCAAGTCCTTCCTCAAAGAGGGATACGTGTGGGTTGTCTGGTCTACCAGAATACGTATTAATTACAAGGAAAACTGTACCTTTACAGAATGGAGAAACTTGGCTGATACCAGCTTAGGTGGTGACCAAAGTAAACAGTTCCCAAGACAGTACAATCAATGACACAGCACTACTTTTGTGGTATTCATGCTATAAAATGTATACATGAGGAAACATCAGACATACCTAATTTGAGGGACATTCTACACAAGAAGCCTGTACTCTTCAAAAATGTCACAGTCATGAAACACAAAACAAGACTGAGGAGCTCTTCCAGATCAAAGGACACTAGAGAGACCTGACAGCTAACTGCAATGTGTGAGCCTGGCCCCGCCTGTGGAGCAGAACAACGGTTTAGTGGGACAACTGGAGAAGTCCCAGTAAGGATTACAGATTAGAGAGTAGCATTTTATCATGCTAATTTCCTGATCTTGATATCTGTACTCTGATTATATAAGAGAATGTTCTCTGCTATAGACTGAATGTTTGTGTTCCCCCAAAATTCATGTTAAATCCTAAGGCCCAGTGTGATAGTATTTGAAGGTGGGGCCTTTGGGAAGTGATTACATCATGAGAGTGAGTCTCTCATGAATGGGATTAGTGCCCTAATAAGAAAGAGATCCCTCACTCCTTCCGTCCCGTGACAATACAGTGAAAAGATGGCCATCTATGAACCAAGAAGTGAGCCCTCACCAGACCCCTGCTGGCACCTTGATCTTAGACTTCCAGTCTCCCTAAGTGAGAAATAAATTTCTACTGTTTATAAGCCACCAACATAAGTCTATGGTATTCTGTTAAAGAACCTGAACAGACTAAGACACTCTTGTTTTTAGAACAAACACTGACGCATTTACAGGTAAAGGGACATAAGGTCTGCAACTTACTCTCAAATATTTCAGAGACAGAATGAATAAATGATAAAGCATGTAGCAAATGATAACCTTTAGGGAATCTGGGTGAAGGATATATGAAAATTCTTGTACTATTTTTCACAAGTCTAAAATTATTTTAAAATAAAAAGTGTAAAATATAAGAAAAAAAGTATTTTATCCATTTGTAGTTTATCTTGGAATACAGTGTGAGATATGGACCCAATTTTATCTCTTATCAAATATCTATCCAGTTGTCCCAACTTCTCCTCTCCTCTTTATTCTAAATTTCTATATTTACTGTCTATTTCTGGACATTCTATTCTATTCCATTGGCCAGTATGTCTGTCCACACATCATACCATACAATTGGTACACAATTTTTATAACAGATTTTATTTTTTAGAGCAGTTTTAGGTTCATAGCAAAACTGAACAAAAAGTAGACAGAGTTCTTATTTACACCCCCTGCTCTCACAGTTTTAATTATAGCGATTTGTGGTTTAAAATCAGGTGGGGTTTTGCACTCTTTATCATTCTTTCAGAGATTTCTTGGTTGCTCTTTCTTGTTTATTCTTCCAGGTGACCTTTAGGATCAACTTGTCTAGTGCCAGAAAAAACAAAACAAAAAACCATTTACTGGGACTGGATTTATGCATTAAATTGGGGAGAACTGAAGTCTTCGTAATGCCGAGTTATTCTATTCATGAACATGAAATACGTAATGTCTTCCCATTTGTTCAAGTCTACTTCTATGTTTTTCAGAAATGCTTTCCTCCTATAGACCTGGCATTTTTCTTGAGTTTCTTAAGTATTTTATCTTTTTGATGTTATTGGAAATGGAGACTTGACTTCTACCATATTTTCAATTATTCATTGTTTTATTTATTGTGTACGTATAGAAAGTATTGGGTTTTGTTTGCTAATTCTACATCCTGCCATTTTACTCAATTCCTTTTGTTTAGGTGTTCTGTTGTTATTGACTCTCTTCGCTTTTCAACATATACTATCACGTCATCTGCATGTAGAAACAGCTTTCCCTCTTCCTTTCCAATGTCTTATGCTTCTGATTATTCTCTCTTGATTGAATGTGGTAACTGGTTTTGTCAATACAATGTTATTCAATACAATGTTATTCAATACATAGCAATGGACACAGTGATACGTATTTACTGCTGGTTTTAGTGGAAATTAAGTATTTTGTGTGTGTGCAATTTTGTTTGAAAGGTATCCGTTTACTCGTATTTTATTATGTTTTTAATCGGGTATGGATGTTGGATTTTTCAAATATCTTTTTGGCATCTATAGAAGTCATGATTTTTCTTCCTAAATGTATTAATATGATGAATCAAGTGACAAAAGTAGAAGGAATTAGTTATTACCCTTTACATCCACTGCTAACACCATTTCCTTCAGAGGCACAAGCCCCTTCAGTTCTGATCGCTTACCACCCCCAACACCACTAATGGAGCTTTGTTCCCAAAGGTCAACAACTGTCTTAAGTCTAAAAGGATTTAAATAGATGTTTCATGAAAAAGAATTCTACGGCAAAAAAGAATTTAGAAAACTACTGGATTAAACAAATTTACATACTTAGTTACAGCAGGGCTTCTTAAAATGTGTAATGTGCAAATTAGCACTGTGAAAATAACGATAGAGACCATTATATAAAGTCCAAATGAATCTGACAATGTGCATTTATACATTTTTGAATTCACAGTGTCAAATACAGTACCTGGAACACTAAACATTCCATGTTTGTTACATTACTAAAATAACACAGAGATTTTTTTTCTTAAACAAAATTCACATTTTATTTAGGTTGAAATAAACATAGAGATGTTTTTAAGGTCAGGAGAGTATCTGTATTTGAAATTGTGGGTTATCTACTCTGTGAATACATTCCAATTCTCCCTCTTGTACTAGGACGGGAAGTGGCAGAAACACAATCAATTCACTCATTCAATGAATCTACTGAGTACACATTACACAGGACCTGTTTTAGGTTCTGGAAATAAAGCAGTGAACACACTTATCAGGAGAGAAACGCAAACAACTACATGTCAAGAATTAATAAGTGCTATGAGGAACCACAAAGCAGGGTAAGGAGAAAGTGAAAGAGAAAGTACTTATTTTATATAGGGTAGTCAGGAAAGCCTCTTTGATGGGGGAATATCTCAACAGAAATCTAGATGAAGTGAGAGAGCTACGCTTGTGGAAATCCGGGAGGAAAGCATGCCAGGCAGAAGGAAGAGTAAGTACAAAGGTTCTCAGGTGGGACCACGCAAGGCCTGAGATGTAAGGAGGGCTGGCTGGCTGAAGCAGAATGAGTGAAGGAAGAGATGAGTCAGAAGCAGGGGCGGGCCAAGGCACTAAGGGCCTCACAGGCTCTGGAAGAGCTCTGGATTTCATTAAGAGCAAAGGAGGAAGCCACTGGAGCATGCAGAGGACTAAGGATCTTGACTTCGGCTTTAAAAGATTCACTCTGGCTTTTTGGAGGGTGGGGGAAGAGCGGACCGTCAGGAGGCCAGGGCACGTGTGTACATGATGTGTGCCCAGCCACGACGCCACACCTCCTTTCTTAACGCTGACACCACTGTTAACATTTTGGTGTGCTCCAAAATGTTTATTATTTCCTTCAGGTGCTGATGGCATCCTTTCCGTGCAATTAGTTTAAAAGGCTTCCCTGAAGACTTCACATTTAATAAGCTCATGTTCAGTTAGTATGTTAATAACCACTGTCCCTCCTATGAGTCCAGCTGGGTGGGCCAAAGTTCACGTTAGTGAGTATAACGCAGCACTGGAGAGAGTGAAAGAACAGAGAGAAGAGAAATGTTTTAAAAACAATTAAAAGGAATCCTTATCATCAAGACTTACGGATCTCTGTCCTAGAGAAATCGCTTCTTCATAAAACCATAATCCCCATTATTTATGACTATTTCAGTTACTTAAGTGTAGGTGCCCATCTGCTCAAGAAGATGTGCCGCATGTCTCAGCAGTATGTAAATCTGTGTAGCTTATCAGCTCCCAGGAATAGCAGCAGTACTAATCTTCTTAAAGTCCCACGTGACGATGGTGTGGCGAGCTCCCCCCTTTGACAACAGTTCTCCCACATGCACACTACGGACACTATCACAAGCTCATAGCGAAACAGGAACCCACTTTTACAACAGGATCTTCAAATGCAGCCAGGTTTTTAAAAAGTGTGAGAATGTGCTCCTTCACTCACTTAAGACTGTGTGTGGGCATGGGGGGAACACAACTCTAAGAATTAAAAAAAACACTTCCTGCCGAAAAAGGGAAGGCAAGAAAAAGTATGCTCGTGGCTATTTACATGTCTCCCCACCCCCAGTAACATCTGAAAGTTTACCCTGCTAAGACCGTTACGTGTTTCTTTAAGACAGGCATTATTACCCCGTTTTATACCATAGGGACAAATTCAGGGAGGCTAAATGAGTTATTAAGATCATTCAACAAGTAGAAAGGTACAGCAAGGAGGCCAGTGTGGCAGCTGCAGAACAACTAGAAGAGTGAAAAGGAAATTACATCAGAGACTTAATGAGGGGAAGAGGCCACAGTAAGGATGTTAAGAGCTCCACTGAACAAGAGAGGAGGCCAGCCAAGGTTTTCACTAGAGTGACAAATCTGGTGTTAGTTTTAAAGGGATCATTCTGGCTGCTTTGTGGAAGATAGGGTACAGGTGGGAAGATCGGGGTGAAATGAGGAGGAAGAGACAAGACATAAGGGTGCTACAATAAAATAAGTGATATGGGCTTCCCTGGTGGCACAGTGGTTGAGAGTCCGCCTGCCGACGCAGGGGACACGGGTTCGTGCCCCAGTCCGGGAAGATCCCACATGCTGCGGAGCGGCTGGGCCCGTGAGCCATGGCCGCTGAGCATGCGCGTCCGGAGCCTGTGCTCCGCAACGGGAGAGGCCACAGCAGTGAGAGGCCCGCGTACCGCAAAAAATAAATAAATAAATAAAAATAAAGTGATAATGTGGCATAACAAACCAGCTCAAACTTAGTGACTTTATTATCATTTCTTCTCTGGCCGCACAGCACATCATGCAGGATCGTAGCTCCCCAACCAGGGGTTGAACCTGCACCCCCTGCAGTAGAAGCGTGGAGTCTTAACCACTGGACCACCAGGGAAATCCCCCAACCTTAGTGACTTTAAACAACCGCCATTTATTATTTCCTACGATCGCGTGGATCAGCAGTTCAGGCTGTGATCTGCTGGGCTGTTTTTCTACTATAGCTGCAGTCAACAGGCAGCTAGACTGGGGCAGGAGCCCATCCACACATCAGGCACTTTGGTGCTTAACTCATCTTGCCTTGGCCTCTCTCTCCATGTGGTCCAGCCTGAACGGCGACCAGAATGTTCCAGAAGAGTTAACATGAAAGATGCATGCTGTTTTGAGCCTAGGCTCCAGATCTCACACATCACCCCCACCACGTTCTATTAGTCAAAAAAGTACAAAGCCAGCCCAGATTCACTGGGTGGGTAAACAGACTCCACCTCTTGGGAGGAAGTAGAAATTATTGTGGCCACGTTTTTCAACCTACCACACACGACAGAGATCACGGTGGCTTGAAGAAATATAGCTGCAATGGTGGTGGTGAGAAGCAACTGGATTTTGGTACACTTAATGACAGGATGTGCTGATTACGGGATGTAAAATGACTTTTCAACCAAGGAACTGAAAGGATGAAACTGCCATTACTGAGCTAAGATAGGAGGCGCCGTTCAGCAGAGAGAAGAAAACTCAAATGAGTTTTGTTTTGGACAATAAGTCCGAGATGCCTCTAAGATATATGAGCAGAGATGTCAAGTAAACAGACATTAGAGGCTGGAGTTCAGCATGTGACGTCTTCGTTGCCACAAAGTGGAAGTGACCAGCAGAGAAGAAAAGTTTTATCCATGTGACTAGGGCATGATGTTGTTCTTCCAAATAGTCTGACCTGGTTTCTAAGTTGTCCAGCACCTCTTCCATCTTCCTTGACTTATAAGAAAGCACTAAAGGCCCAAAGAAGGTTCAGTTTATATGGAAGAAAATATAAAAGCTGTTTTTGTTCGTTTGGGCTTGGGTTTTTGGGGGTATTATCTACAGAGTTCTCTCAGACCAATCTGCTTTCTAGTATCAACAGAAAATGCTACCAGATTAAATCACTAGCAGTCATAAGGAAAAAAAAATTGTTCTTCAAAAAAAGAAAAGAAAAAGGCCAGGATAATGAAGAATGCAAATAATGAAGTTTGCAGAACACTATAGCTTTCTTTTTTTTTTTTTAACAATAGCTTTCAAAAGGCAAGTTATATAGAAAAGTATTACACTCCAGCTCTAAAAACAGATATGAAATAACAAAATTAAAACATTTTAAAAAACACTCTAATTCATGTCATTCCTATAATTATGTCCTCTATTGAGGACGAGATTTAGGGAGCCAGATTTTTTCAAAACAGTATCATCATAATTTCAAAGAATCATTGTTTCAAAATCCAAAACAGAGACTGCAGAACCAATAAACAATATCATGTAGCCTTTAACCCCAAAGAATGTTGAAATATATGTTGGTAATTATAATTTAATTGTTATTGTGGATGTTTGTTCAACATATTCAAAAATGATTCAAGTGAGTTTATAGGAGTATGATTCCATTTGATTCAACACGTATTTATTGAAAGTCTACTAGTAACTAGATTCTCTAGTGGATACAAAGATGAACAGGACCCAACCATACTATAAATCTTAAAAGCGGGATTTTTAAAATACTTAAACATAATAAAGTGTATGGCTTTTATTTATATTCTAATTCAATGCACAAGTGATCTGTGGAGGCTTACTAGAAATATATTCTTAAATAAAACTGCATTTTAGAAACAGAAAAATACAAATTAGAATGTGAAGTAGAGAATAAAGGGAGAGAGATACTGATATATGCTACAATACAGATGAACCTCCAAAACATGTGAAAGACACCAGGCACAAAAGACCACTTACTGTTTGACTTCATTTATATGAGATGTCCAGAAAAGGCATGCAGAGACAGAGCGTTGATTAGTGTTGCCTGCGACTGGGGATGGGAACAGGAATTAACCACAAATGGTCACAAGGGATCTGACTGGGGTGATAAAAAATGTTCTAAAAATGGATGGTCGTAATGACTGCGTAACTTGGTTAAGTTTTCTAAAAAATCACTACAAATAAATAAATTTTATGGTATGTAAATTATACCTCGATAAAGTTGCTTTTTGAAAAAAAGGCAAAATAAAAACTTTTACATACACAAGCAGAAATAACTTATCACCAACTGACCTGCATTACAATAAATGTTAAAGAAAGCCCTCAGGCAGAAGAAAATGACACCAGTTGGAAATACAGATTTATAAAAAAGAATGAAGTATACCAGAAATGATAACTACATAGGTAAACATATAATATTTGTTTACTTATTTAAACATTTTTAAAAGATAATAAACTGTCTAAACAAAGTAACAGCAATATAGTGTTAGTCTCATAGCATATAAAATGCTGACAACAACAGCATAAAGCCTACGAGGGAAGAAATGGAAGAACGCTTTTACAGGGTACTGTATGTGAACTGGTATATCAATGGAAGGTGGAGTATGATAAATTAAATATGTATGCTATAAACCTTCAAGCAATGACTAAAGTAAGAGTTACAGCTAATAAGCCAACAAAAGAGAGAAAACAGAATCATACAAAATCATTTAAAATCTTTTGAAAACTGATTAATTCAAAAGAAGGCAGGACGAGGAGGAAAAGGGAAAAAAGAACAGACAGGACAGATTTTTTAAAAAGCAAATGATAAGACTTAAAGTTACCCATATCAACAATCACGTTAAATGCAAATGGTCAAAACAGGCCAATTAAAAGGCAGAGGTGGTACAGCACGGTGACATCGCTGTATTTGAGAGTTGCTGAGAGAGTAAATTTTAAAAGTTTGCATCACAAGGAAAGAACTTTGTAACTATGTGTGGTGATGGATGCTAACTAATCTTCTTGTGGTGATCATTTTGCAATACATGCATATATTGACTCATTATGCTGGACACCCAAAATGAATGTTATATGTCAATTAAAGCTCAATTTAAAACAAGAAAAGGAAGGGCAGATATTTTCAGACTGGATTAAAAAAGCAAGACCCAACTATATGCTGCTTACAAGAAATGCATTTTAAATATAAAAATTAAACAGGTGAAAGTAAAAGGACATACCATGCTAATACTAATCAAAAGAAAGATTAGTGGACATGTTAATATCTGCTAAAGTAGATTTCAAAGCAAACAATATCACCAGGGATAAGAAAGTCACTTCATAATGATAAAGGGTCAATTCATGAAGAGGACACAACAATCCTAAACATTTTATGTACCTAATTACGGAGCTGCAAAATACATGAAGCAAAAGCTGAGAGAACTACTAGGAGAAATAGACAAATCCAATTATTGTTATACCTCTCTGAGTAATTAATTGATAAAACAAATAGAAAATCAGCAAGAACACAGAAGATTCAAACACTATCAAGCAACCTGCCTTAACTGACATTTATGGAGCATTATGACATAACAGAATACCCAACAACAAACAACAAAATACACTGCTGAATACAGAATACACTTTTCTCAAATGCACATGGGACGCTTCAAAGACAGACCACATTCTGGGCCATAAAACAAGCCTGAATATATTTTAAAGCACAAGTCATAAAGGTATGTTCTCTGACCACACGGAATTACATTTGAAATCAGTAACAAAAAGAGATCTGAAAAATCCCCAAGTAACTGCAAACTAAATAGCATACTTATAAAATAACCTATGGGTCAAAGGTGAAATGAAAAATGAAATTAGAAAATAATTTTAACCGAATTTAAATGAAAATACAATATATCAACATTCATGGGATGTGAATAAAGCAGTATTTGGGGTAGATATATAGGAGTAAACACTTAAAAAAGGGCTCAAATCAATTAGTTCAATTTGCATATTGAGAAACTAGAGAAAGATCAAGTTAATCCCAAAGTAAAAGAGAAAGGGAAATAATATAAGACAAGAAATCAGTGAAATAGAAAACAGAAAAACAATAGAGAAAAATAAGTGAAATCAAAAGCTGGTTCTTTTGAAATCAATAAAACACATTGGAGTCAACTGTGTCAAGACAGTGTGCTCAATGTTGATGTTTAAGTTATTTATCTTGACTCTTTCTAAATCTGAAGAAACTATGCAGGAGACATAGGAATTATTAGATACATAGATTCAGAGGTTACCGTTCTATCCTACATATCCTCTGAAAAAAGATAAAAGGCATATCCATCCTTGGACAAACCATACAGATCTTCCAAGTAATAGTTTTCTCAGAAATAAAATAAAGGGATTGAACTAGATCATCTCTAAAATCTCTTTAAGGTCTCAGATCATCTAAATGCCAAATAAGAGGTACACATCTACTACTAACAGCTCCCAACGACCTGATAAAATCCTAGGAAACTGTACTAGCACTTTCCCCAACAATAACCAGCTTGACCAAGATGGAAAAGTTGGTCAATCCACCCATAACTAAACTCATATGTCTGAATATTAGCCTTGAGGAAAAAAATGAAGGATTTCAGTTTAATTTAAAATCAAGGGGGCTTCCCTGGTGGCACAGTGGTTGAAAATCCGCCTGCCAATGCAGGGGACACGGGTTCGAGCCCTGGTCCGGGAAGATCCCACATGCTGTGGAGCAACTAAGCCCATGTGCCACAACTACTGAGCCTGTGCTCTAGAGCCCGCAAGCCACAACTACTGAGCCCACGAGCCACAACTACTGAGCCTGCGTGATGCAACTACTGAAGCCCGTGTGCCTGGAGCCTGTGCTCCGCAACAAGAAAAGCCACCACAATGAGAAGCCTGTGCACTGCAACGATGAGTAGCCCCTGCTCGCCACAATTAGAGAAAGCCCGTGAGCAGCGATGAAGACGCAACACAGCCAAAAATAAATAAATAAATAAAATTTTAAAAAATAAAAAAATAAAATCAAGGACCAATATTACTAATTACTCCATCGTTACTTCTCCGCTTTTCACCCCGTGAGATGGCCATCTCATCTGAGATGAGTTCTTCCTCAACTTTATCCTCAATATTACTCCTATCAGTAATAGGAGTTGTTGATTATATATATTTCTACGTGTATGTGTATATATGTGTGTATGTGTATGGAATTACAGAATTAAGAAGTTATAGAGGCTAAGCTGGAACAAGGGCCTCTCATAAACAATTTATTTTTTCAAATGTCCTACAGTGGGCCATGCATTTTTACCATCTGAGATATTTAGGAACCTTCAGCTACTACCTTTCAGGAAAAAATTACCTTATATAAATAACTATAGATAAGACTGAAATCTGCCCTGAGTGTCCAGATCTGGATAATCAAGTACACTACTCTTGCACAGTAGTTAAATATAAAAGCATGGACCCTGGAGCCAAACCACTTGAGTTCCAATTCTGGTTATGCCATTTACTAGTTGTATGACCCTGCACAAATCACTTAACTTTTTTTATTATGAGAATTAAATAAATTAACATATCTAAAGATACAATTATTCTCTCCCATCTAATTTGATAAAGAACACCAGAAACGGAGAAAATTCTGTAAAAATTATTGAAACAGCACTTTAAATAAAACTCACACTTCACTCAGTTTAAAGCTCCTATAAAGTTATACATTGATATATCTCAGTAGGATGGTCTGTGCTTATACAAAAATAAATTATACATAAGTAGCATAAAGGATAGTTTTAATGTGAGAGTGAATGAGCTTTTACGCTCCACCATGTAGGCCAGTGACACTGCACAGCTCCCAAACGCTCCCTAGTTAAAGTCTGATAACTTAGAAACAGTAAACGCAGTCCCTATGTAAGACCTGTCACCACTGAGTATTTCAAAATTCTGCCAAGCATTTGGGCCTTAACTGTTGCAGAATGTTTTAACTTAATGAAATCCTGGGGGTGTGATCTCTAAATGACGGGCCTAAAGCCTAACTGATCTCCTAAGAGGGCAACCACTTAGCTCTGCCCCAATTCCCCATCGTGGATGGAACAATTACAGTTCCAGTGACCCTCTTGGCTCACGAAAAGTTATATGCAGAGTGGAAAGATGTGGGTCATACCCCTGTAGCCACTCAACAGCTGTGTGACCGACCAGAGGACCAGTCTCATTCCCTTCATCTGTAGAGACACCTATGCTCAGAGGCATGAAAGGGGTAAAGGGGAGAACGATGGAATGTTCCCCCCTACTAGCACATGCACGTTCCTTTCCCTTCATGTTTTCTTTTTTTTTTAAGAATTTTTTTTTGATGTGGACCATTTTTTTTTTATAATAAATTTATATATTTTTGGCTGCGTTGGGTCTTCGTTGCTGCGCACAGGCTTTCTCTAGTTGTGGCGAGCGGGGTTACTCTTCGTTGCGATGCACGGGCTTCTCATTGTGGTGGCTTCTCCTGTTGCGGAGCACGGGCTCTAGGCGCACAGGCTTCAGTAGTTGTGGCACGTGGGCTCAGTAGTTGTGGCTCGCGGGCTCTAGAGCACAGGCTCAGCAGTTGTGGGCACAGGCTTAGCTGCTCCGCAGCATGTGGGATCTTCCTGGACCAGGGCTCGAACCTGTGTCTCCTGCATTGGCAGCCAGATTCCTAACCACTGCGCCACCAGGGAAGCCCTGATGTGGACCATTTTTAAAGTGTTTATTGAATTTGTTACAATATTGCTTCTGTTTTGGTTTTTTGGCTGCAAGGCATGTGGGATCCCAATCCCAGCTCCCCGACCAGGGATGGAACTCGCACCCCCTGTATTGGAAGGCGAAGTCTTAACCACTGGACTGCCAGGAAAGTCCCTCCCTTTGTGTTTGATGTCACCTTTTGATATGTATGATAACCATCTACAGGTTAAATGTGCAGTTTCAACATAAACGCACATTTTCAAGTAAAGCTTCAGAACCTTTACTTTAAAACCACTATGGAATTAGAAGAGGGAGGGAATAATCTCTGATAGAAATAAGATTGGTGGAATAAATCTTATTCCCACTTCAGAGTAAATAGGTATGGGACTTCCCTGGCAGTCCAGTGGTTAGGACTCCGGGCTTCCACTTCAGAGGGCACGGCTTCCATCCCTGGTGGAGGAACTAAGATCCCGCAAGCCAGAGGGGTGCGGTCAAAAAAAGAAGGTAAAGTATCATCACCAAGCTGTTGAGGGTCCCATGATCATGATCACTTTCTGGAAGCAGCTTTAAGAAATACCTAAATCTGGTCCATTTTAATTGATGCAAACATTTTCGGCAAACATTTTGGTATCCAAAAGGATGAAACTAAACAATCCCAGGCAACAGATGAACTCCATTATTATTCGGAAACGTATTCCACAACTAATTTATTCTGGATCTACTTGCAGGGATAGTTTCCCTGAAAATGAAATGTTTTATAGGTACAAAATAACTTTCTCAAACGTGGATATTTTCATTTAAAAACCTACCCTCAAAACTTCTGAGCCAAAGCAGTCTCTTTCACGTGCAGAACTCGGTTTTAACCAAGTACTTATTCGCGAGCTGTACCAGGGCCCCTGACCCAAGGGTCCCGATTCTGCCCTTCCAAGTATAGTGGGTGGTGCCACTTCTTCCCATTCAGACAATTAGCATCTACCTCCTGTGCCTTTTCTCCGCTTAAGGTATACACTGCTGGGCCCTTCAGAAAACTGCAGACTCGGCGTAGACCCAGACGAGGTCATTCTGGGGGACCAAGGGACCGGGTTTACCGACAGCACGGAGCCGCTGGTCCTGAGCTCCCAGCACGGACCGACACGAGCGACCGACACGAGCGGCAGACACGCCGAGCGACGCGGAGGAGGCCGGCGGGTCCGGGGAGCGGCGGCTGGACCACGGCCCCGGCGTGGGTGCTCCGCGTCGACCCTCCGCCCGCGCTCAGGGCCCAGGGCCGAGGAGAACGCCCTCGGAACCCAGGCGGAGAGAACGTCAACTCCGCAAACATCGGGGACACAGAGGCCGGGCCCGGCGGCCGCCGCTCCCTCTCCTCAGAAGCACATTGTGTCTAAGAGGTTGGACGCCGACCCGAAACACACGGGCTGAACCGGGCCCCGCGGCCGGGCTCGGGCGTACACACGCGAGCGCGGGGGAGCGCCCTGCCCACCGAGCGCGCCTGCCCGGCGCCGGAGGCCGCGCCGAGGGGCCTCACCCCGCCCCGCCCGGTACTCACACACACACAGCTCCACCACGTACGCATAGTAGGACCACACGACCACGAAGGTGATGAAGAGCACCGGCACCCAGCCCACGGTGCGCTGGCAGCAGCGCCAGAACGTGCAGGGCGCCATGTTCCGCCGGCGGCCTCGGCACCCAGCTGCCCGGGGTGGCGGGGCACGCCAGACCCCCGGCGGCGGCGACGGCGGCGGCGGCGGCGGCGGCAGCGGCAGCGGCAGCGGCAGCAGCAGCAGCAGCTGCGTCTACTCGGGCACTCCCCGCGGCTCGGCGCCCCGCCCCCGCCTCCGCCCCGTCCCCTCCCCGACCCGCGTCGCGCCCGCGCCCGGCCCCGCCCCCGTCGCATTGCGTCCGCTTCCACCGCCGCCGGGGGCGGGGATCTCCGTGCCTTGGGGGCGGGGCATGAATGGGCGTGGCCTGCTGGGCGGGCGGCGGAAGGGGCGGGGTAGCGGGCGGCGGAAGTGAGCGGAGGGAGCGTGCAGGCGCAGTGCGCAGCGCCTCCTGGCGGCCGGCGAGGGCGTGGCGCGGCTCTGGCTGACTGGGGCTCCGGCTGACTGAGGCTCCCGGGGGAGGCTCTCCGCGGGGCGACCGCGCCCATCCGAGCTGTGGCCTCAGGGGCCCCATGTGCGTCTCCTTTGGGACCCCCGCCCTTTGAAATAATTTGCTCGTGTTTCGGGCGGAAGCCCTCCGTTTTCGGAGATGGAAATCGTAGGTGCGTGTGATTTAGGATGGAAGCCGTGTAGTGTGTCAGTTTGATTTGAAACCCAAATTTAAGGTTGAGTTGTGAACGGGTAACAACCCTCTCCGTGCCCGGCAAAAACTACTGAAATTTCCAGAATTTGTTTATACCTGGCGAATCTAAACAACGGCTGCAGTCATTAACGCCTGTAATCATTAAAGAACCTTCAAGTTTCGCTGCTTGCAGATTTCAAGGGAGACAGATGACCCTGTTGAGTGAGTCCGTGACCTTGGCCTCTGGGATGGACCTTACCGCGGAAGGAGCACAGGAAGGGCAGGCACTCATCCCTGCCCAGGGCGTGGACGTTCACCTCCCCGTACCGCGTTCTTCTCTTTCGTGACGAAAGCAGATGGACAACGCCTGTTTGCCAGGCCCTAAGCCAGGTGTTCTAGTTCATGTAAAGGGGACAAATCATGTCCCAGCCAAGGCGGCTCCCCCATACCGCCTTGTGGGACAACTTCTTACTTCAGGACCGTGGCGTTCAACAGAGCCTGGAGGACATAGGGCAGCTCTCCGTCCCGGAAGTGTGCAGCTGCCCTGAGGACTGCGTCTGCAGAGTCCCCACTGTCGCCGCCACCCAGGAACTCCAAAATGCCATTTTAAGTTCCCGTTCCGAGCTGAGGGCTGGGGAAGAATAAGGGCAACTAGAGGTAGCTGTGAAACCATTAGACACAGTTTACAGAAGCCATGTAGCTATAAATATGGAGAGTGAAGAAGAAAAAACCCCAGAAACTCATAAATTTAGAATTAAACTACAATTCCAAAACACACACACAAATCTAATACTAAGAGAGAACGCAAAAAAAAAAAATAATAATAATAATTAACAATAAGAACTTGAATTTGGGACTTCCCTGGTGGTCCAGCGGTTAAGGCTCTGCACTTCCGATGCAGGAGGGCTGGTCGGGGAACTAAGATCCCACATGCCGCGTGGTGTGGCCAAAAAAAAAAAAAGAACTAGAATTCACTGAAAATAATTTTATGAAGCAGTCTTACAAAGGCTTTTAAAAACAGTATATGGCACGATTTCCCTAGTGGTCTAGTGATTAGGATCCAGCACTTTTACTGCCGTGGCCTGGGTGTGTGGTGTGGCCAGAAAGTAAATAAAATAAAATAATAAAAACAGTATATGGCATGCCCAAAGGGGTAAGTGAAAAAATAATTTCCATCTGAAAAGAACACAAATTTTTGAAACAAAATAATAAAAATTGGGAAAAGAACAGGTGGATTTTAAAAGTAACCATTTAGAAATCTTCAGAATATTAAAATATTGTCAAATTAAAAACTCTGAATAGACAGATTCTAATCTGGACACTGGAGAAGAGGGATTTAGCAAGTTGGAAGATGGTTCTAATTCATCCAGAACACAACACAGAATAATTTTTAAATATGAAAAGCATGGAAGATATACCGGCAGACTTAAACATACATTTATGATAAGCGTTCCCGAAGAGGATGAGAGGAATGTCAAAGAAATGAGTTTTGAAAAGATTAAGTATGAGAATATTCCAGAACTGAAAGTCCTTAAAACCTAGACACAGAGTAGTGAAACTGTAAACATTTAGAATAAAGAGAAAAATCTTTAGGATTTTTCAGATTCCAGAGATAGAAATCAAATTTCCTTTGGTAACCAAAGGAACACTGACTAGACTGGCAGCTGACTTCCCTCTCAGCGATAACAGATGCCAGAAGACAACAAAGTGGTATTTTCAGTGCTGAGAGAAAGTAATTAATATCCCTAAGTTTTATAGCCAGAGAAATGATCACTTAAGAGCAAAGGCAAAGTGAAAAGGCAGCCAATGGAATGGGAGAAACATTTGCAAATCATATATCTGATAAGGGATTGCTCTGCAGAAAATGTAAAGAACTGGCCCTTCCCCTCCCCCTGGCATCTCCCACCCCTCCGTCAGACCTGGCCCATCTCTGCCTCAGGGGAGCCTTCCCTTAATCCCTGTCCTTGCCTGGCTGCTAAGGAATTGGTCCCAATCTCACAGGACCAATTTATCCCCAGACCTTGACTTTACTGAATGTAAAAGTAACATTTCCACTACCCATCCCTTGAACATCAGAAACGCTCCATCCATCAGCAGAGATGGGTTCCAGTTTATGGTGCCTTTTCCACCCTTTTCTTTTTTAATCTTTTTATTTTGAAATAATTTTAAGTTTGCAGAAGAGTTTTTAAGATAGTAGAGTTCCTATATAGCCTTCACTCAGCCTCCCTAATGCTAACATCTTATAAAACCATGATGTATTTATCAAAACTAAGAAATTAACATGGATACAACACTTTGAACTACAGGCTGATTTTTACCAGTTTTCCCACGAATATCCTTTTCTGCCCCAGAATCCCACTTTGCATTTAGTCGCCACATCTTCTTAGTCTCCTCCAGTCTGTCTTCCTTGCTTTGCATGGAAAAACACTTTCACAAAGTACTGGTCAGGTATTTTTCAGAATGTCCTTCAATCTGAGTTTGTCTGATGTTTTCCCATGACTAGACTGCGGTTGTGGATTTGGGGAAGAAAAGCACAGAGGTGTGTGCCTTTCTCATCATGGCAGGTGGATGTGATGTTGACAAGCCTACTGTTGACATTAGCCTTCATCACGTGCTTAAGGTACTGTGTCCACTGTAAAGTCACAATTTCCCTTTCCCTGCACTCTGCATTAGAAAACAGTCGTCAAGTCCAGCCACATTCAAAGGGAAAGGAATTAAATTCTACCTCCTGCAGGGAGGAATGTCAAGGACTTTGTGGCCATCTGTTCAATTTGGGGGGGAGGTACTTTGAGGCTATGCAAATATCCTGCTTCTCTGCAAAGTTTCTCCCACTAATTTGAACATCCATTGGTGGCCCTTGGCTGCACCAGGCCTTTTTCTTTTTCTTTGCTGTGTAGTTGACTAATGATCTGTTTGTTGACTAATGAAATGCAGCCAAAAAGTGTGTCCAGAGACTCAGCTGTCACGGTGGGATGACAAATAGATTCCTGACCCTGATGACTGCAAGAGTTTCTGGTTTGGTTAGATCTGTGTTCGCTCATCTGGAATCTGTCCCCAGAAAGCTTCTGGGCCACTGGTTCACTGATCGGTCTAGGCACGTGTTACTGACTGCATTTAGGCTACAGGGAAAGCCTGGGTTTGGCTGCTGCCTCAGGGAACATTGACTCCCTACCAGAAAAGAGCAGGTTTTTAGGAAACATTACACAGCTCTACTGTCTGCATTGCTGTTATCGCTCTATGATTGTTCTGGATTGAGAACTGACAAGTTTCTGGCAAACAAAGGCAGAGTGGACACGCCATTCCAGACAGGAGAGGGGCACAGGCCAAGCTCTTGAGTGTGTGTCTGTGTGTGTGTAGGTGTGTGTGTGTGTGAGGGGGTGTCAGTATTTGGAACTGCCCTGTAGTCATTCAGCCTCTCTATGTTAAACCCCCGTATGATACACTCAGGTACTTCTCCTATGTATGATTATTTAATTAAAGATAGTTTCCCCAGACTGTGAGCTTTCTGAAAGAGGGACTAGGTCTGTTTTGCTTCCATGGTGAGCCCAGCACACAGTCAGGCACAGAAGAGGCACTGAATCATATTAATTGACATAACCTGGAATTAGGGGTGTCCATGCTTTCCCCACAGTTTTCTCAAACTCCCCATAACTCTGATCACAGAAGCAGTCTTGTATACGGTGGTGATGTTCTTAGTATTATTAGAATAGTGTTAAAGCTTATTTATATTATGAGGTGAAGAAACATTTGTGGACCAGCCTAGGGATGGAACCATGATGTGGAATGCTAGTAAGGATAAAGTGACTTGGGTATAGTGGAAAAAAGATGGGTTGTGGTGTCAGTGACATTTGGATTCAAGCCCCAGCTTCCTCACTTGTTAGCTATATAATATCGTGGGATTTATCTAAGTTCCCTGAGATTCAGTTTCTTCTATCAGGGATAATAGCATCAATCTCACAGTTGGAGGGTTAGATGAAATTTTATATACAATGTATGTATATACAGGTATATATGTAGTATATGTAAAAATATGTATATATGTTCTTGTATGTATACATGAACCTGTACATCTACTGTGTGTATATATACTAGTATGAATACACATATGCTCGTCTACCTATCTATCTTGTGTATCTATAGTTCCTGACATATGGTCATTTTATCAGTTAGAATTCACATTAAGTATTTCGACAGAGAAAATTTACTACAAGGACGTGGTTAAACAGGTGTTAGAGAAGCAAAGAGCAAAGGGGACTGAGGTCCCACAGAGGAAGCACCTGCAGGAAGAGCCCCCCACCCCTGAGGCTGGGGCACAAAGAGAAGAGGGGCAGTGTGTTAGGATCCAGAAGCTTGAAGGAATGGCCCCGGGCTGCTTAGTGAGGGAAGCCTGCCAGTGGTGCTGGTTGTCCGGGAGAACACAGCGATCTGGTTCTGGGAGTGCCAGAACGTTCACAGCAACCGGAACAGTGGGAGACTGGTACCAAGGGCTGCTAGGGTGCCGGCTGGGGCTCTGGGGACATTGGCAGGACAGCAGCAGATGGGAGCATGGCCCAACCCAGCATCACAAGGCTGACTGTGTATGGGAGGGACGGCTGGGAACAGAGACAACAGCTTAGCAACTAGCAAAATCACGGAACTTAATTTGTTGCGTTCATCACGTTAACCATTGCCTGGAATTCCATTGTACAACTCTAGCACAATTTATCACTTTCATGGTGCTGGACATTCAAGCTAGTTCAAATGAATACAAATTAAATTTGTATTAATTGAAATGATGCTGCAATGAAAATTCCTTCAATTCACTTTGGATTGTAACATTTTGTCACTGGGGAGAGCTTGTATGACATGCTGTAAACCATAAAGGAGTTATTAATACTATTTTCTCCCAAGATTGAATGTCTAAATATTATGTAAATCCAGGTGTTATAAATGTTAGAAGGAAAATATTTTCTCCCGTTTCATCCTCTTGGAAAGAAAGCTTCCATACAGGGAAGACTAGCACCTCGCCGAGTGCACTGGATAGAGCAGGTTCAATAGAGATTTGATACTAACGCTGCTGAAGAAATAACCTACCCAAAATACAATGCGTCACCTAGAGATTCCAGAGATTAATTTCCTTCCTCACTGAACATAAGCAAACACAAATTTCATGTGAATGGGCACGAGCTGGTGGATATTTAACCAAGGCTCGTCCGACCAAAGTCTCCTACGGGGCTCCTTCAGTAAGTCATTTTTGAAATACTCTGTAATTTTCTGGGTATTTGCTTGGTTTTTCTGTTAAAGGTCACGCTTGGTGCTCAAGGAAGATAAACTATTTTGGAAAAGCAAGACTGCCATCTTGTGGAACATTTGTGTTGCAGTTCTTTTATTTTAAAGGAGCTGCCGGGCTACGTCACCGGACGGGCAGGGTTCTCCTCATTTTCTCCCTGAATCTCATCTTTCTGTCTCATTTATTCTACGGCACTGGGATGCTATTGGTGTCAGTTTGCCCCCAGCTTTTGAGGACGTGCCGTTTCCCTTAAACACACCTTAGCTCCTCGTCTGCCCTGTGCTGCCTTTATCTACTTCTCTGTTTCCTTCTTAGCATCAGACTCTGATTTTGCTGTTTGCTTCGTACCTCCCCGGGGAAGATCGGGGAAATTTCTTTAAAAATCCACGTAACCGTTACAATTTAGAGGGAAATACCTGCCGCTTAGGAGGAGAGCGGGGCGACCGTGGAGTTGAACAGCCCTCCAGAGGTCAGGAACCCTCCGCTGAGCTCCAGCCTCTGTCCCGGGCTGACTGGAGGTCGGCTCAGCTGCTCACCTTGTGCTTTCCTTCGGAACAAGGTCGGCAGACAGGGCGGCGTCTGGAGAAGCGCCTCACGGGTCACTGAGAGGAGGTTCAGGCGCCCGTACTGCAGGGCAGGTGCCGCCTTTTCTCCCTTCTCCTTCCCCCTGTTCATCACCACCCGGGCGGAGGTGAGGGGTGGCGGGATACAGGACACTCGGAGGCTTAGAAAAGAGAAAAGACCCGGGGCTACAGGGCCTGGCCGGCTCCTCTCTGCTTCGCCACGTCTCACCGAAAGTCTAAAACGTGCCCCAGTAAGAGGAGGAGAAAATAAAATATACAAATCAAATGAGAATATTTTCCATAGCTGTTAATTTAGGGAACACTTTCAGATATACTGGTGACAAGGGTTACATATGGAGAATTCTTGGAGCAAGTCCTCAGTGGGCAGCCGACTTCTTGAAATCGCCCCTGTTCTCTGGCGCTGAGTCATAGACCTGCGGGCCCCCGGAGACCCCCAAACTGGTCTCAGCCATTAGACTCTCCACGTGGGGAGGAAGCACCCACCCTCACTGCACTCTGGGAGCAGCAACCCCCTTTTGATAAGCCTCCTTCTCTGCCCCCTCCAGCCCTGGGGGGGGTCAAGGAAGCTGCGCGCGTTCCGTACAGACGGCCACCCTTTGGGGCACACGTGATTGGCCAGGGATGGACCCTGGCCCTCGCGGCAGCCAGGCAGCACTTCCCTGGTTCTGCGCTGGGCCTGGCGCAGCCAGAGAGGATGGAAGTGACGCACAGAGCAAACGGTGGTGCGGGCCCCGGCGGGTCCTTTAGTATAGTAGTGTCTGTACATGTGCATATTGATTATATGCTATTTTATTATAAATTAAAAAATATAGGTTAGTGCTTTATGTTATTAAAAATATGTAAGGTTATGTTACGTATAAATTTCATTTCAGGATAGCATAAGGGCATTAGAAAAAGAAATTTAAAAAAAAATCGTGGTGGTGGGGAAAGGATATTAGGTCTCACTTGGTGGAGAACCAAGATGTAGATATGAATCCCTTCTTGGCTTTTGACATTTCCAAATACTTTTTCTCAACTAGTCACCACTGGTTAACCTTGTCCATATCATACATTGTTTCTTAAAAATAGCTTCTTTAAGGGGCTTCCCTGGTGGTGCAGTGGTTAAGAATCCACTTGCCAATGCAGGGGACATGGGTTCGAGCCCTGGTCCGGGAAGATCCCACATGCCATGGAGCAACTAAGCTCGTGCGCCACAACTAGTGAGCCTGCGCTCTAGAGCCCGTGCGCCACAACTACTGAGCCCACAAGCCACAACTATTGAGCCTGCGTGCTGCAACTACTGAGCCTGCACTCTGGAGCCCGTGCTCTAGGGCCTGTGCTCCGCAACAAGAGAAGCCACTGCAATGAGAAGCCCATGCACCGCCACGAAGAGTAGCCCCCGCTCGCCGCAACTAGAGAAAGCCCACGCGCAGCAATGAAGACCCAACGCAGCCAAAGATAAATTTAAAAAAAAAAGCTTCTTTAAGATATAATTCACATACCATATAGTTTACCCACATAAACAATTCAGCGTCTATTGGTGTATTACAATACTGATTTTTTAAAAAGGATATATATACGTATATACACACAAAACTGTCGTTTTAACCATTTTAAGTGCACAATTTAGTGGCATTAAATGTGCAAACATCACCATTACGCATTTCCATAATTTCCATCACCTTAAACCAAAATTCTGTAACCATTAAGCAGCAATCCCCCATCCCCCGTCCTTCCCAGCCCCTGGCAACTTCTAGTCCACTTTCTGTCTCTATGAAATTGCCTATTCTAGGGACCTACATAAGTGGAATCATACAATACTAGTCCTTTTGTGTCTGGCTTATTTTACTTAGCATAATGTTTCCAAGGTTTGCCTGCACCTGTCTTGGAATCAGCTGTTTATCCAGAGAGTGGAACATGTTTTAAATATTTGCACTATTCTTGAGAAGCATATTAAAAAATAATTTTTATTTGCCATATTTAAAGTATTTATATTTAATGCCAATTAAATTCTAGTACCATTTTAAACATTCACCCATAAACCACTATATCCCAAGAGACCCTTATCATGTGATCAAGGTTCTCCCGATCACACTATTTTTAAAAAAAATTTGTTTTATTTATTTTTGGCCGCAATGGATCTTTGGTGCGGTGCATGGGCTTATCATTGTGGTGGCTTCTTTTGTTGCGGAGCACGGGATCTAGGCACTTGGGCTTCAGTAGTTGTGGCACGCGGGCTCAGCAGTTGTGGCTCACAGGCTCTAGAGCGCAGGCTCAGTAGTTGTGGCACAGGGGCTTAGTTGCTCCGTGGCACGTGGGATCTTCCCGGACCAGGGGTCAAACCCGTGTCTCCTGCATTGGCAGGCGGATTCTTAAGCACTGTGCCACCAGGGAAGCTCCCCAAAACGTAGTTTTAAACAGTACATATAAAACAAAAGGCACCTCAGTAATTTTTTTATCTTTATACTTTATTCTGTTTCCAGAACATTCCAGAATACTGAAATTTACATATTGTTTTAAAGACAACTAATATACATACAGCTCACTGAAATAAAATGTACAAGAAGTCTATGAGATGTAAGGTACAGATAAGAAAACCTGAAATGTTTTAACTTAATTTGCCCTGCTAGGAGCATCAGGACTGCAGAATTGATCCTGGCCTCATGTCAGTGACTCTTCCTGTGCGCCTGTTGACTGCTCCAGAGAACGTGCTGTGCTGCTGTGTTGACACCAGTGAATGACCAGGTTTTCCATCTTATCAAAGTCAAAGTGTTACTTCAATCCTAGGCTTTGGACAGAGTCCACTGTCTGTTTTCGTAAAAGAATACTTTCTTTTTACGAAGTTCTGTAATGAAATCTTACTGAGAAATTATTGAATCAGAAAGCAAATACAAGGCATCTTTATATTACAAAGGAAATCAATGAAGACTTAAGAAGATAACCATCTAGTACTTTAAGAAATCCCCAGTTCCGACACTTGGAGCAACGTAATTCCCACATTATGTTTTTCTATAAAAGACCTCTTCCTGCTTGTTTCCAGACTTCTTTCACTCCTTTAATGCTTTCTTTTTTCACACATTTCCAGTATTCTTGTATACTGAGCTGTTGCGGCACCTGTTAACCAAAAATGAAAACTAAGGGTCACGGTCTGCGAGTTAAACCCGGTTCACACGTGCTTGTCACTGCACAGTCCCACATTCCTCCAGAAAGGGCTGGAGGTGATGACGCTGTGAAGGTGACTGCAGCAGACTGTAAACTAATGGTAAAGGATGAGAAGTGAATGTGAGTAGGGAGTATCCCAGGGTACCGAGAGAATGGAGGCTCCTCCCCAACAAGGTAACAAAGACTTCGTGTGGCTTTCTTTCATATGTTGGTTTTAAAATGTAATTATTTCATAATGTTTTTGGTTTTCTGGTGAACTTCAGTTAGCTATGTGGAACAAAAATTATAAGCCTAAAACTGTGACCTACCCTTGGCTAAAATTAAAAAGAAAGAAACCATAAGTCACAATATACTTGATGAGAAGCCTTAAGAAGAAACAGTGGGTTGGCCAAAGAGTTCGTCTGGGGAAACACAAATGAACTCTTCGGCCAACCCAATGATATAGTGATATATAATATAATGTAATTCTCACAAGTACTGTGTGGCTATGATTCCTCTCAGTTAAAGGAGAAGCAAAGGTTAGAAACATCTGGCTCCTGGTGGTCATATGCACAGCATGGCTGGAAATCCACCAAGTGGAAGCAAAAGTCGATTTCAGATTTTATTTATGTCCTTTTCCTATCATTGATTTGAAGCTCTTCTCTTTAATATGTTTTTGAGAAACGGCAACGAGGCTGCTGCATATGTTAAACTGTTAACTGGAAAGGCTGGTTTAATTTCCAGGAATGTGATCGTTAACTATGAGGTGCTGGATAAGCACAAGCTAGTGGAAATCATATTTGTTCATTTTCCGTAAATAATGTTTGCAGCAGGAAAACAAATGTGCTCTTCTAAGTTGTAATTGAACAGCTCTGTTTACATGAACCCACCGCAGTCTCTCTCCTGTTCTCCCTCCTGCCTTTCTTCTGCACTCATTACCTACTTATCATCTCCTGGAACCTTGTTTTCAACCTGCGGATGGCTTTCTTGAGTGTCTCTAGCAGATTCTAATCTAAACAAAATTTTGAGTTTGATTTGTCCCTCAGTTATAGACCACTATGTGAATTTGAGTGAATAATGATAAGAGCTAACATCTACTTCAAGTGTCTCAGCCACTACATTAAATATTTTACGCTTAACTCTCATAATAATTCTTTCTGGTAGATTCTGTTTCTCACTGTTACAGAGGAGGAATCTGAGGCTCAGAAAAATTAAGTGTCTTTGCAAGATTTGGCAGTTAGTATGTGATAGGGCTGGGGTTTGAGTCTAGGTGTCTAACTACAAAGCCCAAAGTAAAATCCTAGGCTATGACTTCTGAGTAGTGCTTCCTGATTCAGACTATTTTAAAAAAAAGCAAAGAAAAACGGTGGATCCCACCTGTAGGAGATACTTCAGTGTTGTAACTATAGCTTATGATCTCTTTAAAAATGATGAAAGCTCCATTTAAGACTGTACATTTGCTCAAATTCTAGGTTTACTTCCATTCATTTAACTACATATAAACATGTAACTATTTAAAAACTCAAAATCTGTTACCCATAAACCTCGATGCATCCTGTTTTTTAACACCCCAAGAAACTCTTCATGACTGAGACACTCATCACCATCCAAATCAAAGATCTTGAAGACGGTGTCCAAGATATTGTCGGAGAGTTCTTGTCCCGTTGCTACCTTCACAGCTCTCTTAAACTCCGCTAAAAGGAGAAAATATAAAAACTCATCAACAATGTAAAATAGTCTAAGTCTAAATGTTTATTATTTGAGAAGTAAAAACAACTCTATATATTTATCACTTGGGAAGTAAAACAAGAACAAAAATGTGTTCAAATAATAAACTTGGCTGAGAAATGTCAGCGCGCTATTTTAATGTAATCAGTGTTTTGAACACAGATATTTAAATATTTTCTTCTACTTCTCAGGGGAAAGGTAAAGTAAAAGCAAAAAAGTAATTGTTGATAAACCGTTGTAAATCTGGAATAACCACATTGAATTCATTGAAAGGCCAATCAACTGTTTTTGCTGGTAAGTGGTCCCTTGATTGGTATCAACCAGGTGAAGAACAGAGTGATACTGTTTACAGATGATAAAAATTACGTGATTCATATAACTTACCTAGTCTGACAGGGCGATGAGCTAAACTGAACAGCTGCATGGCAATAGCGAAGTCTTCCAAGTGGGTCGCAAAATGACAAAATGACTTGAACTCATCCAAACTAATGCTCTAATAAAATAACAAAGTGAGTTTTTATTACAATCTTGTAAACACATCAAATGATTTTATGAATACAACTGTGAGTCCTCTTTTCTGTCATAAAGCCTGTGCACTTACATCTTTCTAAGCAAGTCTATTGAAAAATCTGAGATGCAGAATAACAATAGAACTATAGATTCCAGAGATTAGGAGGAACCCCAAGAGGTTACGTGCAGGGCCCCTGGGTGTGCCCGTGCAGACTGAGCACTGTGTGAGCGTGAGTGCACGGCTGGGGGCCCCGGGGCTGTGAGAGTGGGGCTGGGGGCGTGTGTTACAGCCCCGCTGTATCTCCTCAAAGGTCCTACATGGGCCTTCCCTGGTGGCGCAGTGGTTGAGAGTCCGCCTGCCGATGCAGGGGACACGGGTTCGTGCCCCGGTCCGGGAAGATCCCACATGCCGCGGAGCGGCTGGGCCCGGGAGCCATGGCCACTGAGCCTGTACGTCTGGAGCCTGTGCTCCGCAACGGGAGAGGCCACAACAGTGAGAGGCCTGCGTACTGCAAAAAAAAAAAAAAAAAAAAAAGATTTAATTGCTGGAATGTGACTCACTCCTTTCTTTTCCTGCCTCTGAGGCTGGCGTTTCTAGCAGATGGGGGAGCTCCAAAGGGGCGGAGCCTCGGAGAGTGTGGGTCCCCCAGCAACTGCGTGGGCAGGGTCTCCCACCAACCCACAAGGGATGTGCAGCATGACTGAGAAGGAAGCTCTCCCGTGTCAGCCTTGGGCTTCCAGGGCTAACGTGAAAGTGCAGCAAACCTAGGCTGTTCAGACTGTACAACATTACATTTACAGACTGATTTAAGGGACAACTGCTATGTTTATAATAGTAAGACATTCTAGTCAATACCAGGGGGTGTCTCTACAGTTAGATAAGTTTTCTTTTCTATCCATCAAGGCTTTAAAGTTTTTTCTATATATTTCTTGTTAAATTTATTTCTAATTGTTATATATCTCTATTGCAATTATAAATGAGATCTTCATTATATTTTATTATCTTTTTCCTCATTATAGAGATAGATTTAAAAAAATTATATAAAAACACATGCCCACTAAGAGGTAAAATGAGGTCTGGGTTTAAAAAAAAAAAAAGTTTTATTTATTTATTTATTTTTGGCTGTGTTGGGTCTTCCTCGCTGCACGCGGGCTTTCTCTAGTTGTGGTGAGTGGGGGCTACTCTTCGTTGCAGTGCGCGGGCTTCTCATTGCGGTGGCTTCTCTTGTTGCGGAGTGCAGACTCTAGGCACGCGGGCTTCAGTAGCTGTGGCACGCGGGCTCAGTAGTTGTAGCTCGCGGGCTCTAGAGCGCAGGCTCAGTAGTTGTGGTGTACAGGCTTAGTTACTCCGCAGCATGTGGGATCTTCCCAGACCAGGGCTCGAACCCATGTGCCCTGCACTGGCAGGCGGATTCTTAACCACTGCGCCACCAGGGAAGTCCTGAGGTCTGGGTTTTAATTTGGGGTAGTGGGGCACATAATGAGGGAATTTAAAAAACAAAAAACCCCCCAAAAAACCACATGCCCATTTGAAAAAAAAGTTTTTTGGAACAATAAAGTAAAAAATTACTCAAAATCTTACCACTGTCCATTAACCATTATTAACAATCATCATTTCATGCATCACACAATTCAATATAATTATTGAATTATATAAACACGTCTAACTTACTGTTTCATTTTCATCATGAGCGTAATAAAAAGGCACACCAACCTCTCCTGCGGACAGCTTCTCTCTCACATTTTTCCAATAAACGTCTTTATTTTCAGTGTTGGTGAAAAAAAGGAGCCATTCTGCAAAGTCTTCTTTTCTCATGAAACTCAAACCTTTAGAGAACTGAAGGAACTCCATTTCTTGGACCTCCGTCTGTAAGTTTTCCATAAATCTAAATGTTAGAATATGAGATGGATGTCAGTAACTCATGGCTTCGCCTTAGTGCTATAAATGGACTGCAGGCACCTTAAGCAGCACCTCTATGAGTTTCAATACGTTGCAGATCCCCTTACGTGCCTTCCACATGTTAAAAGATCTGTACTACATGTCATGTCACAATTTAACAGAAATATACATGGGGAGCAAAATATATTCTCGTTCAATGGGAGAAGAACTGTCACTGTTAAAAATTTACTTGCTTTAGAGTCTGCATTTATTCCGCAGACCTTAAAAGTATGACGGGGAAGTTTGATTTCAGGCTTCTACCTATGTAATAGGTAAGAGTCAGTTTCCTACAACATTTTCTGAATGTACTGGATACATGAATTTATTTATCAATGCCGTGTGTCTTTGGGTCAAAGCAGAATTTTATCTAAAATTTGAAGCATTTCAAAGTTTGGGCTGATCAACTAACTCTTTTAGTGATATGTTTTGTCCTCCGTTTTACTGAGTTTTACTGTACTGGGTGCTGTGATGGCATCAACTGATATTTTTTTTTTTTTTTTAAACCTGTACACTTTTACTTTTTTTTTTTTTTAATTTTTTATTTATGGCTGTGTTGGGTCTTCGTTTCTGTGCGAGGGCTTTCTCTAGTTGCGGCAAGTGGGGGCCACTCTTCATCACGGTGCGGGGGCCTCTCACTATCGCGGCCTCTCCCGTTGCGGAGCACAGGCTCCAGACGCGCAGGCTCAGTAATTGTGGCTCACGGGCCTAGCTGCTCCGCGGCATGTGGGATCTTCCCAGACCAGGGCTCGAACCCATGTCCCCTGCATTGGCAGGGAGACTTTCAACCACTGCGCCACCAGGGAAGCCCTCAACTGATTCTTATAAGGACTGTTAAAAGGGTGTTTTACTTGCAAATGAGTGTACAGTGATAAGGGAAGTAGAAAATATGGTATAAAAACATTACTAACTGTTCCTTTCCTTTTTCTTTTTCTTTGGGCTCTACCTGAGGCTGAAATATTATAAACTTAATTGTTGTTAAACTATCCATTGTCTGGTTTAAGCTCTTTCATCTTAACTAATTATACTACTTCTGAAGAACATTAAATATGCTTAATGATAAAATCTTGTCTCAAATTATACGTCTTGTCAAGACATGAAAGTCTGGGACACGATACTGGACATAAATATCTGAATTGAAGAATTTGCAGTACAAAAGGCCACCAAATGCATCCTGAACAAATTAAATAGTTTATAAATTAGTGTCTTAATTGGAAGACAGTGTCATAATTGGAAACGACGGGAGAAATCTGTTTTGCTTATCTGGGTTTTTTAGGCCACAGTATCTTGTAGAGTATTTACTACTAATTTGCAAGTTTACCAATCAAGGCCATTCTTCCCGAGAGCCGATCGCGGAATATATTTACCAGCACAGCACTGCTTACAGACATCTCTGAATTTATAAAAGCTCTTCATGAATTTAGAACATCCTCAACTAATAACTGGTATTTCAGAATAAAAAAAAAAATTCCAGTCCTAGAAAGTACATCTGCATCAATATCCTCCTAATTTTTCCTGATGAGAAAACTTGAGACCAATTTTCTTCCCTTTCCAACCACTTCCCTATCTTCAGTCACAAAGTTATTTTAAGTTTTAACTATTTATTGGAATAAAAAATGAGGTCAAACATACCACACAGGAAATAAACACAGGGGTTATTTCTGGTCACTAGTTTTAGGGCTAACCGTTGAGTTTAGAGGAAGAGAAAAAGAAATGCAGAAGACAAGTCCCCAGTAAAGTAAGACGACAGGGAGGAAGAGACGGGAAAAACAAACAAGACAAACAGGCACTGGCACAGAGCAGGTAAACACCATCGCCAGCTGCCTGCTGAGTCTGAGCTTCAGTATTTTTTCCCCTGAACTATATATACGCTGATAAAGAACTGAATTTTCACAGTTAAATTACCTGTTGATTTCATAACAATGAATAGACACCAAAATTCCAGGAGATAGAACTTAAACTATACTTCAGCTTTTACTGAAATGGCTAAGTGGTATTTCAGCTGGAGAATCTGACTAGTTGTAGAAGTAAAAAAAAAAAACCCCAAACAAGCCACCAATTTATCCACATGTTCCCTCAGTCACTGGTAAGTTTCTCTTGACACCTGATGGCATCTACTAAGTCCGTCTGTCCCTCTGGTCACCTGGGGGGACTACTTCCTTGAAAGCCCACCCAGTGCCCCCAACCACCTAGCAAGCAACTGCAGGACCACCTCTTTCAGAAACTCTGTGACTGCTCGAAACTTAAGACAAACTGTGTCTGAATTTCACCTCTCCAATTTCTAGTTACATGATCTACTATAATAGTTATACCTGCGTCACATATAAGCTTGTGAACAGCCTCACTGAGTGGGTCTCATCATCACCATCTCACTGGTGAAGGAACAGACCCGACACTCAGGTCCAATCGCTTGTCAAATCAAATCACACTTAGCAAACTGTCAAGTTCCGCACTGGAACCCAGGTTTGTCTTAAATCATAAATATGTGTGTTTTTTTCAAAGTATAATATTGTTTCTCTAAATGAGAAAACTAGTATCTCTAGGTAAATACCATAATTAGCTACCACAACACTAACTCTGTGTCACCTTCCCTGCCTTTCCTTGAGACTTAAAAGCTGTACTTTACAAAACAATATCCTTTATGAGACAAGCTGTAAAGAGGATGCTAAGACAAAGGTCAGAAGAGAAAAGCAAACATCTTTTTATAAGGAAGGATTATATGTTATACTCCCATAAAAACAAAACTATAAGCTCCACATAACACATACTGAAAGAACTTCTTGTGCAATTTCAATGAGTAATTTGGCCACTGTAATGGTGACCGGTTAAAAATTATATATATAATTTTATATTATATTATATATACATAATATAATATACGGAAGCTATTTTCTGTTACTTTACGACTTACGCAAAATGTTAAAGACATGTTATGATTACCGAATTCTAGCCCAGTGCACCTGTAACGTTCATTTCAGGGGTGGCCTCCTCCATCTAAGAGCCAAGTCCCTGAAAAACTGCATTTTTTGTTAATTGGATTCTTTGTTAATTGGATCTTTTTTAAAATTGCGTAATGGTATTACAAATTTCACAGGGCCCATTAATTACAGAAACTTTAAGAAAAAGTTTAAAGTAAGAATTCTAAATGAAATTATTCCCTTTAAGGAAAATTAAAGTTAGAAGCAACTTTAAACAATCACTAAGCCCTACAATTGTATCTCCTAAACGTGTCTTGAAAACTCCCAGTCCAAAGTCTTTATCGCCACCCCCTGGTTCAGGGCTCCTGTCATTCCTCACCTGCCGTAGCCCAGCGGGCTCGTGTCGCATCGGATCCCCCTTGTCGTCGCCCACCATCTTGCCAGAGTGACGCCCATCTGACCAGGCACCAAGCGCGGGACGCCTGCGGGGCCTCCCTTACGGCGTAACTCAAGCTGGACCTTCTGGTGCGTGAGCCCTCACACAGGAAGCATACGTCTCCCGGGCCTCCACCTTCACCTCTGCCCACCCCTCATGCTTGTTTATTTCTCTACCATGCCTGCCCTCTCTGATTCCTGGACAAGCCATATGTTCTCCCGCGTGTCCTTCCTCGTGCTGTTCTCCGTCCCTCCCTCCCCGACCATTTCTCCCTGGCTAATTCCTGCTCACCTGTCAAGATCGGCGTAGGGCTATTTCCTCCAGAAAGCTTCCTGATCACCCACTCCAGAAGTGATCTTCTGCGCTGCCCCAAACCCTATCCACCTGTGATAGCAATGACCGAATGCGTTTAAATGTTCTGTGCACGTTTACTAGATGGTTCCCAGGAGGGACCAGCCCTGCGTCTGAGGCACAGCCCGGCACATAGCAGCACGTGGAATACACTCCGTCAGGCTTTAGTTAGCTGCACTGACAAGAGGCGTCTCCTTCCTCCCAAATCGGCACTTTCCCACCATTCTGAGCTGCTTCCTGGTATCTGTTCTAAGACTCTGGTTAGTGGGGAGGCCCGCGAGCACAGGGTCTGGTTCCGCATGGAGTCGTGCTTGCCGGGGAGGAGGTGAACAGGACACGACACTGCGGTGCTTACGATGCCACAGACCGTAAGTGCGATTCCCTCCCTGCAGATGAAGACGTGAGTGCAGCAAGGTCCGCAAGCTGGACTGGACCACAGACACGCCCACCACGTACCAACGCATCAACAGGCCTGTGCTGTCCACAGCTGCTTTCACGCTGTGGCGGCTGAGCTGCGCAGCCAGGACAGGGGCCGTACTCACTGCCTGGCCCTTTACAAAGATGGGCTGCCGACCCCTGGGCTGGGGGCGGGGACGGCGGGAGCAGAGCTGGGCTGTCCCAGCTGTGCCGTCTCAGCAGAGCCGGCCCCAGCTCCTGCCAACCATCAGCAGACGGCAACAGCAGGGGCCCGTCCAGTCTAGAAGGCCCGATTCTGGCCCCCGCTGGAGAAGCACCCAGCTGACCCAAAGACTCATGGCAATAACGAATGGTCACTGTTTTAAGTTGGGCTGGTTTGTTGTGAATTAAGAACTGATACGAGGGGCATCTCCCTCTTCTAGCTGCAAACAGTAAGTTACTAATTATTGTAGTCTGTAAAATGAATACTACTTTTCATAATAGGTTAGAGGTATTTTTGAGCATAGTAACTTTAGTTTACATTTCACAGGTTTTGCTCTCAGAGATACTGTATCTGGTTTTATGGCCTGCAGTTCTGGGACATAAATAAATGTATTCAGTTGTTTCTTTACCTCTTACCTATAAAATTTCCCTAAATGAATAGAAATATTTGCATTTACCTTCGAAATTCTTTATAGTGAAGTTTTCTTTCTCCTCTTTTTCCAAAGAAACGTATCTGAAGGGTTGTGTTAATTTCAGGTTCTTTCGCTGTTGGTTCCTGTAAAAAAAAGATACAATAATTTCGAGTAATTATATAACCAAGAACAAAAAATGGATCCTGTAGCCTGGAATTCTTAGGACAATACCCACAAAAGATTCTTGTAACAACAACAAGAGGGCGAGAACAGATGTAGCCATTCTGTCTGTTACTCTGCATGACACTATTCTATATCATGGCTCAAGCAGGAGGAAAACAAAAGGGCTAAAACACTCAAAGGACCCAAGGTGGACTTCAGCAGTGAACGACATTTTGGATCAGGCCAAAAAGAGAGCTTAGAATAGTGGGATGAGTTATTTTCAAATGTGACCCTTAGGCATTTTCTAATAAAGCAGGACTGAGAGAATTAAAGCAGAGAAATCTTGGACCTTTTGCTGAATGCTAGAAATGAAGCACTAGCTTTTCCTAGTTATAAAGTTACCGGCTGAGGATTCCATTCAAGGCTACGAGAGAAGCAGATTCATAGGCTCTTCCTCCTTCAAATCTCCAATAAAATAAACAAAAATAATAACAAAACAGAGCAGCTAAAAAGATTATCAGCAGCAACTAAACAACAAATGGGGGTACAAACTTAAACCAAATAATCTGAAAAAGAGCATCTGCAGAAAGAAATTCAGGCACTGGATGGTCCAGCCTGCTCCCCAACCCTGCCCCCACTTCCCAGATACAGCAGCAGGTGGGGTGACTGTCACATGGTGAGAACTCATGAAAGCCTGGGTGTAGTGGGCGAGAAGGTGGCTGGGTCCAGCGAGGCTCCGAGACAGCGTGTGGGCTCAGGCAGAGGGCAGGCCGGCTTCCGGACTTAGAAGCTTCTGGGCACTGTTCAACTGAAGGATGATCGGGAGCCCAGAGAGGGGAATGCGCCTTGGAGGGCGGAGTGGGCTGTGGTCCAGGGCCTTTACGGCAGCAGGAGAGTGAGCACAGTTCAGTCCTCCAGCAAGGGCTGCAGGGCAGGGCGTCAAAACGCGACCACCTGCAGCTCAGAACCAGAGCTGGCCAGGGGAAGGCAGCGACAGACCTGAAAAGAGCCTGAGGTGGGACGGGGGCCCAGCCTCCCAGCCCGTGAGCAGGGCTGCGTCTGCAAGCGGACACCCTGCTCAGTCTCTGCTCGACACCGGCTGTGCGGACGTGGGGACAGCTCCCGGGAGGCCAGGCAGAGACGAGCGCAGCCTCAGGTTCTGGAGGGGACAGACTGCAGAGACTCAGTGCAGGCAAGTCACCCACACATCCAGCAACCAGCCGGCCACGGCCCTGGGGCCGCAGGGGGCTCGGCCACACCTCACCGCCCCTGCCAAGGGGTCGGCTCATGGGGAGGAAGCAGTGGTCCCAGTGGGGCTGACTGACACAGAGCCTTCCACAGTACTGACTCTTAAACACTTGACTTTGTGTCTAATAATTTTATAAAATAGCCACTATAAATACAAATGTGGATTTTAACTGGACTTCCACACAAGTGTGGGCAGGAAGTCATGCCTGGAGTTTTTTCTTAATTCCCATATAAATGCTCAGGAGATATACTAAAACACAAAACCGTATGTATTCTCGTTAAGGTTAGAAGATGATCAGGATGTCTACCAAGAACACTATTACTAAACATTTTTGGGGGTAATTTTGTCCAATACATAAAGGAATAAACTAAGATTAATATTATTTAGAAATAATTTTATACTTAGAACAACCAGGAAAATCAACAGAAAAAATAAGAAAATTCAGTAAGATAGACTGGTACAGAAACATTAAAAATTAAATGAATTTCCTGCTTAACAGCAATAATTTTTCCTTTGAGGGTAAAGAGTCTATTTATAATAGTAAAAAAGTTAACGAAATATCCCTAGGGATGCCCTTAAGAAACAAATTTCAGATGAATGAAAAAATTATATGTAAGAAAATAAAACCACAACTAAATCAGAGGATAATATAGGTTAGTATTTAACAACTGATTTTGATGTGGGGAAGGCATTTTAAAGAATGAAAGTAACTGAATAAATAAAAAGACAGCTAAACGTGACTACATTAAAAATAAAAACATCTATAACCAAAACATCATAAACAAAAACAAATCTGAAAAATATTTCAATAATTTAGACAGACACTAGGTTAATATTCTCAAGTATATGAAGAAAAACCCTAAAGAAATTCCCAAAGAACAGAAACAGAAAATTTGGGTGTCTTGGGAGACACAAGAGGGAGCGGATATGGGGATATATGTATACGTATAGCTGATTCACTGTTATACAGCAGAAACTAACACACCATTGTAAAGCAATTATACTCCAATAAAGATGTTAAAAAAAAAAGAAACAGAAAATTTATAAAATAAGAAACATGAATGGTGTACATAACTATCTTAAAAAACAATCTGTGATACCTTTTCCCCGGTCACACTGACACAGATTAAGAAACAAAACAAAAACGATACCAACCCTGGAGAGACTGCCGGCAGGCCTGTAAACTGTTACAACCTTTGTGGAAGGCAGCCTGACAATATGGGTCAAAGCCTTACAAGTAGTCATGTCTTCACCCGACAACCTGACTCTTAGATCTCTGTCTTAAATTTACACATGTAGCTATTTACTGCATCGTACAGCAAAGATTTGGAAACAGACTTAATGACCAAGAACAGGTCAATGGTTAAAAGTGCTATATCTGGGGCTTCCCTGGTGGCGCAGTGGTTGGGAGTCTGCCTGCCAATGCAGGGGACGCGGGTTCGTGCCCCGGTCCGGGAGGATCCCGCATGCCGCGGAGCGGCTGGGCCCGTGAGCCATGGCCGTTGAGCCTGCGCGTCTGGAGCCTGTGCTCCGCAATGGGAGAGGCCATAGCAGTGAGAGGCCCGCGTACCGCAAAAAAAAAAAAGTGCTATATCTGGGTCTTCCCTGGTGGCGCAGTGGTTAAGAATCCACCTGCCAATGCAGGGGACACGGGTTCAAGCCCTGGTCCAGGAAGATCCCACATGCTGCAGAGCAAGTAAGCCCGAGCCACAACTGCTGAGCCCACATGCCACAATTACTGAAGCCCACGCACCTAGAGCCTGTGCCCTGCAACAAGAGAAGCCACTGCAATGAGAAGCCCGTGCACGGCAATGAAGAGTAGCCCCCGCTCGCCGCAACTAGAGAAAGCCCGCGCAGCAACGAAGACCCAGCACAGCCAAAAATAAATAAATACAATAAATCTATTTAAAAAAAAAAGTGTTATATCCATAAGATTAGGTATTTGTTCATTCATTAAAAAATATTTACGGAGTATATAGGGTATGACTGGTGCTTTACCAGGCTATGTAGATACAACTTGTGTAGTAAGGAATTAACCTTACCCAGATGTCTGGCCTTTGCCCTGGGCTGCTAGGAGGTGGTCCCTAAGAGAAGGTGTCTTTGTTTACCTGGGGGCCTTGGGCCACAACAGGAGTCCAACAATGAGATTTGGGGTGGAGGCTTTGGGCCATAGGGTATCAGCTTGACCTCCAGAAGGGCTAGAGTCTGAGGTCAGCCACGAGGACAGCCAACCAGGTTTCCATGGCTAACCCCAACAGTCTCTGGATACCAAAGCCCTGGCTGGCACTACTCCGTGTGTGCTGTCACAGTCACTGCTGGGAAAGTCAGTGCTTTCCACACTCCCCTGGGAGAGGATGACTAGAACCTCTGGATTCTGCCTACGAGTCTCTCCCCTTGGCTGATTTTAACCTGCACCCTCTCACTGTAATAAACCGTAGCCACGGACCTAACAACTTTCAGGGAGTACTATGAGTCCTTCCAATGAATTCTCAGACCCAAGGTGATACTGGGGCCCCCTGAGCCTCCAGCTGGCATCAGAGGTAAGGGTGGTCGCGTGGCCTGCTCCCTAACCTCACACGACCTCAGAAAGAATGAGGATGCGCACGCTCCAGAAGACACAGACGATTAAACGGTTACCCTAAGGAGGGGCAGGTGGTGTGGCAGGACACGCAGGGAGCTGAGGACACAGACGAGGTGCACACCCGGGAGGCGGGGCACCATTAGAGGGCCCGGACAGACGTGAAACAAGTCCAGCATAGCGCTGCTCAAAGGGAATGAAATATAAAAAAATTGTGATTTTAATAATTTGCAAAATTTGAAGCAGACATGCTCTAAAAGATGAAATGATTTGGAAATTTAAGAAAATCTCACAGAAAGCAAATTGTGGAATTACAACTGATTAAAAGATTATCAATGGAAAATTTAAGGATATACATTGCTGGTGGGAATGAAAGTTGGTTCATTTTCTACAGAAGATATTTGCCAATATTTATCAAAGTTTATCAACAACCTTAGAAATGTTCATACCTTTTGACCCAGCAAGTGAATTTCTGGGAAGTTACCCCTTGGATATATTCACATATATATGAAGTGATATGATTACAGGATTATTAACTGCATTATTTGCAATATCAAAAGACTGGATACATGTTAAATATCTTTCAAATGGGGAATGGTTACATCAACTGGTACATCCATCCATACAGTGAAGTACTACGGAGCCATTAAAAAGAATGAGATATTCGGATATGGTAAGAAAAAATGGGAGGGTATGGAACAGTGTATAGTACGCTACTGCTTGTATAAAAATGGTAAGAAGAACACATGGAAATGTTTAGTTGCTTATTTATATACATGCTTATATACACATGAAATATCTCTGGAAGAATACCCAGGACCTGGGTCATGGGGAGGAAAGTTCTGCCCTGCATACATCCTCTTGTGAGTCTTTTGAGGTTTGGATCATGTGAATGTAGAAAATCTATTTAAAATATTTAGAAAAATTAAGTTACTGTTAATTTCCCCAACTATTTGGGAATACTTATTTGAGCAAACAGAATAGAGAAGCTATTGTAAATAACAACTGCTTGGAAATATTTCGTTTATTTGCACATACCTGGCATTCTGTTTCATTAGTTACTCTTGTCTTCGAGTCATCCTGTTTACTTATGATCTTCTGCAGCTAGAAAGAATGCAAACGTGAATTTAGATGCGTGTCTCCTGGAGTTTAGAAAACAACCTAAAAAACAGATGCTAAGTTTTTATTATAAAATGTTTACTAGTTATTTGTTAAATATTAAATTATTTTTGCATTGTAACTCCTAACATTAGTTTTTACCCCTTAGATCATATAAGAATCAAAGGAGAAAACAGATATGCAAGTAGTAACATTATTATGAGTTGGATCATTTGTTCTCCTAAGAAAGCTGGCTTACTTTATGTGTGTATCTATCTATCTATATAAAATATATACACACACACACATATATATATTCTAAAGGCATCACTGTATAAAAACTTCATGATTACCCTCATTCTTCAAGAGAATTTTTATTCCCTTTTTTTTCTCTATCTCTTCTCTTCTTTTTCTATCTCTGGTGCTTCATGACCACATTTCAAGTACCTAGCTCTTAAAAAGCTATTCGTATCATATAAATGCTCTTCCTTTTTCTCCTTATGCATTTACAAAGCATTAAAATAATTTAAAGGCCTACATTTCTACTAATTATAAACTGTCAATAGTACCTTCAAAAAAAACCCAAAAAAACAAAAAAAACAGTACCTTCAGACTGAGTATATTAAAAAACCTACCTACCTTTCAGAGTCATTTGTACCAATCCTCACATGGAAAGCAAATTAAAAAAAAAGTTTTAAAAAAAAATTAAATGTAGACAAAATCTCAAACTATGGATTCAAATCAATTAGGAGACAAACCTTCACCCATTTTTTCTAGGCTACTTCTTTCTTAATAGCCTGAAAACTGCTGCCACTAAATTCCAAATTAACGAAGTAGTTGCTTCTGTTTTATTGTTTTAGGCATATGGTTTATCTCTAGTTCTCTCAAGCCCTCAAACTTTTCAACATTCTCCCACCCCCACTTATTCTAGGAAATGAAGTTGAAAAGCTTTCATTTGTTTTATCCTTTATTTTTAAATTGACCATCAACCTACTGCCAAGTTCAATACCCAAACACTTCTTGCTTTGCTTTCCACACCTCCTCTTAAAATTTTTAATAATAGAAATTTCAGACATAGCAAAGAGACTCCTATAATAACCCACCATATATACACTATTCAGCTTCCACAGTTTACAGTATCCTGCCATTCTCGGTCCAGCTATACTTCTACTACCTACTCCCGGTTCCCTTCTCAATTATTATTATTTATATCTCTTCTGGAAAAATTTTTATCCACTGAAACATACACATCTTAGCCATACAGTTTTAACCTGAGTAACCAATCGTCTGCCACAGAGCAGAACATTTCCTTTCCTCAGAACGCTTCTTGTGTCAATTCCCAGGCAATGCATTCTAGCTGCATCAAATTAGTTTCACTTAGTTTACAAATTCAAATAAATGGTATCAAGGAGTACGTGTTCCTTTGCGTCTCTTTTCACTCAGTATAATGATTTTGTGATTTATCCATGTTGTTTGCATATCAGTAGTTTGTTCTCACTTATTGCTGAGTTGTATCCCATTTGTATAAATACACCAATATTTATCCATTCACTCATGATAGATGTTTGCATTGCTGTCTCCACTTTTTGGCTACTGTGAATCAAGCTGCCATAAACTTTCCGTTTTCCCAGCTTTACTGAGGTATACTTAATATACAGAACATTGCACACAATAATGTATACGTTTTGATGAATTTGTACCTAGGCATACACCCATGATACATCACCACAATTGAGGTAATAAACGTATCAATCACCTCTGTTTTTGTTTGTTTGGGTTTTTTTTTGGTGGTAAGAACACTTAGCATGACACCCAGCCTCTTAACGGAGTTTCAAGTGCAGGGCACCATACTGCTAACTACACCCACTACGTTGTACAGCATAGCTCCGCCATCAACTTTCCTGTTTTTGACATGTTTTTGACATGTTTTAATATTTCTCTTGAATAAATACCCAGGAGGGGAACAGTTAGGTCTGTGCAACTTTACAAGAAACCGCCAAACCCTTTTCCAAAGTGAATTCTCGTTCCTTCACATCCTCACCATTTGGTGTGATCAGTTTTTTTAATTTCAGCCATTCTGTTCGAAGTACTGTACTACTTCACTGTGGTTTTAACTTGCATTTCCCTGAGAACTCACGTGGAGCACTTTTTCAAGTGCTATCTCCCATTTGTACATTTTCTCTCGTGAAGTTTCTGTTGTAGTCTTTTGTGTACTTAAAAAAATTTTTTAAAACTATTAAGTTGTAAGCATTTGTTATATATTCTGGATACAAGCCTTTTGTTAGATATGTTTGGAAAATATTTTCTCTTATCCTACAATTTGCCTATTCGTTTCTTAATAAACAGAAGTTATTAATTTTGATGATGACTACTTTATCAGTTTTTTCTTTTATGGTTACTGCTTTTAGTGCCCTAAGCAACTCTGCCTACCCTAGATTCTGAAGATATTCTCTTATATTTTTTCCCAGAAGCTTAGTGGTTTTAGTTTTTATGTTTAAATATATAATACATCTCAAACACATTTTTTTTCAAATACATTTTTGTATGTGGTGTGAGGCAGAGGTTATGACTAATCTTTTTCATATATACATCCTATCCGTTTGTTCTAGTGTCATTTGTTGAAAAGACTTTTCCCATTAACTGATTTGGTGTCTTTAATGAAAATTAAGTGACCATGTAAGCGTGGACTCTTTACTATCCTCCACTATCTACTTGTCCATCCTGTGGGCAATATCACCGTGTCACTGTTACTATAGCTTTGTAGTGTCTTAAAGTCAGGTAGTGTGAGTCAACCAGATTTGTTCTTGTTTCTCAAGATTGATTTGAGTATTTTAGGTCCTTTGCTTTTACTTATTTATTTATTTGGGCCACGCCTCGTGGCTTGCTGGATCTCAGTTCCCCAACCAAGGGTCTTAGGCTCCCTGCAGTGGAAGTGCAGTGTCCTAACCACTGGACCGCCAGGGAATTCCCAGGTCCTCTGCTTTTTTCTTTCTTTTTTTTTCTTTTATAAATTTATTTATTTGGCTGCGTTGGGTCTTCCTTGCTGCACGTGGGCTTTCTCTAGTTGTGGCGAGCGGGGGCTACTCTTAGTTGCAGTGCGCAGGCTTCTCCTTGCAGGGGCTTCTCTTTGTTGTGGAGCACAGGGTCTAGGCACGTGGGCTGCAGTAGTTGTGGCACGTGGGCTCAGTAGTTGTGGCTCGCGGGCTCTAGAGCGCAGGCTCAGTAGTTGTGGCGCACGGGCTTAGTTGCTCTGCAGCATGTGGGATCTTCCCGGACCTGGGCTCGAACCCTTGTCCCCTGCATTGGCAGGCGGATTCTTAACATTGCACCACCAGGCAAGTCCCAGGTCCTCTGCTTTTAAATATACACTTTAGGGACTTCCCTGGTGGCGCAGTGGTTAAGAATCTGCCTGCCAATGCAGGGGACATGAGTTCGAGCCCTGGTCTGGGAAGATCCCACATGTCGCGGAGCAGCTAAGCCCATATGCCACAACTACTGAAGCCTGCACGCCTAGAGCCCGTGCTCCACAAAAGAGAAGCCACTGCAAGAAGCCCGCGCACTGCAACGAAGAGTAGCCCCCGCTCACCTCAACTACCCAATGCAGCCAAAAATAAATTAACAAACATTTTAAAATCGGCTTGTCAACTTCTATAAAAAAAGACTGCTGGGATTTTGCCTGGCAAAGTTTAATCTCTAGACCAATTTGGGAAGAACGAAATCTTCTAATCCATTTACATGGTATATTCCTCCATTTACTGAGGCCTCCTTGAATTTCTACCAGCGATGTCTGAAGTTTTTGGTGTATGTTTTTTGTTAAATTTATTTCTACTTATTTTATACCATCCAAAAAGAACTGATCTTAATTTCATTTTCCAAATGTTTGCTACTAATTATATGGAAATACAATAGATTTTTCCATACTGATCTTCTATGCTTTGATTTTGTTGTTGGTTCCTTAGTCATATTATCTGTGAATAAAGTCAAATATACTTCTTCCTTTCTACTATTTTTATCTCTCTATTTTCTTTTCCTGTATTGCTGTTATCTTTAGAATCTCCAGTAAACTGTTAAACAGCAGAGGTAAGAAAAGACATCCTTTGCCTTGTTCCTGATTAAGGGGAAAGCATTCAGTATTTTGTGTTGTAGCATGACATTAAAAAAAATTTTTTTGTAAATGCCCTTTATCAGTTTGAAGAAGTTCTCTCCTACTCCTACTCTGAGTTTTACACAAAAATGCTTATTTTGTTAGATGCTCTGTCTGCATGTTCTGATATGATCATGTTGGTTTCTCCTTTATTCTGTTAATATGATGGACTGCACTGACTGATTTTCAACCATGAAATGAATTTTGTATTCCTTAGATAAATCTCACTTGGTTGTGATGTATTGTTTTATATGGTGCTTGATGTGTTTTGTTCTATCTGGTTAAGTATTTTCATACCTCTGTTCATGAGGAAAGTTGGTCTATAATTTACTTCTCCTGTTAGGTTTTTGCCAAGTTTTAGTTATCAGGGATATGTTGGTCTCATAACATGAGGGAAATGTTCCTTTTTCTTGTATTTTCTGAAAGAAACTATGCAAACTGGGCACAGTTTGACAGATTTCACCAGTGAAACCATCTGAGCCTGGACATTTCTTTGTGGGAAAGTTTTTGATAACGAACCCAATCCTTTGATACAGGACTATTTAGATTTCTACCCCACCTCTTGTTTTGGTAAGTTTTCCTTTTTTTTTTTTTTTGCGGTACGTGGGCCTCTCACTGTTGTGGCCTCTCCCATTGCGGAGCACAGGCTCCGGACGTGCAGGCTAAGCGGCCATGGCTCATGGGCCTAGCCACTCCGTGGCACGTGGGATCTTCCCGGACTGGGGCACGAACCTGTGTCCCCTGCATCGGCAGGCAGACTCTCAGCCACTGCGCCACCAAGAAAGCCCTGAGTTTTGCTTTTTTAAGGCACTTGTCCAGTCATCTGAGTTATCAGGTTAATAGTCACATACGAATCAGTTGTTCACAATATTCCATTTTTATCCTTCTGATACCTCTAGGATCTCTGGTGATTTCTCTCTTTTCATTGCTAATACTGGTAATATGGATCTCCTTTTGTTGTTTGTTTTTGCTAGATCAAGTACTGAAAATTAGTCAAAATTTATCATATAATTAAAAAAACAATAGATGTTAGTCATAAAATGATAAATTTTATAGAAAATTCAAAACATCTTTTTTATTATAAGACACTTAATAATGTTATAATAACCTTCACATAGTTATGATAAATAGTTAAAAACAAACAAACGAAACAAAAAAGCAAATAGGATTAGTTGACTGAAATACGAATTTTTTAGGAGGCTTATTACAGTACTGGCTTATTCCAATTTAGTGTAATTTAGAACAAGGGTCTGTCCTAAAGTCTACCCATGTGGGTTTAGTGCCACATAAAGCTTGTCCTGTCAGAGTCGTATCTAGAACATTCTGGTCTGGACTCAGGGAGAGTGTTACCCAGGTTGGTGCATGTTGAAATTACAGTGCTGTATATTTAGTTCTATAATAGCCCCATTAGAAACTATTTTGTATCCAGGTATCCTCTTAGGCCAAAAGGTCTCTCTGGTCTACCAAGATACTTTCTAAGATGGCTTGTGCATGATGCTGATTCATGATAGCAACGGACTAAGTGCCTCTCCTGCAACCATTCTAAGTGCTGGGATATAGTGGTTACGGAAAGGTAACATCCTTGCTGTTGTTAACTTACATTCTAATGGGCCAGAGGTAACAAACAAGTGAACAAATAAATAAAAGAATTTCAGATGGGGGAAAGGGCATTCTAGGTGGAGGTAAGAGCAAAGTCTGGCAGAAACAGGGGTGCTTTCTTAGAGAAACAAAAAAAGGTAAAGCTTTTACACATAAGTGGTAAAAGAAGCAGGAAGACACATTCAAATACAAATTCTGAATGTCTAAAAAACTACCAACAAATTGACTGACTTTATACTGATCCATACTTTCAATTTCAGGCTGAAAATGAAGAAAGTACATAGGGTCAATCTAACTTATTTTTGCTTCCAGGATGGATCATACTATTAAATTCTGGAATAAGAACACTGTTCCAAAATCAAGAAGGATAAACTCTACTGAAGGCCTTTATATTTAATAATAACTCTAGCAGGTGTATTTAGCATGATAAAATTATAACCTGACTGCATTAAGAGCAGTCCTTCCTACCAGTATGGAAACAATGTGAAACCAGAGGACCACCTAAGGAGAAATTTATACTAGTAAACAGACTTGTCAGTCTATCTATTTATTGTTTAAAGAAGTTGCACTGAAACCCTGGCACTCATCCCAATAAGCAGATGTACTATCCATCAAGGTAAAAATTAAATGGACTTACTATTACTGGCTTTGATCATTGCTGGCACTGTGTGTTATTATCTGACAGAGAATGGCTTATACGCTTAGTTACTATTTTACTTGTTCTTGGGAGAAAGAAGTAAGCGATACACTTACCAACACAGTTTGTAGATCTGGATATTAATAAGACAGGAATGTACCACAAAACACAAAAGTAATAAACTAAGGCAATTTGTATTTTAGGACATCTTTACAAGACTTTATATTAATACATTTCTTCATTACTTTTGCATTTGCTGTTCAAATCACGTTGTTACATCTATGTTTTGGGTATTAAAGTAACTCTCATTACTTTTCTAGCAACAAATAAAATGCACAGGGGAAACATTCAGATAAGCTGAAAAAAAGAACAAACCCACAAAACCCTGCCTTTTAAATATGCTTTTCTGATCTGAAAAGAACTGTTTGGTGCTTTCAATAAACTTTCAGGGCTTCCCTGGTGGCGCAGTGGCTGAGAGTCCGCCTGCCGATGCAGGGGACGCGGGTTCGTGCCCTGGTCCGGGAAGGTCCCACATGCCCCGGAGCGGCTGGGCCCGTGAGCCATGGCCGCTGAGCCTGCGCGTCCAGAGCCTGTGCTCCGCAACAGGAGAGGCCACAACAGTGAGAGGCCTGCGTACCACAAAAACAAAAACAAAAAACTTTCAAATAGAAGATGCTACAAACTTAGGTGTCCTAACACAAGGACCATGGAAATGAAATAATTATTTAAATAATTAATGTAAGCATAGTTTTTTCTCCTCTATGCTGTTATTTTATTTTTTATTTAAAAAATATTTATTTATTTATTTTTGGCTGTGTTGGGTCTTCGTTGCTGTGCACAGGCTTTCTCTAGTTGCGGCGAGCGGGGGCTACTCTTCGTTGCAGTGTGCGGCCTTTCTCAGCCCGGTCCTCCTCTGAATTCTCCCACATGCGAGGCAGGGTAACACTGAAGAAAGAGCGAGCTCCAGAGCTGGACAGACTTAGAATCAAACCCTGTGCTGCACAACAGTTTCTTCATCTGTAAGGCGGTGACTTCTCTTGTTGTGGAGCACAGCCTCTAGGCGTGCGGGCCCAGTAGTTGTGGCTCGCGGGCTCTAGAGTACAGGCTCAGTAGTTGTGACGCACGGGCTTAGTTGCTCCGCAGCATGTGGGAACTTCCCAGACCAGGGATCGAACCCGGGTCCCCCGCATTGGCAGGCAGATTCTCAACCACTGCGCCACCAGGGAAGTCCCCTATGCTGTTATTTTAAATCGACAAACTGCATCATGCTCATGGGTTATCAAGTTTAGTGTTTTATTCCTAAGATCAGCACAAAGAACCCTTTATAGGCTTAGAAGGTTGAGCTTTATAAACTTAAACTTAAAACAAAAATCAGTGATGTATCCTAACATTCTTTTTCTTGTTTCCTTAATTCATGGATTGGTCATCTAAGAATTTCCCAAACATTTAAGGAAAAAACTGTAGTATTTAGAAAGTGTTCTGTAAATTCAGAGTGTTCAACTATTACGTTAAAACAAGTACTTAAAAAGCTTTTGAGGCAGGTTTGCTCAACAGTTGCAGAAGCAGAGCCTGCCCACACAGAAAGGAGACTGCTGGGTGGCCCTGAGTCTCCCCGAGAAGAGGACTGAAGAAGGAAAGGGGACGAGGACGTTCAGTGTCGGTCGGGGCCACCACGTGACCGCGCTGCAGAGCACCTGAGCCTTGGCGCTGCATGTGTGACAGTGAGGTCACCAGGGGCCCCACTGTGTCCACTTCATGACGCTACCTCAGCTTTCCCGTTCTGGGGGGGCGGACAGTGGGGACAGCGCTTCTAAAACCTGGCCTCCTCTTGTGACTCCCAGGAAGGAACAGAGCAGAAAGTTCACCCAGGGCTGAGGGGTTACGGTTTGCGTGAACTTACACCCTTACCTAGCCCAGCCTTTCATGATTCTTAACCTCTACTTGAATAATAACGACCATCTCAAGCACATCCTTCTCCCGGACCTGAGGCAGCCTGAGGTGCTGGAATGTGAGGGGCTCCGTGACTTATGACACTGGTATTTCAGGTCCTACTTGTGCAGACAGACACATTTTCACCCTCAAGCTAACCTCAAACCAGTTTCCTTCCTTAATCATCAGACATCCCAGAAGAGCAATTTTTCTCTGCTGCCACCAACTCTGCATTTCCCATTCACGTCTTCTGTTCCGCAGCCTCGGTCCCCAGTGACCTGCAAGTTTAAGGGACTCCCCGCGGCCTCTGTGGCACCTGAGGACGCCTCAAGGAGATGGATGCTGCGTGCTCTGCCCCGAGCCCACCGCCCGCACTCTGCCGTGCTTCTCCTTCTCTACCTGCTCCTTCTTTCAGCCCCTGGCTTCTCACCCTCAGCTTGGTCCCTTAAGCGAACCTGTTCTCTAGACTTTGGCTTACCCACCTCACTCTACATTCTCCGCTCTGAGGTCACACATGCTCAGGACTTAACGGTCACCTCTTCCAGGATGCTTCCTAGTCCCAGCCCCACTCGGGGTCTGCAGACAGCTGCCTGCATGGATGTCCTACTAGTTTAGCAGGCTCACATTCCCAAGCTCAGAGTTAAGGCCTTTCTCAGCCCGGTCCTCCTCTGAATTCTCCCACATGCGAGGCAGGGTAACACTGAAGAAAGAGCGAGCTCCAGAGCTGGAGAGACTTAGAATCAAACCCTGCGCTGCACAACAGTTTCCTCATCTGTAAGGTGGGGGCACTACTACTGATTTTGTAGGCTGCTGTAAAGATCTAATAATATAGCACAGACGTCATAACCGATCCTCCAGAGAATGAGTCCTCTGTGCCCTTTGATCAGTTAGCACTATCATGACTCCTGGTCAGGCTGGCTGGAAAAAGCAGTAACCACCGTTGATTTCTTCCTCATGCTGGAGGCCGGGCCCCACAGAGCCTGCACGCAGCACCTCTTGCGGGATTTCCCACTTCTCACTCCCAGCTGAAAACTGGACGATGACAACAGCCTATGGGCCTCCTGGCCTCCAGGCTCTCCACTTCCGGTTGGTCTTTCACACTGCGGCCAGAGATGAATCTGGAACACTGACGAGCCGGCTGGTCTCCCTGACAGAGTGTGCAATTCACATCCTACGTGTCTGTGCACATTTCAGCTGCACAGCTTCAACCACAGTTTCAGACAGCGGCCTATAGGTATTATTTCCCCAAGGGAACACTAACGACGGTCACTTAATCACTGTTTGTGCCAAACACAGCAATGTTATTTCTGCTTTCCTTCACCTGAATGGAACTGATTTCAAAGATAAACTTATGATGACTATCTAGTATTTCCCTTCTTTCGTGCTTTTCGAGTATTTTTAACCCAAGGTCCTCAGTAAGAGCTATGTATGATATCTGGAAATTCTTGGTTCTTTCCATTTTGTCTGTTTACAAGTACCTTCAACTTCTTGGTGGAATTCCAGGCTGCTTTCATAAAGCAGTTGGTAACTGGTTAACAGTGATAAACTTTACCCACGCTGCTTCTTTGGAAACAAACAGATTTGGTAATGTTTGTTCACAATGACCTAATGAAACACATTTTTGTTTTCAAATCCATATCTCTTACGTATGACATATTTTGAATACATGAAACATTCAAAAGATTCTTTAAGCAGTTAAATGGTATGGTTTTCTCTGCAGATTTTCTATTACATTAAAAAATTTATTATTCTTTATTTTATTTATTTATTTTTGACTGCACTGGGTCTTCGTTGCTGTGCGCAGGCTTTCTCTAGTTGCGGCGAGCGGGGGCTACTCTTTGTTGCGGTGCGCGGTCTTCTCGTTGCGGTGGCTTCTCTTGTTGCAGAGCATGGGCTCTAGGCGCCAGGCTTCAGTAGTTGTGGCTCACGGGCTTAGTTGCTCCGCGGCATGTGGGATCTTCCAGGACCAGGGCTCGAACCCATGTCCCCTGCACTGGCAGGCGGATTCTTAACCACTGCGCCACCAGGGAGGCCCCTCTATTACTTTTAACTTCTCCCACTTTGAGAAAATGAATTCCACAGGATCACGACCTGTTTCTCTGAACAGTACAGTGAAACCTCACGTATCTAGAGAAACACTTCAGGCAACTCCAATCCTGGGGAACCCTCCAGCTTTCTTACCTAAGCTGAAAACCCAGAAGTAAGAAAAACCTTTTCAGCATTTGAGACAACTGTCATAAAGAGCATGTAATAAAATATACTAAAAAGTTTCTAAAAATCTATAGCCTTGTATGTTCTAAAGCAGTGCTGACCCACAGTAATATAATGGAGCCACACAGTGATTTTAAATTTTTTAGTAGGGCATTAAAAAAAGTAAAAAGACAAATCTATATCACGGTGCTTAGCACATATTAACTACTTAGACAAACACTGATGAATTAATGAGTACTCACATAAATGACTAACTTATGACTTTTAAAAAAAGCCTTTGAGGGCTTCCCTGGTGGCACAGTGGTAGAGAATCCGCCTGCCAATGCAGGGGACACGGGTTCGAGCCCTGGTCCGGGAAGATCCCACATGCTGCGGGGCAACTAACCCCGTGCGCCACAACTACTGAGCTTGTGCTCTAGAGCCCGTGAGCCACAACTACTGAAGCCCGCGCGCCTAGAGCCCGTGCTCCACAACGAGAGAAGCCACCGCAATGAGAAGCCCGCGCACTGCAACAAAGAGTAGCCCCTGCTTGCCGCAACTAGAGAAAGACCGCCCGCAGCAATGAAGACCCAACACAACCAAAAATAAATAAATAAATTAAAAAAAAAAAAAAGCCTTTGAGATATGAAACAAATGGAACGCTCTTATATTGCTGGTGGGGATGCAAAATGGAACACAGATTTCGGAAAACAAAACTGGCAACTTCTTACTTTATACTTAGCATATGACCCAGAAACTCCACCCCCACATATTTAGTCAAAGAAAACATATGTTCACCCAAGACCTGTGTATGAACATTCACAGCAGCTTTATTTATAACAGCCCCAACCTGAAAACAACCAAAATGTTCATCAAGTGACTAGATAGATCACATCCACACAATGCTACCAATCAGCAATAAAAAGGAGCAAACTACCGACAAATGCGACACACAGATGCATCTGAGTCAAACCAAGAGGACACGTCAATACTTTCTGATTCCATTTATACGAAACTCCAGGAAAGGAACACATCTATGCTGGAAGAAAGCAGACCACTGGCTGGTCTCCTGGGGCCAGGAGAGGGGAGGAACTGAGCGTAAGGATACAGGAGGACTTTGTGGAGTGTGGAAATGTTTTAGATCTTGACTGGGCTGGTGGTGACATGAGCAAGTGGACTCTTTGAACAGGTACATCTGATTGTATATAAAGGATCCCCCATATCCCTTTGATAAGGATCCATCCACAGGCTTTGCAAATTTAATTACTAAAATATTTGGTTTTATATGTAGGAAACTATCTCAAAGATTAGAAACAAACAATATAGCAAAAAAGGTCTTCAGTAGGGAATACATTTATAAATCAGTGGGATCCTACAAAAATTAGGTTTATAAATATTTAACATCTTTAGAAGTTATCTGGAAGAGGGTGTATAGTGTATAAATCTAAGCATAAAGTAAATGACAAGAACACATATGTGAGTGGGCAGTAAAGCAGCAGGTGAAATTCTCAGTGTTGCAGCTTGAAGTGTAGCAGAAACCATTTACTGCGGCCAGTGTCGGTAGTTGTTCAATTATTCTAAAAAGTTTGTTAGGTGGTGCAGTGGTTAAGAATCCACCTGCCAATGCAGGGGACACGGGTTCGAGTCCTGGTATGGGAAGACCCCACGTGCCGTGGAGCAACTAAGCCTGTGCGCCACAACTACTGAGGCTGTGCTCTAGAGCCCACGAGTCACAACTACTGAGCCCACGTGCCACAATTACTAAGCCCGTGTGCCTAGAGCCTGTGCTCTGCAACAAGAGAAGCCACTGCAATGACAAGTATGCACGCCGCAATGAAGAGTAGCCCCCGCTCGCCGCAACTAGAGAAAGCCTGCGTGCAGCAACGAAGGCCCAACGCAGCCAAAAAAAAAAAAAAAAAAAAAAAAAGGTCTGTTAATCTGGAGAGTCATTTGAAAAAATAGATACCTACATAACAAACATTTAAATTAACTTAAAGAAGTAACATCCATTTTAGAACCAAAGCCTTTTTTCTTTGGAGTGAAGCCACTGATTGAAATTACTGGTTATTTTTCTTGCCTAATTATTTATTTATTTATTTATTTTTTTGCGGTACGCGGGCCTCTCACTGCTGTGGCCTCTCCCGTTGCGGAGCACAGGCTCCGGACGCGCAGGCTCAGCAGCCATGGCTCACGGGGCCCAGCTGCTCTGCGGCATGTGGGATCTTCCTGGACCGGGGCACGAACCCGTGTCCCCTGCATTGGCAGGCGGACTCTCAACCGCTGCGCCACCAGGGAAGCCCTTATAAAAGATAATTTATCATCTGTAGTTTCCAGTTTCATTTTTGTTAAAGTGCAGCAAAAAAATATAAAGAAACAGGTGAAATTAATATCTCAAAATTATGACTTTATCATGTACTCAATACAAAAATCAAGATATTTTACATTCCTTTCTTTTTTCTTCAAACTCCAGTGCATATTTTACATTACAAGACATTCAGATAATGTATTTCATTGGAAATACGGGCACACGTCGTTTTATCGTGCTCTGCAGATTTTGTGTTTTTTACAAACTGAAGGTTTGTGGTAGCCCTGCATTGTCAGATGATGGTTGGCATTTGTTAGCAATAAAATATTTTTAAATTAAGGCATAGACATTGTTTTTTAAAGATATAATGCTATTCCACACTTAATAGACTACAGGATAGTAAAAACATAACTTTTATCTGCCCTGAGAAAGTAAAACATTTGTGTGACTTGCTTTATTATGGTGGTCTGGAACCAAACCCACAATTTCTCCAAGGTGTACCTGTACTTGATCCATATTTAGATTTTGTAAAATTTAGAAAAGTAAATAAAAAGTAAATAAAAATTAAAAAGTAGATCCACATACTCAAGTTGTTTCAAATATACTTGAAAATCTGCCAATACCTGAAGTGAATGTCAGTTTTTAAATTTAAATTTAATTAAAATTCGGAAACTCAAGTTTCTTAGTCACAGGTTATATTTAACAGCCACATGTGGCTACTGGCTACTTGACCGAACAGTCCAAGTACGACTCGTTTTAAATATAATTTCAACAAGCCTTGTGGTCTGTCTTCCCAGTACACTGGGTACTGGGAGAAAGACACAGAGGACAGAACTGACTTATCTTCTCCATAAAGCGCTGCTCTAGATCGGGAACAGTAAGCTCTGCCTGGCATACTCCCCGCTGTTTACATGCACTGACGTACTTTTAACAGTACCATCGACTTCCTTGGAACGGAGTAAAATGTACTGCTGGCGTGTTACAGAGTTATGTCTTGGGAAATATCATTTAAACATATTTCACCTTTTCAATTATGAGCCTTCACAAATTCCTAGAGAATCTGAACCAATTTATACCTTTTGCGGCTTTTTCATTTTCCCTCCCTATTCTTCCTGAAGGCTTAAGGTTTTATTTTCCTTATTCTTCTTTTGGTGGGGGTGTATCAGTAATTTCTAACCATCTACAAGGCGCTTTCTGTTGTATTATCATTTGCTGAAATCATAAAAATGAAACTCTAAAACACTGCAGACGCTTAAGCTCATTTCTCCTTCTGGAGTCTCATGCTCTGTTCTGTAACTGTTTCCTCAAGGCTGTATTATAGAAAATTTAATATTTTTGAATGTATAAATGATTTCTTGACATTCCATATGTAAGCAGTAAATATAATTTTCATTTTAATGGAAATGTAAAATTATCACACAAACATCCAGGTGTTTTATAATAAACCAAAAATAACTAGAATCTACTTACTTTAAAAAATTCCTTTTTCTCAACCATCTCATCACCATCTGCATCCAACATTTGAAACGCAACATGAAACCCAGTATGGGGTTCTGCAAGTGAAAAATGAATAATCATGTAAATGCTGGTGGAATGCAAGTTACCCAAAGATCTACAGGTCTTCAAACTTGAAATAAGCAACCAGAAACAACATGAGTAGTGCCTAAAGTAGAGGAGAAACAACCTCTTCTCAGGATGACAATTTTCAAAGGCTGGTATGTTTCCATGGCGTGCTGTTCTGCTACTGAGTGTTCTGCCCTTCAAAGCAAAATTCATTTCAGAACGTATTTCTTCCGCTCTACTAGGGGCTTTCCTACATTCGTACAGTATGTTCTCTATTTTCACATTGATTACTACTCTTTATTTCCCTTTCCCAAGAGTAGGGTTTTGTAAAAATTATTTTGAAATAATCTTAGGCTTACAGAAATACTGCAAAGCTGCTACGGTGAGTTCCCACAGGCCCCCCACCCAGCCTTCTCTCATGGCAGCATCTTGCGTAACCATAGTGCCTTTACGAAAACTAAGAAATTAGCACCTTTAACTAAACTACAGACTTCATTTGGATTCCATGGTTTTTCTATTCTAGGGTCAAACACAAGGAAGCCTGTTGCGTTTAATTGTTATGTCTCCTTATCTCCTCAGAGCTGTGAAAGTTTCTCAGTCTTTCCTCGATTCTCATGACCCGGACAGTTTGCAGAGAGTTACTGGTCAGGAATTTTGCAGAATGTCACGTGAGGGATTTTTAATATTCCTAAGTGAAGGCTGCGTCTGACTCTTCAGTTCAATAAGCCTTCAATTAAGGAGACAAAGTTGTGGGGAGCCTGAGTGCAGGGGAGGTGGTGAGACTTCAGGGATAATCTCACCCAACAGAATCATCCTGTAGGTACAGAAAGCAAGGCACCAATAACATTTTTCACGATAAAGATATAAATACCAAACTTTCAACACCCTGTCTGGTAAGACGAGAGAATTCCACATGATCGATGAGAAAAACTGTGGAATACTTACTAGTGAGGATTGTAAGTAAGAAAAGATATTCGGTATATGAAACCAGCCCTGAAAGAGATAAAGACATCAAAAAGCAAGTTTTAGATGGTTTAGAAGTAATCATATACATACTATATGGAACCTTCACCTAATTAAAAACACACATATTGTTACTTTAAATTACCTCTCTGGTATAGCGGAAAATTTTCATCAGAGAGTTAAGTATAGTACTAATACTTCAAAAAAAAGGAGACTTTTATTAGGTCACTATTACTAGAAAGGAAGGGGAATGGTCATTGGTCAGCAAGTACAAGTGTCCACTAGAGGTTTTATCTGCATGGCATTTTGTGTAATTTCACCTCAAATTTTACTATTCATAACATCTCAAGTGAAGCAAACTTATAAATTCAGTAGAGTGACAGAGACTTGGATATACCAAAGGTCAAACCATGTTATTTAAAATGAAGGAATTAAATTTCTGTAGCAGTGACTTGATTTTAATCTATAGGTTCTCCCTGGTCTTTCTTCCCCTCAGTTTCAACTTAATTGTTGAAGAAGCCTGGTCATTTGTCCGGTAAAGTTTAAGAGTGTAGAAGATTTGCTAACTGCATCTTTTTGGTGTCATTTCACATGCTCCTCTAACGTCTATATTTTCTACAAACTGGTACTTACTTAGATCCAGAGCTGTGCTCAGATTCAAGTTTAGTTTTCGGCAAGAATTCTTTTTTTTTTTTGGCCGCACCGTGCGGCATGCGGGATCTTAGTTCTCCAACCAGGGATCAAACCTGTGCCCCCTGCATTGAGAGCGCAGAGTCTTAACCACTGGACCGCCAGGGACGTCCCAAGAATTCTTAATAGATGGTGCTGCATACTTCCACCAGGAGGTCCAAATGTAAATGTTTACAGAAGATGCTAAATACCACTGAGAGATAGTGAGTTCCAGGACTTAAAAAAAGGTGAAGTCTTCCAGAGTTTAGATGACCGAAGATGTCTCAGAGGAAGTAGTTCTAAAAATGGTCTCTGTTCCTTTTTATGGTTGAGTAACTATACTCCAATAAAAATTAATTTAAAAAATGGTCTTTGAATGATAGGTGAAAACTGCAATGAAGCAGGGGTGGTATAAGTGGGAAAGCCGTATGTATAGGAGAGATGAAGCTGCATATGAACACTGAAAAGCGAGTGTTTGTCCGCAAGGATGTTCCTGTGGAAGAGTCAGTGGGAAGCACAGCTACCTGGTGGCTCAGAGATGAAGAAGGAAGCCTGGCAGAGGGTGACGGCAGCGGATCTGCACCATCCTGCTGTGAAGGAGGACCAGCCGCTATGGGCCCCCGGTCAGATACAGCAGAGACACACGGCCGAAAGCAGTGCAGAGCAAATGAGGCAGGTAAGGGTTTGACACCCAGGTAGTTCAGTGCTTCAGCTAACAGGCAACTTCAAGTATGTATTTAAATGCTCTTAATGACTTAACAGTTTTTTACATCAGCAATTCTTCTGTCATTTTCATCTTGGAGCAGTTGTGCTCCCCTTTAATAAAAAGCCTAGAGTAAGTCTTCAGGTATTTTTTCCTAGAAATATTCAGTGTTTATATGAAGGGAGAATAAATTAAATGTGTTTTGTCACATCTCATACCTGAGAGAAATGCTCTAACGTTAGTTGAAGGATCAAAGTATTTCATATCTTGGCAGCCTCAAAAAAGTGAACAGTTTTTTTCTAATTTTCAAAGGAATACAGCAATGTGAAAAAATGGCCAAACTGCTGGACTGAACTGGGCTTGGTGCCAAAAGGAGACCTCACTTTTCTTTTCTCGAGACATAGGTACATGTCCTGTGCACAGGGGAACTTCTTGAAAAAGAAAATTCTTTGAAATACTGACTTAAATAAAATGCTTGAATAAACACAGTTGAGACAGTGTAAAAACAGCTCCCTACACTCTCAAGATAGATTATAGACAATACAGCTCTCCAACAGCATTCTAGGCACCTGCCTCTGAAAATGCTTTTAAAGGAAACTGACACTTCCGAATACTTATAGGAGAAACAGTTTAATACATATTTGTTGCACTGAATGTAAAATAAATGCCGTTAAATGTCAATGTTTCAAAACTGCATGTCAAATAGGAAAGTATTTTAAATAATTTATATTAAAAAAAAAATTCTTTTTGGCTACACCGCACGGCATGCAGAACTTCCCTGACCAGGGACTGAACCCCCTGCAGTGGAAGCGTGGAATCTTAACCACTGGAGCACCAGAAAAGCCCCTATATTTAAAAATTTATTAAAGAATCCTTAAGGGTCACTAGAAGAGATGATTAAATTCTGTTAGTTACTATGCTTCTCTAGAAATATTTTAAATTTGGAACCGTTGAAAAATATGACTTGCTACTAAATGCAATTTTGAGAACTCTGTTCTCCAAAGAGAAATTACTACATGTATCATAAGAACACATTTATATCTTACAATATATGTTATAATTTATATTCAGTATATCCTTGAGGGTGGTATTATGTTGAGAATTCTGCTCAGTTTCAAAAAATACATAATAATTATAACTTATAATTTACTTTTCTTTATAATAATGCATGGAGGTGGATTATTTTATTTCAAGACTATACTACCCTTTTGTTAGTTATGATGCAATATACATTTTGATAGTTCTTTTAGGTGGTAAAATAGAATATTTTAAATTGTTCCAAATGTAGCTAAATTTTACATTCTTTTTTTTCAAATGACTTCATTAATATCAACAAAGGAGTATATCTGGAAAAAAGTGTATCTTGAATCTTTCCTATAAAATATTCAGTGTTTTTTCTTTAAGCTGGAATGTACATTTCAACTCACGTATTTCAGAGAAAAACTAAAAAAATAAGTCTTGTTAAGTCCTTCCTCAACATTTTTTCTTGTCCTGTAAGTTCTCTAGAGGTAGGAGAAGAGAGGATGAATTCAATAAATATTTAGAAGGCAAAATCAGAAAGATCTGTGTTTGGCTGCATATGAAGGATGGAGGGGCAAAGAGAAAGGGTTCAAAGCTATTTCCGGGTTTCAATGAGCTGGGTGAAAAGTACCACCACCCAGTAAGACACAAACAAAGCCTGGGTTGAGGGCAGCTGGCGTCTGGAGAAGCAGCAGCGCTTGGGGAGGCCGCAGTGGTTCTTACTTGGCCTTTTCACTCACTCTTCTTCTGATCCCTCACCACCACGTGACTCTGTTCTCCTGCATTTCCCTGTCAGTGGCTTAATTTCCTTGTCACCAGTAAGTTCTACCATCAAGTCCCGATTTCCTTACCAGTCCTAATTAGTGACGGCTGTTTTTAACACACCCCCGTGTGAACGGCAGGAAGTTAGGTTGAATTCTCCTCCTGCCGCTGCCCAGCGCACATTTTCATTCGTCCTCTCTGACTCTGAAGTGGATGCTACCATGGTCTCTCTCCCTGCAGTCACTTCTTTCTTCTAGTTCCCCTTAAAGCCTCTCTTTCCTCTATTTCTCCTACTAATATCCTTATAGATTTGCCTAAAGGGGGAAAAAAATCAACTTTCTGCTTTGGACTTACATCTTCTGTTTATTTTTCGAACAGTCCATCCCTAAGGGCTTTCTCCGCCGTCATCCAGAAGTACTGACTTTTTATTCTTTAAGAAATCTGTGTGGCGCCGCTGTTCATTCTGAGAATGTAGGTAGCCCTCCAGTTACACAAAGAACAGGGAGCGAGAGCTACCGAGTGAGGAAAGTGTGTGAGTAGGCTGATGGCTCTGGCTCCTACGGTTAGAAAGCGGTGCGCACAGATGCAGGGACGGAGCTGGAGATACAGACATATACGTGTCTGTTACTGAAAGTTAAAGACAGTAAATAGAAGTTACTAACCACCTTTCTCAGTACCCTCTGTATTTCCTATGGTATGGAAGCAGCACAGCTGGTAACGACACAGATTCACAACCCTCCTTCCCGAGACCAGACCGTGACTGCGGACATGGCCCGGGCCCAGCAGAACCTCTAACTGAGCAGCTCCAGGGACAACCCCGCCCCCGCCCCCCAGCCCGTCTGAAGCGCTACGACTGTAACTAACACAGTTCTGGAAGCTGCACTGTCTACTTCCCCTCAGGTCGAACTGCTGCATTCAGGGCTCCACGAACCCGGAGCCCGGAAGCCTGGCCACTCCACGCTGTCATCTCCGAGCCGAGAACACGACGGTCTGCTCGCTGCTCTGAAACCTCCACTCCCGCGTCGTATAGGAGGCCTCAAAAACATTGCCCTTCACTTGCCAGGGAGCCTTCCACTTCCTTCAGTTTGTTAAATCTTGCTTTTAAACCTCGGTGTCTCCTGTGAGAACAGAGTGTCTGCCGGCTTTTCAGGGCTGACGAGTGGCTCTGCGCTCTGCCTCTGTCCACCGCGCCGCCCAGCGCGTGGCCCCTGCAGTCACTGTGGAACCTCCCGCCGTCTCCTCTTCTGCGCCCTCCGCAGGCGCCTCGGCCCCCTCTGCCCAGATGAGAGGGGTTTCTCTCATCTGACTTGTCGCCTTCTTACAGCTCCCCCACAGCAACCCGCCGTTCTCAGGACAAGGCCCACGCTCCTGGACACTCCCTCCCACGCTGCGTACGTACAGTTGAGACTCTGCTCACCTCTCTAGCTTAGGTCCAACCGCCCTCAGCGGCCACACCCCACTTTCCAAACGGCCTCTGTCCTCTTTGTTGACACGCCTGCGGCTGGTCTGCACTTCATCCTTCCGGACCCAACCAACCTCCATGCCTCTGCTTCTCCCCGGACGCTCTGCGACGCTCTCCCGAATGGCCTTCCTCAGTAAACACCTTTAACTGGTCGCCGTGTGCAGAGCCCTGCCGCACCTGCAAGCGGCTTCTCCGCTCGGGACGCCGGCACCCTTGCAGGCGGCTCAAGTGGTGACTCCTCTCCCCACTGCCACGCTCATCCCAGACCTTTGCTCTTCCAACCTCTTGCAGAAACCTGTTACTCCGAGGCTGATGCCGTCGAGCTGACCACCTTCGACTTTCTTCCTGGTCACCTACCTAGCTCCCTCTCTTTAGCCTTCCATCGCCGGAGGCCTGAGCGCCTGGTCCATCGTCCAGCACACAGGACCACACTCTATTCTCAGACCTGGGGTCACCTCTGTCACATTCACACTACCACTTACTCTGCTCCAGCCGGCCGATTCCACGACCGCACCCGAGGCCGAGCTCACCTGCAGCGGCTTCTGCTCCGAACCGGAGCGCAGACCCCGGCTCTGCGTGCACGGTGGGCCCCGCTCCTGGGTTCCCAGCTCACCTGCTCCCACCCTCACTGGCCGCTCTCTCCTGAATTCCCACTTTCTTTCCATCGCTCTTCCCATCTTACTTTTTTCTCTCCAAGGCTTGTTACTTAAAGACTCTCGTGTTTTTAAGTAAAACTGCTGCCCTCGACACCGTTAACCCCCTAGCCCACTTTTCTTCCCTGTGTTTGCCTAGTAACACCCTAACCGCATGCTTCTGTGTACTTCCTGGCCGGCCCGCGGCCGGGGGAGAACCAGCTGGTGGCCACTTCAAACCTCCTACTTTCTCCACACCCTCCACTTTACGAAGGAATCAGGGCCACCCTCCAAACCCGCCTCAACTTCTCAGCCCTGCTCTGCAAACATGTGCGGTAAACACCCGCACATCACCCCTCCCCACGCGGTACAACGCAAAGCTCCCGGCTGAGGGGCGCGCCCTCCACCGAGCTCTGCACACACCCCGCCCCCTCACAGACGTGCGCTCAAAGCCCTTCGTGCAACACAGACCGCCAGGACCGGCCTCCAGCTCACACCCGCCCCGCCCCGCACCACCGTCCTCCACGCTCTGCAATCTGCCCCCAGAACCCGTCCCAGCACCGCCCCTGCCCTTGCTGACGCGCGGGAGCACCTCCCCACCGCCAGTCCTAACCACGTTCTGACCCCCTTCCTTCACGGGCCCTGCACACTGATGCTCCCTCCCTCCCAGGCTCCCGAGATTCCCTCTCCCGCTCTGATGCCTCTGCCTCCTCTCCTGCACGGCACCTCCTCCTCCTCTGCTCCCGTGAATGCTGGTGTCCTCTGCGTTATCTCTGAGGCTTTGTCTTCTTACTTTAGAATAATCACTTTACTTATTTATCTGGCTGCACCCCTCGGCATGCAGAACTTCCCTGCCCAGGGATCAAACCCGCACCCCCTGCAGTGGAAGCACAGAGTCTTAACCACCAGACTGCCAGGGAAGTCCTTTCTCTTCTTCTTCTTCTTTCTTTAAAAAATATTTATTTATTTGGCTGCGTCGGGTCTTAGTTGCAGCACTCGGGATCTTTTGTTGCAGCGTGCAGGCTCTTAGTTGCGGTGCGTGGGCTTAGCTGCCCTGCAGCATATGGAATCTTAGTTCCACAACCAGGCATCGAACCCGAGTCCCTTGCATTGGAAGGCGGATTCTTAACCACTGGACCACCAGGGAAGTCCCAAATCCTTTCTCTTCTCTTTTTTTTCTTTAATAAATAAATAAATAAATTTATGTATGTATGTATTTATTTATGGCTGCATTGGGTCTTCGTTGCTACACGCGGGCTTTCTCTAGTTGTGGCGAGCGGGGGCTACTCTTTGTTGTGGTGTGCAGGCTTTTCACTGTGGTGGCTTCTTTTGTTGCAGAGCATGGGCTCTAGGTGCACGGGCTTCAGTAGTTGCAGCACGCAGGCTCAGTAGTTGTAGCACACGGGCTTAGTTGCTCCGCAGCATGTGGGATCCTAGTTCCCGGACCAATTGAACCCGCGCCCCCTGCACTGGCAGGCGGATTCCAAACCATTGCACCACCAAGGAAGCCCATCTCGCCTTATTCTTTTTTTTCTCTTTTTTTTTTCTCTCCTTATTCTTGATGCTCTGCCTCACCCTTCTCTCCAAGCTTACTGAAATCAATGTTTAAATAATTTTTCTGTGATTGCTCAAAGAGTTTAAGAAAAAGTTGCTTCAAATGTAATGAGTATTTTATTATGATTTAAAAACATCTATTAAATAACACACTGTTATAACATTCTCTCTGCAGATTCTCTAATGTATGTTCTTCAATATGCAGCTGCAAACCTCATAACTTAATTCCTTAATAATACTTTGGTTAAATAAAACACAAGTAAAACATAAAAATTACCTTTATCGCCAAGGTCTCTAAAAAAAGTTGATCCACAACCAGCTCTTTTGATTCCTGCCAGTACGTCCTCAATATCCTTTGAATAAACATATTAAAATCTTTCAATTTAACTTATAATAGTTAATTTTCTATCTTAAAAAAAAAGAAAAAGAAAAAAGACCTTCACCTCCATTGCTTACCTTATTTGTCAGCCTCTTGACTAAAGTTTTACCTATAGCAAAGAAGAAATATTATTTAGTACCCATATACCTTGGTAAAATTCAACTTCCATTAAGAAGAAAATCACTTAAAAGAAAAAGCAAATAACTAAATATTTATAAAAAATAGAAGTCTGGCAGTTTTAGCTCATATCTTTAAACAGAAGTTATGAGCCAGAGAATTCTAAGTGTAAACATAAACACTGTAGTTCTTTGTAAGACCTATGTTCACTTTCACTCACTCCCTTCCAGAAATATGGAACCTTCTAACCATCCCTCACTCATTGCAGCTAAGAGAAATAAGTTTGTGCCAAACATTATTTCTTTCTTTACATGATTATTAAAATCTGTCTCCTTTTGCTTTCATTGACTAAAAAAATACACATTCATCTTTCAGAAAGCTACCTTTTTAACCCTGAAAAGTTCTTAAGGTCACAGCTCTGCAGTCAGATCTAAAGGCTGGTCAGGGGCTTCCCTGGTGGCGCAGTGGTTAAGAATCCGCCTGCCAATGCAGGGGACACGGGTTCAAGCCCTGGTATGGGAAGATCCCACATGCCGTGGAGCAACTAAGCCCGCGAGCCACAATTACTGAGCCTGCGCTCTAGAGCCTGCGAGCCACAACTACTCAGCTCGTGTGCCACAACTACTGAAGCCCGGGTGCCTAGACGCCATGCTCCCCAACAAGAGAAGCCACCGCAATGAGAAGCCCGCTCGCCGCAACTAGAGAAAGCCCGCGTGCAGCAACGAAGACCCAATGCAGCCAAAAATAAATAAATAAATAAATAAATAAATAAATAAATAAATAAATAAATAAATAAAATAAAAGTAAAGGCTGGCCAAGATGGCTGTTCATTCTAAAGTGATGTTACTTTTAACAGTTTCCTACTGGATAATAGATTAAAATTCTTTCAGGCTTTCCACCATCATCTTTAAGCTGACCTCATTTTCCTCTTATCCACTGTAATTCTAAAGCAATCACCTTGCTTCTTTTGTTGAGACTTTTCCTGAAGACAGCCTCAAGCCATTTACACATCTAGAACACTGAAAAATATTTCGTTAATTTTATTTCTTACGTAAGCCATACGCATCACAAACTTCCCTTCTTGCTCTCAAAATTATCCATGAAGTTTGTTCAGTGCAATTACATGGTGTGTGAAAATTCAGGTGACAGGTTGAAAAAAAAGAATACTTTTAGATGTGGCTTTTTGCAGTTTGGGATGCTTAAATTTGGATTATAAATCTACTGGGGACAAATTCTATTATTTACTGTTAATTATCAAGATTTTATTTTTGCTTTAATAATTAAAACATTAATTGTGAACATGACCATATAATTTTTAGAAACATCTATGACCATGTTTGTAAGCTTAGGAGTTACTATTTTGGAAAAATTGTTTGTCACTGATAAACTATTAAGTGTTACCCAATGACAAATAACTCGATTCTAATGTTAGGTGCTATTATAACATGAGATCATCAAATAGATAGAAGTTACCCGGTTATTTCATGTTGACTACCAGTTCTGCCGGATACCTGTATATGTATTTGATTATCAAAAATGGAGAATCCATATACTAAATGAACTTGTCTTGAAAAAATTTTTTTTCAAAATGGAATAATTAGAAAATGATAAAGAAATTACCTTTGCTGATAAAAGGTCTGGGGTACCTCTGTTACAGAAAATTCATTTTTAGGTTTAAAAAAAAAAAGACAAGGCAGAGCTCCTAGGAAAACACCTTGTCTTTCTTACTTCCTTTCTCCTAAGTCAATAAACATTTCTCTGAGTAACAGAGGAGACTGTGGTGTTTCCAACCCAGAACCCTCTGCTGGGGTTTCTTAGTGCCTCTCACCCAGGCTGCCTGGTTTTAGACCACTCGTTTATGGGCTCCCCAAGGAGAGAGACCAAGTATCAGATTTAAGAGGGGTGCGGTCTGGTCGGCTACACGAGGGGCATGACCTTTGTCCATCTGACAACAGTAACAACACAAAGACACATTAAATATACTTAAATATATGTATTCATTTTTGCCAGTCCTCTCCCCCCTACTTTTTAAAAAATTGAGGTAGAGTTGATGTCCAATATTAGTCTCAGACATAAAACATAGTGATTAATAATTTTGATAGGTTATACTCCATTTATAGTTATTGTAAGATACTGGTCATATTCCCTGTGCTGTAGCAGGGGTCCCCAAACCCCGGGCTGCGGACCGGCATTGGCCCCGCGGCCTGTGAGGAACCAGGCCACACGGCAGGATGTGAGTGGCGGCTGAGGGAGTGAAGCTTCATCTACTCCCCCATCGCTCACATCACCGCCTGAACCATTCCCCCCCTCCCCCACACCGTCCCGGTCCGCGGAAAAACTGTCTTCCAGGAAACCGGTCCCTGGTGCCAAAAGGGCTGGGGACCGCTGCTGTAGAGTATATCCTTGTAGCTTATTTTACACAGAGTAGTTTGTATCTCTTAATCCCCTATCCCTATATTGCCCCTCTCCTTCTTCTCTTTCCCCACTGGTTTTCTCTGTATCTGTGAGTCTGTCTCTTTTTTGTTATATTCATTTGTTGTATTGTTTAGATTCCACATATATGTGATAACATAGTGTTTGCTTTTCTCTGTCTGACTTGCTTCACTTAGCATAATGCCCTCTGGGTCCATCTATATTGCTGCAAACGGAAAAAATTCATTCTCTTTTATGGCTGAGTACTATTCCACTGTATGTATACACCACATCATCTTTATCCATTCATCTATTGATGGACACCTGGGTTGCTTCCATATCTTGGCAATTGTAAATAGTGCTGCTATGAACATCTGGATGCATGTATCTTTTCAAATGTTTTCTTTGGATACATACCGAGGAGTGGAATTGCTGGATCATATGGTAGTTCTATTTTTATTTTTTTGAGGAACCTCTATACGGTCTTCCACAGTGTCTGCATCAATTTACATTCCCACCAACAGTGTAGGAGGGTTCCCTTTTCTCCATATCCTCGCCAACATTTGTTACTTGTGTCCTTTTTGAGGACGGCCACTCTGACTGGTGTGAGGTGATACCTCACTGTAGTTTTGGTTTGCATTTCTCTGGTGATTAGCAATGTTAAGCATCTTTTCATGTGCCTGTTGGCCACCTGTATGTCTTCTCTGGAAAAATGTCTATTCAGGTCTCCTGCCCATCTTTTAATTGTGTCTTTTGTTTTCTTGAGATTGAGTTGAATGAGCTGTTTATGTATTTTGGATATTAACCCCTAATCAGCCACATTATTTGTAAATATTTTCACACACATAAGAAATGCATTCTTATTGTTTTCATAGCTATTTCATATACATTTATGCTGTCATATAAAAATAACAGAATGGGAAAAACTTAACAGCAAAAAAGGCAGATCTAGAGTTGAGGATGCCTTGCTTCACTGTGCTAGTTATGAAAGGATGGAAAATACATTGTAGCTTTTCTCGGTAAGGGAAGGGATAAATCTTCAACACTATGATGGAATTTTGGCTCAAGAAGTAGAGTGTTTTAAAAGGTCTCCACCTACTCTGGAGATTCCACCACGTGGTTTTCACTGTTTACAAAGGATTTCTGAAGTTAAAAACCAGGAACAAGCACATCTTGTTACAGGCAAACAGCCATTTTAATACTTAAAGTAAGTAAAACTGCAACAATACATATTAAGTGTTGTTATAGGTCAAATAAATCTTTGCCTGTAGCCAAAATAAAGTTATTTGATAACCATAACTATAAAAACATTGCTAATAGTATCTAATTCAACTTCATTTTGCTAGAGATAAGTGGACTTTTGACACATAAAAATCACACAGTAGAGACATTTACATCATTTCGCGTCTTGCATAAATACATGGAACAACTTAGCATCAATATTAGAATTGGTATAAGAGCTGATTACACACTTGCTTGAATTCAGTCTCAGCTATGATGGAAATCAAGGCAGAAAATAGCACATTAGCAAAGCGACTGAGCTCCCGAATATCACTAATAAAAGTGATAACTGGAGGAAAAAAAGGAAGGCAAATTTCAGTGGTGCTATTTTCTTTCAACAAAGCATATGGCTTGTTTATTTTGCTGGAATATTTAAATAGTGAGAGCCAGAGATGACCTCTGGTTGGCATTTCTTCTAGAGGAAGACAAATGTGATGCCCTAAAATGCCTAAAACTGGCCTCCTTGCCAACTTTGATAAGTCAGTCGTTTCTTGAAATACATTTACATCATTTTGTTTTTTTTTTTGGTACGCGGGCCTCTCACTGCTGTGGCCTCTCCCGTTGCGGAGCACAGGCTCCGGACGCGCAGGCTCAGCGGCCATGGTTCATGGGCCCAGCCGCTCCGCGGCATGTGGGATCTTCCCGGACCGGGGCACGAACCCATGTCCCCTGCATTGGCAGGCAGACTCTCAACCACTGCACCACCAGGGAAGCCCCAATGGTGCTTTTTGAAGAAACAGAAAAGGCCATCCTAAAATTCATATGGAATTTCAAGAGACCTTGAATAGCTAAAAGAATCTTGAAAAAGAAGAACAAAGTTGGAGGATTCAGACTTCCTCATTTCAAACCCTAATACAAAGCTCCAGTAATCAGGCCTGTGTGGTACTAGCAAAGGATACACATACAGAACAAAACAGAATTGAGAGTTTGGAAATAAACCTATACATTTATACTCAGTTGGATATTGACAAGGAAGCCAGGAAAATTCAATGGGGGAAACAACACTCTTTTCAACAAATGAATAATCAGATCATTAGATAATAGATAAAAATAATTAGATAATAAATAATAAACAGATAGAGAGCCACATGCAAAAGAATGAAGTTGCACCCTTTTACTTTACACCACTTACAAAAATTAACTTAAAATGGATCAAAGACCTAACCTCAATAGTTAAAACTATAAAACAGGGGCAAATCTTTATGACTTTGTATTTGGCAATATTTTCTCAACTATGACACTAAAAATATAGTCAACAAAAGTAAAACAAATACATATGACTTCATCAAAATTAAAAACTTTTGTGTATCAAAGGACACTATGAAGAGAGTGAAATGATAATCCACGGAATCAGAGAAAAATGGAATTTGCCCATTTCATCTAAGTTATTTGCATACAGTTGTTCATTGTGTTCCTTTATGATCCTTCATGATCCTTTTGACTTCTGTTAAGGTTGTTAGTAATGCTCCCTCTTTCACCGTTGTCTAATAGTTTTGAGTTTTCTCTTTTTTTTTCCTTGGTCAATTTAGCTAAAGTTTTTTCAACTTTTGACACCTCTTTTCAAAGGAACAGATTTTAGTTTCATTGATTTTCCTCTACTTTTTCTAGCCTCTATTTTCTTTATCTATCATCTTTGTTATTTCCTTTCTTTTGCTTGCTTTAGGTTTAGTTTGCTCTTCTTTTTCCAGTGCCTTAAGATGACAGGTTAGGTTACTGCTTTGAGACCTTTTTCTTTATTAATACAGGTATTTACAGTTGTAAACTGCCCTCTAAGCACTCTTTTAGCTGCATTCTATAACTTTTGATGTATTATGTCTTCATTTTCATTCATCTCAAAGTATTTTCTTTTTCTTTCTTTTTTAAGAAATTCAAGTATAGTTGATTTACAATGTTGTGTTAGTTTCAGGTGCACAGCAAAGTGATTCAGTTATACATATATACATCTGTTCTTTTTCAGATTCTTTTCCCTTATAGGTTAATACAAAATATTGAGTATAGTTCCCTGTGCTATACAGTAGATCCCTGTTGGTTATTTATTTTATATATAGTAGTGTGTATATGTTAATCTAAAACTCCTAATTTATCCCTCCCCTCCATTTTCCCCTCTGGTAAAGTTTGTTTTCTATGTCTGTGGGTCTATTTCTGTTTTGTACGTAAGTTCATTTGTATTTTTTTTTTGGTTCCATCTATAAGTGGTATCATATGACACTTGTCTTTGTCTGGCTTACTTCACTTAGTATGATAATCTCTAGGTCCATCCATGTTGCTGCAAATGGCATTATTTCCTTCTTTTTTATGGCTAAGGCTCCACTGTATATATAGACCACATCTTTATCCATTCATCTGTGGATGGACACTTGGGTTGCTGCCATGTCTTGGCTGTTGTATACAGTGCTGCTATGAACATTGGAGTGCATGTATCTTTTCGAATTAGAGTTTTCTCCAGATGTATGCCCAGCAGTGGAATTGCTGGATCATATGGTAACTCTATTTTCAGTTTTCTGAGGAACCTCCCTACTGTTCTCCATAGTGGCTGCACCAATTTACATTCCCACCAACAGTGCCAAAGGGTTCCCTTTTCTCCACACCCTCGCCAGCATTTATTGTTTGTAGATTTTTTTGTGTGTGTGGTACCTGGGCCTCTCACTGTTGTGGCCTCTCCCGTTGCGGAACACAGGCTCCGGACGCGCAGGCTCAGCCGCCATGGCTCATGGGCCTAGCCGCTCTGCGGCATGTGGGATCTTCCCGGACTGGGGCGCGAACCCGTGTCCCCTGCATTGGCAGGCGGACTCTCAACCACTGTGCCACCAGGGAAGCCCTGTTTGTAGATTTTTTGATGATGGCCATTCTGACTGGTGTGAGGTGATACCTCATTGTAGTTTTGATTTGCATTTCTCTAATGATTAGTGATGCTGAGCATCTTTTCATGTGTTTGTTGGCAATCTATATATCTTCTTTGGAGAAATGTCTATGTAGATCTTCTGCCCATTTTTTGATTGGGTTGTTTGTTTTTTTGATATTGAGCTGCATGAGCTGCTTGTATATTTTGGAGATTAATTCCTTGTCAGTCATATTGTTTGCAAATATTTTCTCTCATTCTGTAGGTTGTCTTTTTGTTTTGTTTATGGTTTCCTTTGCTGTGCAAAAGCTATTAAGTTTAATTATGTCCCATTTGTTTATTTTTGTTTTTATTTCCATTACTCTAGGAGACAAATCCAAAAAGATATTGCTGTGATTTATGTCAAAGAGTGTTCTGCCTACATTTTCCTCTAGGAATTTCATAGTATCAATCCCACATTTAGGCCTTTTGAGTTTATTTTTGTATTCATCCTGCTTGGTATTCTGTGAGTTTCTTGAACCTGTGGTTTGGTGTTTGTTAACAATTTTGGAAAATTCTCAGCTGTTAGTACTACAAATATTTCTTCTGTTCTTTCTTCTCTTTCTGGTATTGCCATTATGGGCATGTTACACTTTTTGAATTATACCACAGTTTCTGAGTATTGTTTTTTCCAGTCTTTCTTCTTTTCAGTTTGGGAAGTTCTGACTGACATACCTTCAAGATCACCAATTATTTTCTGGGCCCAGAGGATTATCCTGATGAGACCATCAAAGGCATTCTTCATCTCTGTTACAGAGTTTTTTATTTCTAACATTTCCTTTTGACTCTAAGAGTTCCCCTATCTCGGTTTACATTACCCATCTGATATTATATGTTGCGGACTCTTTCTTTTAGAGTCCTCAGTATATCATGGTTATTCAGAATTCCTGGTCTGACAATTCCAAAATATCTGCTATACTTGAATCAGGTTCTGATGTTTGCTTTTGCCTCTTCAGATGACGCTTTTCGCCGTTTAGCATGCCACTTGATTTTACTGTTGAGAGCCAGATATGATGTGCTGGGTAAACATTACTGCAGTAAACAGGCCTTTGGTGTGAGGTTCTATGTTTACTTGGCTAGCATTAGGCTGTGTTCACTGTTTGCTGTAGTTGTAAATGTCAGCAGCTAAAATTTCCTAATGTCCAGGTTTGTCTCCTCTGCTGTGTTTTTGTCTCCCTAGAGCCTTCTTAAGTAAGGTCTGAGAGGCATAGTTCTTTCAGCTGTATCCGTGTGCTATATAGGAGCCCTACTGATGGTGTGTGGTGACGTGTGGGGAGATCCTATGATGGGTCTCAGTCTGTTAGTGAGCCCGTGTCCCTAGGCTGTGATCTTCGCAAGTGCTTTCAGTTTTTTGTTTTTGTTTTTCCCCCTTAAGTGAGGCAGGAAGGGTATATGGGGCTGGAGTTGGGTTCTTCCATTTCCCCAGGTTGGTTAGGCTGTGGGTTAGACTTGGGTAACACAGCTTCCTTTTTGTGCAGGGCTTTGTTAAGGAGAACAGAATGCTCTGGGAATTTCAAAATGGCTACTTTTCTCCTCCCCTTGAGGGGAAGCAGGAGAGGATTTTTCTCAGACCTTCACTGTGAGGACTGGTGGGGCCCTCATGGTGGATTTTCACAAATTTTTATCTCTGAAGGTAGCCCATGCTCAGGCTCTAGCAACTCCTGAAACACTCCTGCCAGATGGTGGCTCCAGCGGTGGCTTCTCTCTGTGTCTACCTTCTCCAGTTTTTGCTCTGTGTGCCCTGTGGTCTCAATTCTCTCATGGATATGAGAAGAGCTGTTGATTTTCAATCTTTCAGCTTCTTTTGTGCTGTGAGAACAGGAGTGACAACGTCCAATCTTTTTATATGTTGAAGAGGCTAAACTACTTTTTTTAAAAAATAAGTTTATTTATTTATTTGTTTTTATTTTTGGCTGCGTTGGGTCTTTGTTGCTGCGCGCGGGCTTTCTCTAGTTGCTGAGAGTGGCGGCTACTCTGTCGCGGTGCGCAGACTTCTCATTGCTGTGGCTTCTCTTGTTGCAGAGCACGGGCTCTAGGCATGTGGGCTCCAGTAGTTGTGGCACATGGGCTCAGTAGTTGTGGCTCGTGGGCTCTAGCACGCAGGCTCAGTAGCTGTGGCACATGGGTTTATCTGCACCACGGCATGTGGGATCTTCCCAGCCCAGGGATCGAACCCATATCCCCTGCATTGGCAGGCAGATTCTTAACCACTGCACCATCAAGGAAGCCCTAAACTATTTTTTAAAAGAAAAATTTTTGTATCTCTCCAATTATTTACTTAGACTAATTTTCTAGGAAGAAACTTATTACATCAAAATAAGTAAATATTTTCAAGGTTTCTGATATATACTGTTAAGCTTCCCTCCAAAACAGTGTGAAAGCTAATAAAGGGAGACGTTACTGTAAGGGAGTTGGGAGGCCAGGAGGGCAGCGCTCGTGCACACACCTCCAGTGCTCAATGCGACCCCCAGTGAGACACACCATGCATCTCCAGCAAGAGGGAGAAACATGTGCTCCTTGCCGGGCAATGAAAAGCCACTACTTCAAACTCCCACTTCCGTCCAGTGCACCTTTCATTTATAACAGCCCCTCCCAATTTCCCCTTCTCTTTTATGAAAGAGTTTTCAGTCCTTTGCTTTAAGGGACTTGCACGTGGTTTGTCACTGATGCACGTTCTGAACTGCAATTCTTTGCTCCTCCCAAATAAACCGTTTTGCTGGTAAAATAACTGGTTGTTTTAGCGTTTTAGATTAACAGAAGGTGTACCAAAATAACCTAAATATATTTTTACCACCTTATTTTCCTTCTCATAAACCTTCACTGATCCCTCACTGGTTCAAGATGACGTCCCCTTATCTCCACCAAATACACATTTCTCTGGTGGTTGCACAGGGTCACCCAAATCCTCTGTACATTTGGCCCTTATTGTTTTTCAATTTGATCTCTCACTACCCCCCAACGCCATGCTTTGGTGCTAGTGATTGGTGAACTTACTGTCCCTAGAACACATCATGATCATTCGTTTTTGCTCAAGCCATCCCTCAGTATCAGTAATGTCTTCCCAAATTCAGTCTACACTTCTTCCAGCTCACCTTGCCCTGTCCCATTCCACCTGTTCCATATGCAGCTATCCACAGGGCAAGACTGTTGGCACACTTTGAAAGGTGTCAGGAAGCCAAGAACTTTTCAAAGAACACTTCTGCAATATAGGGCACAGAGGACGAGGCCATGTCTACTCTCTGCAAAGTGAAAGGGACTGATTTAGATAAATAAAACTAAGAATTTCTGATGATTTGGGAAAACTGGGAGTAGACAGTTTATGGAATAAAATTATTTAATTATAGCTTTTGGATTTTTGCTTCTCATTCTATTTTTTCAGGCTTTTTTTTAAACCAGTGGCATCATGACTCCATTGTATGACCCTCCTTTTTTTTAGTTCTGAGCAAAACTTTAATATTGAGAAAACTAGGTTTTTTCAAGTAATCAAAGACCTGGTGATAAAGATAACACGAAGCACAGGAAATTATTTTGATAAAACACAAAATTGTTACTTTCTGGGCAGATTACTTAAAAACGGAAACCTTTCACAATAGCTTATCAAGAGCAGACCATTAGTCCAATGAAGCTTTCTCTTTTTAGCAGATGAAAGAAAATTAAGTTTTAGTTTTATATAAGTACAGTATAGGTATTAAAGCTTATTTTAAAAATTGTTATAATAATAATTCAATTTTTAGCCAGTTTGACCACACAAAATTCCTGTTTTCTCTCCCTCTTTGTCTCCCTCTCTCTCTCTTCAACCTTTTTTTTTTTTTTTTTTGGTATTCCAAGCATTGTTCCTTATAATATTTCAACTTTTTGCATTGATTAAAATACAATCTGAGACAGAGTAAAACTGTGTTCAACAAGTTCCAGAAATACATATAGTATCCATACATATGAAAAGACCCACCTCAATAAAACAAAATAATATTTAATATTTCAAACATTCAGAAGCATATGAATACATTAGAAAAGGTCTTTAAAAGCTACATAATAAACCAGTAGTTAACTCAGGAGAGGGATCTAGGTTTGAGTAAGGTCAAAGGTGAATTTTTAATTTCTGTTATTTTTTTCAAAGATCAAATATATATATATATATATTTTTAGACAGTAAACATGGTCTATTTTTGCTTCTTTCCAATAGAATACATTTGATCACATTTTTTTTATACAGCAGGTTCTTATCAGTCATCCATTCTATCCACATCAGTGTATACATGTCAATCCCAATCACCCAGTTCATCCCACCACCACCTCACCCACTGTGTGACCCTCCTAATTGCTCTAACCTAGTTTCTTTTTTTTGCCCAATTTAAAACATCAACACCACCAAAACATAACATCTTGGATGAATTAGTTACCCTATTAAGAACTTATTTAGTGACATTTAAAAACTTACCTATTATTTTCCTCTCTTTAGGATACTTTTTTTTTTTTTTTTTTTTTTTGCGGTACACAGGCCTCTCACTGCTGTGGCCTCTCCCGTTGCGGAGCACAGGCTCCGGACGCGCAGGCTCAGCATCCATGGTTCACGGGCCCAGCCACTCTGCGGCATGTGGGATCTTCCCGGATCGGGGCATGAACCCGTGTCCCCTGCATCGGCAGGCGGACTCTCAACCACTGCACCACCAGGGAAGCCCTTTTCCTCTTTTTAGAAAAACCCACATACAAAGCAACTATTTCTTAGATAAATAAATAAATAAAAGTTTAGTCTCACAAGGGTTGAAAGTCTAAATAATTAAGTAAACGCATGGTACAAAGAATGATGATAATTAAAATGAAGAAAAGCTGTTACCAATTCTATAAAACAGAGGTTTTTCAGCCCTAATATTTGATTTTTTTAACTTAAAAAATAAAAACACAACTTACGTTCGATTTGGTCAAACATTACTGAGAAGAGGAAGTCCCGTGGTGTCATGTAATACTCTCCCCCGTGTTCCAGTGAGGAAAACTGCATGAAGCGCTGTTTACGAGGAGACGGTTTCCCTTTCATCTCTCCAGAGTCCACACTTTTCTAAAAGAAAAAAGAAATTGCAATTTCAGGTTTTTTTCAGTATCATTCCCCAACTTAGCTACTTCTACAATAATCTTTAAAGAGTAACTTTAGTGTTTAGGTATAACAACCTCCAAACTTTGAAGTCATTTACTGAACAGATATTTACTGAGTGCACAGGCACTGAAAACAGAGCAGTGATGAGGCTAACCTGAGGAACCTGCATTCCCAAACAGGAGAATGACAATTAATGAATAAATGTATAAAATAATATAAGACACTAAGAAGTGCCATGAAGAGATATAAAGCAGGATAAGAAAGTGATTAGTAACATTTTGGGGCTTCCCTGGTGGCACAGTGGTTAAGAATCCGCCTGCCAATGCAGGGGACACGGGTTCGAGTCCTGACCCGGGAAGATCCCACATGCCGCGGAGCAACTAAGCCCGTGCGCCACAACTACTGAATCTGAGCTCTAGAGCCCTCGAGCCACAACTACGGAGCCCGTGTGCCACAACTACTGAAGCCCGCACGCCTAGAGCCCGTGCTCCACAACAAGAGAAGCCACTGCAATGAGAAGCCCGCGCACTGCAACGAAGAGTAGCCTCCACTCGCCGCAACTAGAGAAAGCCCGCGCACAGCAACAAAGACCCAACGGAGGCAAAAATAAATAAATAAAATAAATAATTTTTTTTAAAAAGTAATATTTCAATGGGATGGACAAGGAGAGCCTTTCCGAACAGGTGACATTCAACGAGACTAAATGAGGCAGGCCTTGCGGGCTTGGGCTCTGGAGGGAGAGCATTCCAAGGAGGAGGTAAAGACCATGGGACGGGAACAAGCGTGGTGTGCTCAAGGGTGGTATGGCGGAAGAGAAGCTCAGGGAGACAGGACGGCAGCAGATCATGTAAAGATGAAGTACATCCATTCTGATCAGTGGCCCTGATTTTAGGAATATATTGACATCATGGGTGCACAGTGCTAAGAGAAGAAGAATGGCTAAGATATTGTTACTGTCAGAGTCTGTACCTTAGACAACGGGACCTGGGCCTTGACCCAAATGCTGATAGAGACGATACTGAAATATTTACTGCTAACCTTTCACGGAGTACTTACTATGTGCTAGGCACTGTACTAGTTAAGTACCCTCCGTGGACTATTTAGTTAATCCTCACAGTAACTGAACAGTAGATACTACCGTAGATATGAAAACTACTGTAAAGTAAATGCAGAGCCAGGATAAAAAACCAGGTGTGTCTGACTCAAAAGTGTTTCAATCTCTTAACTACCACAACTATCCTCCTACCCATGGCTAGGCACTGTGCCCTAGGCAGCCTGGAAGAAGACGACATACCAGTCAGCACACGTGCCAAGGTCAAAATAGGAACCTTGACTCAGAACGTGTCATCTGTGAAATCCAAGAGCACACTGGCACTCGGGACCGCTTTCCTGAAGGTAACAAGCTAAATCAGACCACGACATCCTTCCTGGACACATCGCTTCCTTTCCATGCTGACACACAAGTCATGTTCAGTAAGTGCTGAGTGGAGCTGAAATGGGGAAAAACGGCAATTCCGGTTGCTTAAACCTCCAAATTCAAAGCCGTCAACAGCTCCTTTTAGCTGATCTCAGTCCTCTAACCAGTATTAATTCTCTCTCCCCAGTTTGACAACTGGCTTCCTTGAGTGCCTACCAGAATACTGGCCGTATACAGAACACTCAATAATACTGCACTGAGGGTGCCCTGTCTTCTCCAGATCTTGCTTCTTCATGTCTTTCCTTTTCTTTCCCCTTAAATTACTACTATAAAAATAACTCAAGGGGCATGTCTTAATTATATGAGTCCATACTCTTATCTCAGTCATCAGAAAATTGAATTTTATTAATATTTTCTGAACATTTTATACATGAAGTAGATAAATTATCATTTGATATATTATCAAATGGATAGTATTTGTAGGAAAACAGTGGTAAACAAGACAAACAGTAATTCCTACTAGAATGTACTAAGTGCCTTGGCAGTGAATTTACAGAAAGTATACAGATGGGATAGGGAAGGGAGAGGGTTAAGAGTCTTCTCAGTAAATGTCACAGCACTGGCAAAGTCCTAGATACAAGAGTAATACAGTGTATTGAAGAGCTAAAGAAGTTAAACACAGATATATACATTATTAGCTTAAAGAATATTTGTGTTTATTATACTAATGTTAATATATAGTCTATTAGATTTTAAAAGGTAAATAATCTATATAGAAATAGGTATATGAATTTCCAAATCTTTAAATAAATGTTGGTTCTTAAAAAAAATTATTTATTTATTGGCCATGCCACACGGCATCTGGGATCTTAGTTCCCCCACCAGGGATTGAACCCGTGCCCTCTGCAGTGGAAGTGCGGAGTCTTAACCACTGGACCGCCAGGGAAGTCCCAATGCTGGCTCTTTTATATTATCTTGTATCTAAGTTGTTCATGACTAGTTAAAAAAATATCTTTTACCAACCACTTAATCCCTTTTATGCAAACAAACATATTCTTCTTTCTAAACTTCAACCAACTAAAAGGGGCCAATTACTCATTTATCCTCCTCAGGTGCTCTCATAACAGGATGGATCGTTATTCTGTCTCTTTTGGTTTTCATGCTGTCCTCTATCTTGTGGCAATCTTCCTCTTTCCTGGTCCTAACCTATACTGAAAATGACCAACAAGTAAAAACACAAATCTCCCACTCTCTTGCAGCAAGACATGAAAACTATTCCTCCATCTCATGGTTACCACGTTCTATACACTTGTATGCGTCTATAACTTGCATAAGCGTAACATTTCTGAAGATTTTTGAGAAGAGTCAATTATTCTGGGAAGTGTCATTTTATTTTTATTTTAAAAATATTTTTAAACTCTTTACTGAATTTGTTACAATATTGCTTCTGTTTTATGTTTTGGTTATTTGGCCGCAAGGCATGTGGGATCTTAGCTCCCCGACCAGGGACTGAACCTGCACCCCTTGAAATGGAAGGTGAAGTCCCAACCACTGGACCACCAGGGAAGTGCCATTTTAGATAATGGTTGATTGGGTTGCCATCCCTTCCAATTTTGGTTAAATATCCTCCCCAATGAACAAGAAAAGGTAGAGGAGGTGAAACTAAAGCTCCCTTCCCTGGGTTGATTTCTGAGCTTGAAACTGCCATATGAATTGTAGACCATGAATTTAGAAGGTCACTTACAAGCAAATGACCTCCACACTTGCCCACCACCATGATCCTCTACCAGTAGGCGATGTGGCATAAAACTATCTAACGACCCCCTACTAACATCCTTACAACTCAACCTGGTGTCGTACCTTTAATTTCTGCTACTTCATAGTATAAATAAACTTATTCTACTACCCCAAATCCTGCAACTCCCTTTGCCAGCACTAGCAATGTCTCTCCTTTTTCTAATCTTTTCCACCACCTCTCACACTGCTTACTGAGGACACAGCTATCAGTTGGAGGCCATCACCTGTGTAGATACTAATCCCACCATTTCCCTTATGCAATATATAGTGGAAGCCTCCAAGTCACCACTCTTACTACTAGAGTCTTTCCCTTCATCCTAACTTCTACCCGCCGACCTCCCAAGTAAATACGTAATCAAGCATCTACTAGTGTGAGGGCACTCCAGGAAGAGACAGGACACATACTAATCAAAGGGGCAACAGTACAGTAATAAACACTAACAATATAGCTAATGTGAATTAAACACATGCAAGGTAGGGTGCTAAAATCTTTACATACATGGTCTCACTCAACCTTCACAATGACCCCAATAGGAGACTTCATTTTACAAAAGAAGAAACCAAAGCTTGTCAAGGTTAACCAGCTTGCCTGGGTTAACATGGCAGGTCAGCAGATAGCACAGAGGCAACATGACAACATCAGCTCAACCACTACCCTATGCCCGCTCCTCTAAGGATTACATAGACTAGGAAAATAGAGAAACCAGTGTGGGTAATGACAGCTGAGAAAGCTTTCATAAAAAGAGTGGGGTTTAAGTTAGGCTCTAGAGAATAACAAAGAATAGAACTAGAATTAGCCATCCTTAAGACCTGGGCTAAGAGTTCTCCATTTCCTAAATGACATGTATTGTTTCCCTTGTTCAATAAAATTTAAAATAAGTAGGATGTTATGAACACATTTCTTCACTACAGCAAAATTTACGCAGAGGAAAGAAGAGTATTGTTTTGAAATTTCCAGAGCCTTTCTAATTCCAAGTTGATGAACCAACAAATCAATTTTCTTTAAGTCCCCTTTGTCATACAGCAGTTGAATTTTAAAGGACCACAAATTGATGTGTATTATATATTTATGCTTACTTCGCAGAATTTGGAAGATCAATTTGGCATTGTGAATCCTTTGTTTACCTATAAAGTTTATTCTTGCCATACTTCACATGTACGACCCCTATGATCAAAGCTCCGATGGATGGATTTAACATCAAGAATTAACAATGTCTGTCTGCCCCCAACCCTTCCATCCTCTCCCCTGGTGCTCTCCTGCTCACGTGAGCATGCTCTCTCTGCCCACAGCCTCCTGTGTCTCCCCTCCTTCCTGCGCACGTTTCAGGTGGCTTTTTTCTGTTGCTGCTGTTTGCGTTTTCCTTGAACTGACCATATGGTTTCGGGCACTCATTCTTCTCTCTCGTTTCCCCTGTCTCTCTCTCACAGATACGTGTACATGTGGCGTATCTGTGGTCAGTTGTGCTTGGTAAACTGAGTTTGAGTTTGGTTAAGTGCAGGTAGAGGATCAGTGTGGATGCGGAGGATGGGGAGGAATAACCAATTCTGTCTGAGACAACACAAGGGCAGATGCCCAGCTTAGTGCCGTTAGTACTGCTCCATACCAGGCGGTGAAAAGTTCACAAATTCATCTTCAAACATTTAAGAACCTGTTATGTGTCACTGTTCTGCAGATATACAGATGGACACTGTTGAGGTCTCAGCCTTTAAGGAGCTCACAAAAGGTAATACTGGAGAGCAAACAAATAATTCAGAGCACTGGCTCCAAGGTCAAACTACCCTGGATGCAAATTCCAGTTCTGTCACTCACTAGGTATGTGACCTAGGACCAATTATCAGCTGACTCACGAACAGTGAGGAAACAGGGATCAAGCTGCCTGGACTTAAATCCCAGCTCTGTCACTTGGCCAAGTTCGTACTGTGACTTCTCCCTAACTAATCTGTAAAATGAAAAAGACAGTAGTATCTACTTAAAGGGTCTTTTATAAACCGTGTGTTCAATGAAATAATACACATACTACGTGCTCTGGAAGGTCAGCCATTACTATCATGATCATCATAATTTAAACAAATGTTCTAACAGAAATATGTAAAAAATTGTAGGAGAAGGCAGAGAGAGGACCAATTAACTGCCTTGTTAATTGGAAGACTTAACGAAGGCATCCCAGGCCAGGAGAAATGGGACCTGGGCTGCAAACAGTGAGGAGTCGCCAAGACCGGGAGCAACAGTAGAGCAAAGCGCGCTACAGCCAGTCCTGAGGTCTGGGCAGCAGGTCCAGGGGGCAGAGGGTCTCTGGGGGACGTGACCAAAATGGACAGAAGGGGAGAAGGGCAGACACAGTGCACCAGGAAGACCGTCTTGGATGTGGGCATTTTCTTTTAATTCACACAAGAGCCAGCGTAGACGGAAGACACTGGAAGGTACACGGCTGATGCTGCAGGATATCTCATACCATGATTCAGCACTTAGTCTATACATCCAACCAAGATGCTTGGCTTTCCAGTCTCAAAATCCCAGCATATTAGAAACATTACATTACAAATGCTAGAGTCAAGTATACTAATGGCAGAAGGGAGATTTTACAGCCTGAAAGTGAGACGGGAGAGAAAAATTAAACAAGCCAGACCTGGCCACAATAGTCTGGATCAATCTATGTCATGACGACCAACAAAGAGCCACTAGGTCTATTTATGTGATGACGGTCTTCAGTCACTTAGAAATTGCTAATTATGTAGGGAACATTTTGTTAAAAATGTGTAATGTAGCTTAACTGTTTTTAATGTAAATCTTGCATTAAAAAAAGATGTTTTATTACTTACGAGGGTAATTTTAGTTGTCTGGAAGATTCACTTACAGGGCATAACTCACACCCCACTGACGCTGTATAAACTCAGCATTACTCTCTAATCTACTATATATATCCAAAGCACTTTGTAGAATGTATGTTACATAAAAATACCACGGCCACGTTTATATAAACTGAAAATGATCAGAACTGTGAGTAAAAGCACAGTGTCTTTCAGAAAAATACAAGCAGACATAGTTTGGGCTCGTCATAAACACTATTACATGTCATATAAAATTAGACCACAGGATACAAATCTTTTCATCTTCCAACACTGTTAACAGTCACTTTTAAAAAAACTTACTACTAGTGTATTCTTAGTCATGATGAGCTCTCACTTACAGGAAAAGCATCTATACAAATAGACATTCAGTATGCTGACACCTAGGTTTCAGGATGTCAAGAGAAATCTGAATGTCATCTCCTAGGGCTAAATCAATTCCTTTCAAAGATAAAAGGTATCATAAGGCAAACCATAATTTTAAGTAATTTATATAGGATATAAATAAACGTTGCTATGCATGTCTAAAAATCTGTTAAATTCCAGGAGCCGTTTCAAGGGTATGGTGAGAATACCAGCACTGGAGGAACTCGGAACCTCCAGCTTTTATTTTTTAAAAAAATTTAAAAGTATTTATTTATTTATTTAGGCTGCATCGGGTCTTAGTTACAGCACGCGGGATCTTCATTGCAGCACGTGGGATCTTTAGTTGCGGCATGTGGGATTTTTTTTTTTAGTTGCAGAATGCGGACTCTTGGTTGCGGCACGCATGTGGGATCTCGTTCCCCGACCAGGAATTGAACACAGGCCCCGGCACTGGGAGTGTGGAGTCTTACCCACTGGACTACCAGAGAAGTCCTGGAACCTCCAGCTTTTATAGGCTCTGCTACAAAAAACAAGTTTTCTTTTTCCCTTTGGATTTTTGGTTTTCACTCTCAATCTATACGATTATCCACTTGCAAATAAAATTGGGGAAGGTCCTTTCTCTATGCTAAAAAAAGATATAATGTACCTTCCTGAGTTAACTCTTAATACAATCAAAGGGTCATTAAAAACAACAAAAACAAAAAACAAAACCATAAATTGATGAGAAAGCAGTAAGTAAAACTTCTTAAAATCTCCGTCCCCAAACCTGACAAAGAACCAGAATGAAAACCAGAAAATAAGGACAGCCATGCTGATGCTAGCTCCTACCTCCCTCTCTAAACTTGTTCTAGAAAGATCTTCTATTGATAGATACTGATAATGCTGACCCACCTGCATGACAGTACTAGGAATGAAAACTAGTTTCCTTCCCCAGAGTGTGATGGAACGAGAGGACGAGATTCTGGAATCCCTTGCGGATGGGGCAGCCGGGCCTGGGTGTGTGCACTGCACGCCTCCGGGGGCCCCCTCACACTGGGATCGCAGACAGCTGTGGAGCAGATGGCAGGAAGGTGCACTGTGGAAGGTGACTTCCTCTAACCTGCAGGGGTAACGCTGTCACTGAGAGCTCCCAAGTGCAGGGATGTGCAGGCCAGAGCGGACTGTGGGGAGTCCCCCCGGAAACCCCTGTCACTCGCTGCTGTCACTAGAGACCCAGCACATGCCTCTTTCCCCTCCTGCGTCCTGTCAGAGGAGGGCTGGCATCAGCAGAGGATGCCGGGCACGGTTGGGCAGAGGAAAATACTGCGTCCACAGCCACGCTGACCAAAAAGCCAGCAACTATGTCCGAGGGCACTTCTCTAAAGGGGCAGGCACCCCAAACAGGGGGAATTGCAAAGGCCACCCCTGGGGATGCGCTAACCCCCAGCGTGGCAGGAAGGCAGAACGCCCAGAGGAGAGCCAGGACACACCTCGCTCCTCCTCCAGTCCCGCAGGCAGCAGACTGACCCACAGTCCATGGAAACTATGGACATCCTGCTCTGCAGCTAATGTTCTGACGGGAAGGTAAAGAGTGCTCAGTTCAAGATGCAAAGGGGTCAAGCTTATACACTCACACTGTCCTTGGCAAATAACGTCTCTGGCTAGACCATCTGTTTAAAACCTGATGTTGGGCCTGTCCAAATTCTCTGGGAAAATGAAGAGCAATAGGAAACAACAATGAAAATCAAATTCTGAAAGAAAGCAGAAAAAAATCACAGAAAACAAAAGACGTGATCGATGCACTTTAAACATCCGAGAGCAAAGATAAGATGCAAGATGACAGAGGCCTCTGAAAGGGAGACAGCCCAGCCGCACAAGAGGAGTAGACACGAAAGATGCCAGTATGAAACGAGAAGCTCTAAGAAACAGGAAAGACTAGAACCAACACTGCAGAAAATACACAAACTACTGATAGGAAAAAAAACCACATAGAAGGCAGAAGAAAAGCACAGAGAAAAGCATTTAGGGAAAAGAATATCCACATGTGTGACAGACACCAAGGATTCAACATGAAAACTGCTGTACTTCAGGAAGACAGAGAACAAATCAGCAACAGATTTGTTCAAAAACGAGTGGGAAAACCTCACTGAAACCCTCAAAGACCTGAATTCACTACCCTATCTGCCACTGCCCTATGTGAATATACTCAGGTTTGAATAATCCTAGAAGACCTCGGGGGAGATTGGTCAGTTTTAGTTCTTTCAGAAAACCTAAATAAGGCAGACGTTAGAAAATCTAAGTAAGGTTAGAACTATGATGCCCTTATTGCTGGATTCAACCTCTTAAAAGCAGTTCTCAGAGAAGATAGTACAAAAAAATGACACAGTAAATGATTAAGCAAGATGTAGTTCTAAGATAATGCTTAAAAGACACACATCACCCTTGTATACTAAGTGAGGAAATGAAAGCAGTGTGAGGGGGTAACATTCTCAAGCTATTCAACCCGAAAGGCTGGGGAGAAATTTTTTTGCCCCTCTTCACTCCAACTTATTTATTGCAGTGCAGGAGAACTATTCCAGTAGGAATGGACTAAACGGTACCAATCTTAATGTTTACCTGAAGGAGATATCCTAAGTTACTTGGACTCAACCCTGTCGGCCTCGGGAAGAGGAGGAGCCTATGCAATGTGCTTGTGGAGATCAAAGCACTGCTGAGGGTCTGCTGGGGGCTCTGCCCCTAAACCTCCCGGGACTGGGTGGAAAGCGATAGGAGCAGGGATGAGTCCGTCCCAGTACCACTAGATTTGCTTCTCAAACCTGCATCTAAAGCTAAATGTATGGGAGAGGAGGGGCAGAATAAAAGCTGGGATTGGAGCTATCCTCAACATGTGAGAACCGTCCATATGGTTCTGGTTAAATGTAAAATGCTCCATGGCTTTCAAGGATTACTCGTAATGCAGTAAAAAATGTGACAAAGGAATTAAGAGCAACGAGTGATATGAACTGGATAAAAGAGATCTTTGAAAGCTGATGACTTCTGTGAAAACATTTCACTAGTTTATTGCCTTTAAAGCAACAGGTGCTTCACCATTCTGTCTCTACTTTTTATCTATGAAGTGACAAATTGGAAAAGTGTTCTGTTCTTTGTTGAACATTCTTTGGTCTCTACATTTCTAATGAAAAAAGTGGGAAAAGAAAAGGCCTTCCTCACAATGCTTTCAGTATATCCAATAGATATACATTGCATCAGGCAAAATGTAGTAAAACCTATTCATTTGGGGTTTTTATTTTGTAATTTGCAGTAATCTGGATAAAATGTAATTGTTTTGTTGTCTTTGAACTTTCTGTGGTGTAATTAAAGAATATCTTTTCTTCTTAAAGAAAACTTAAAAACAACTGGAAATTTTCAGTCATTAGACAGAACTTTTCCATTTCACTCTGAATCAGGGAGTTTTCATTGTACATGAAACAAAATACTACCAGAGTAAATTAGAACTATTCACTGCATAAGCTATGCTTCACGATAAATTCTACAAAATGACAGGGTATTAGTGAGGGAGACAAAAGTCATTCCTGGGAAAACTGGGAGCTCTGGAAACTATTCTCTGTGGCTTCTGGATAGCGTTTCATCTAGTGATGGCCTAGCCTAGACTTCCTTCCAGAGACGGGAAGAAAGCTAGTGGCTTTTCTTAGATGAGCAGAGTAAAATGAAATGACATATGCCTGTCTCTATATATGAATTTAAAAATAGCCCCTAGGACCACAGTAATCCGTCGGAGGAGGAGTGGCCACTGTTAGGGATGCTGATTAGTAAAGAAAGCAGCATCTTCTCTTCCTGTAACAGCTTTCTCTCTCCAGATGAGATCGCTGAGCAGAATACTCACTTCCCTTCCTCCACAACTACTTTTCAGGAGGTACATCATAACTACATACATTTTTGTTTATGTTCTAACCAGAAAGTTTAAATTAGGTTTCAAGTGATTAAAAAAAAGACTAGAGCCCTAACTTAAAATCTCAGTACCTTCCTGAAGCTTTATCAGTATCACTCACTGCAATCACAACTAAGTAAAGCTTCTCCTGAGAAATGACGGAGTTGCTTTAGCCTACTGCCCTACTCGCAAGGGAAATACTACTCTGTGAACTCCTCCTACAACCATTCAATATCAACTTATTTAATAAATATTACATGTCTCCTACGACCAAGCACTGTATAAAGTGACACATGAACAGACACCCCCTTTCTACTGGGGGGAGGCCTAACACAAGTGGGTGAATGCTAGACAGAAGTATGAAAGGAGCACTAAGCATTTAGCAAACGTGAAAGTCCCACAATGATAAATTCCAATCTCTGATAGTTACTTTTACAATATTACTTATCAACCATGAATATTTTGACTTCTTTCTTTTCAAAATGAGAGATATGTACACGTACCCCAATGTTCATAGAAGCACTATTCACAACAGTCAAGACATGGGAGCAACCCAAGTGTCCATCGACAGATGGATGGATAAAGAAGATGTGGTATATATACACAATGGAATATTATTCAGCCATAAAAAAAGAATGAAATAATGCCATTTGCAGCAACATGCATGGACCTAGAGATTATCATACTAAGTGAAGTAAGCCAGACAGAGACAGACAAATATCATATGACACCATTTATATGTGGAATCTTAAAAAAATGACACAAATGAACTTGTTTACAAAACAGAAACAGGGACTTCCCTGGTGGCGCAGTGGTTAGGAATCCACCTGCCAATGCAGGGGACACAGATTTGAGCCCTGGTCCAGGAAGATCCCACATGCTGCAGAGCAACTAAGCCCGTATGCCACAACTATTGAGCCCGCATGCCACAACTACTGAAGCCTGTGTGCCTAAATCCCGTGCACCGCAACAAGAGAAGCCACCGTAATGAGAAGCCCGTGCACCGCAAGGAAGAGTAGCCCCTGCTCACCGCAACTAGAGAAAGCCCACATGCGGCAACAAAGACCCAACGCAGCCAAAAATAAATTAAAGAAACAAACAACAACAACAACAAAAAACAGACTCACAGACATAGAAAACGAACTTATGGTTACAAAAGTGGAAAGGGGGCAGGGATAAATTAGGAGTATGGGATTAACAGATACACACCACTATATATAAAATAAACAACAAGGGTTTACTGCATAGCACAGGGAACTAAAAAAAAAAAAAAAAGAGACAGAGATGCACCGAACTAATATTTTTCATTATTATATAATTAAATTTAAATAGAAGACTCCTAACAGGTCTGGTATCAGCAAATTTATCTCGGTTGTGATCTCTCTTCTTCAGGCAACTGAGAAGTACAGCAGAGCCTAACAAGGAGCCTTTTGTGACGTAAGCTACGATCTAAATTTCAGGACCCTTACAAACCCATGCAAAAAAGTCTCCTCAAAACTGAGAACTTCAAGTATGCCCAGGGAAAGTGCTGCTATCAAAGGGCTGAGTCATAAACAGAGGCTACCATGAGGGCTAACAACATTTAGGATATTATATCCTACAACACACACAGTGTGGAGCGAAGAGGGGATGGATTAACGGATCCCTTCTTGCCTTTCTCCCATCCCTCCACAGGCAACAGCTGCAGTCTGTAGCTGTATGTATTTTATAGTTTAGGATTCCAGGAGGAAAGTGATTCATCCATACAGTATTTTGCATTGCTTTCCCCCCATGCTCCCACATTCTCCATGATCCGCTCAGGCTTCCATACCCCCAGTCCCCAGCAAAGGACTGTCCCCGCTACATGCTTCCTCGGTTTACAGGAAGCACATAGTCAGGATGGCTTTCTAAAGCTTGTGGCTGAATACTGACAGCAGTCTGCCTCTCTACCACCAAGTCCCTTAAGCCCCACACCCTAACCCTACACAAAATTTGGTCAAAGACTGGAATTAGTTAAAAAACAACAAGAACAAAAAACCCCAAACAGCAACATATTGCTTGCATACAAATTTTATCCCAAAAATAGAACACATTTTTTGAAAACCTTCGGATAAATGGGAAAATAATGAAAGCTTGAAGGGGCAGATATGCAATTTCCTATTAAAAACAAAAATTACATTTCTATTTTAAAATTCCATTGATACTATTATTTTTATGAATTGGTCTTGTACGAAACAAATACGGTACTAATTTTAAATGTCAACCTTAGTTTTGGTCTTTGCTAACATAATTTTCCTGAAACTGACTGGGTTTGCTGGTGTGTCCTTAGCTTCAGTTTTCGCCTTGCTACCTCTGATGAGCTTTATTAACCTCTGCTGCACATCTTTCCAGAAGACAGATTAAATAACCACTTACCGCTTCTGATGGTAATTAAACCTCACGAAGCTAAGCGTGTGATACTTAGCTGCTCTGGCCCTTTCATTTGTTAGGGTTCCGGTACTCCCTCCTCTAAGAGTCCTCCCCCAGTGCCCATTCTGGGTTAGGGTGTCCTAGAGCGAGTGTACAGGACTCAGTAATGCTTATCAAAGCCCTGGTGACTCTGCAGTGCATCTGTCTGCCCCCGGCATGCCTTCCTTTGGTTAATATGTTAAATGGTTAAAAAAGTGTGCCAGGAATGAGTGAATCTTTATGAATGGGAACCAATTCCAAACTTGAAGTGTGATATTAAAATAACAATTTAAAAATAGATTTCAGTCCTTGAACCAATATGCGAAAGGGTTTTGTGCTTATGTATTTTAAACCCTATTAATAATTTATTAAAATATCTTTAGGTAGCTAGGTATGTACAAGTGCACCCACAATTATTTCCTCTTATTACAACCACAAATTACTGCATACTGTTAATTACTTTAGATTTTAAAAATGCCTTCATAACAGGAGCACAGAGGCAAAGCTGTGGACAGGGGGTGGCAGTGTTAACTGTACCAAAAGGATGTTGCTTATTTTGCGCCTGTTGCACAAGCCATGGAATCTCAGAAACAGATGCTCTGAAACTGCGCTGCACCAGCTGCTGTGCACTTTCTGTCCGTAAATCTGAATGATCTGATGGATTTCAGGCCTTATATCATGTTTGGCTTGGGTTGTAATGGATCTTTTCAGCTTCCACTTGGAGTTCGTGGACATAACAATACAATATGTCTAAGATAAAAGTTTTGATTAAAATGTATTTGTAGCAAATGAGCAGGGGATGAGCTGAACATTTTACCAAGCATTGACAAAACACATAAAGATACTACTTTTACAAAGAAGGTACTAAGATGCATGTCATTTCTGTTGATGTTTATAAATTAAATCACCAGTAAATAAAGTAATACATAGATTACATGATACGAAAAGGAGAGTAACGCACATATATGATTACACATTTTGGCAAATTAATTTACTGTTCAATAAAGCTCTGCTTTGTGTCTGTAAACCATGAACAGAGGACAAACCGTTTAAGACCTGGCAAGGACTTGCCAGAATCTCCCTCTTTGCTTTTACCTGATTCTTTGGACATATTTCATGCTCGTAAGACATCCATGCTCTCATTTAGTAATTTCTGAAGATACTTTAACAGTGAAGATTTTAAAAGATTCTATAATAGAATCTGCTATATAATGGCTGAAAAACCAAACAGACTGTTTGCTTGTTTGTTTAAGGTAGCACCTAACATAACTAAAGTAAACAACCGCTAAATAAACGAGCTGAAGAGAATCCCCACTTTCCCACTTCTACTGCCAGCACTGCTAGCGGTCAGCCCCTTTTCCCTTCAACTTCACCACCCTTCTCTGCCTTTAACGACAGGTGGCATCCAATGAGGATACACGAGTTTCCACATCTAGCCTTCACGTACAGGGCAAAAGCAGGATAAAACTGTGCCAGTGAATCATATACTAAGTGAGCAGAATTGTTAGCATTTGCCCAGGCAACAGTGAGGCCTGTACCAAATACGAAGTTTTTGGGTGCATGCTTCAGAAAAATCCTTATCTTGACCCTTGAGAATTTTAGAATCTTATATGAGAAACAAAACCACTGAAAACTTAAAGTTTATGGTAAGTTGTTACATACACATTTAAGGGTTGGCATGGACAGAACGAGCACTTGGGTAATCTTTCCCTTTTAAAATTTATTTGGTGGTGAATTTACTCCTGTGCTCTTTATAATCAAGAGAATAATCCTAGTTAAATCTTAACTAGGATTAGGGAAGAAAGGGAAAAAGAAGGAACAGATATTTGTAGGCTAAAATAGAGCCTGAAGTTCTGAAATGATTCAGGTAACCCTAATCTCCAAACTTGACCTGCTAGTGAAGTCCCAAAGAGTTACTCTGAATATTTAAAGACTCGGATGAACTTTGTCACCTTGTTTAGTGTGAAATTAGTTTCTAAATATTCATGGCTGTTGTTTAGATACTCTTTTAACTTATGATAAAAAAACTTCATATAGTTATATTAGTACCAATATTAAAACTGTTACTATGAAATCATCGTTTAAGCTCTGAGTTCCTGCATGACTCACCTCACTCGCATGCTAGAGGGTAAAGAGAATAAACCTGAAGACACTTTCTTGGATAATGGATCTTTATGATTTAAAGGAGAGGGATATGGTAATAGACCAAGGCGTCTGTGACACTTATAAAGGTGTAAACAGGATAAGCTAGTACAACAGGGCTAACAGAAGGCACACTGGGCTAGAAAAGAGAATGTACAGTCAGAACAGAAGTGAAGTACTGGTAAAAGGGAAGAGTAAATACCATAAAGTAAAGGTAAATATTGTAAATTATCTGATCCAAGGGTAATATCCAAAACCGAAGAGTAACGCAGTGACAGGATCAAAACAGTTTACTTGAAAATAATTTTAGATATAACACCTGAAACATTTTGCAATGTAAAGAAGGACAAATATTAAGAACCTAGAAGGGACAAGAATATAACCTAAAAATTTAGAGCAGAGCCTCATAACCCCACACTACAATGCTTCCTGGTGCTTGTGACTCCTGGAAATTATAGGTGAAAACACTGTATGAGCTTTTTGGGAGAGAGTACATAACTTTTATCATATTCTCAACCTATACAAAGAATAAATGACAGGGGACTTCCCTGGCAGTCCAGTGGTTAAGAATCCGCCTTCCAATGCAGGGGACGTGGGTTTGATCCCTGGTCGCGGAACTAAGATCCCACATGCTGCGGGGCAACTAAGCCCATGTGCTGCAAACTATAGAGCCCTCGAACTCTGGAACCCGTGCGCCACAACTAGAGAGAAGCCCATGTGCTGCAATGAAGAGCCCGCGCGCCACAACAAAAAGATCCCACATGCCACAACTAAGACCCAATGCAGCCAAAAATAAAAATAAATAAAATATAAAAAAAGAATGACAAAGATGAATCAGCAAACGTGAGTAATAATATGGTAAAATACAATAACAATTAGTAAAAAGAAAAAAAAGCTCCAATTCTAAGCACTGCTCATGTTAGAACAGCGTAGAGTTAATTAACTCTAAATAACTGAGATGATCCGTTCTCAACACATGGCTGTAGAAGACTCTTAAAATTGAACAGAAAAAGTTTTCTCCCGCAGGACTAAATATAAAATGAGAAAACAATTAATTCCAAGTCCTTTAAAAATGTCTTATATTTTCCACCAGCTAAAGCACATTAATTAAAATAAAAAATACACAACTGCTGTACAGCCAGAATAAAGCGAAGTACTAAAGGACATCATCGTTGTATAAAAAATTCAAATAAAAGCTTGGTCTTAATCAAGTCTTATATGTGTATCTGCACAATTCTGATTTTCACATAGCTTTCTCTTTTCGCTGATATGGGCTAAAGCCATGCAGACTGCCTTCCCCAAACCAGGCACTGCCCTATATAAGCAAGCATAATAAATACTCACAGCCTCTAACAGAGAAACAACTAAAGAGCAATACAGACGAAAAGAGCCTGGAGAGCGAGGAGACGGGGCAAGAGGTGGTCTCCAAGACGGCAGCGTCAGCTCACTGTCACTAGAACGACCTCTCTGGAACCACACTTATTTCTTTCTTTTTTTAAAAAAATTATTTATTTTTTTGCGGTACGCGAGCCTCTCACTGCTGTGGCCTCTCCCGTTGCGGAGCACAGGCTCCAGACGCACAGGCTCAGCGGCCATGGCTCACGGGCCCAGCCGCTCCGCGGCATGTGGGACCTTCCCGGACTGGGGGCACGAACCCGTGTCCCCTGCATCGGCAGGCAGACTCCCAACCATTGCACCACCAGGGAAGCCCTATTTAATTTATTTTTTGGCTGCATTGGGTCTTCAGTGCTGTGCGCCGGCTTTCTCTAGTTGCGGCGAGCAGGGGCTGCTCTTTGTTGCGGTGCACAGGCTTCTCGTTGCGGTGGCTTCTCTTGTTGCAGAGCACGGGCTCTAGGCACGCAGGCTTCAGTAGTCGCAGCACATGGGCTCAGCAGTTGTGGCTCGCGGGCTCTAGAGCACAGGCTCAGCAGTTGTGGCGCATGGGCTTAGTTGCTCTGCGGCATGTGGGATATTCCTGGACCAGGGCTCAAACCTGTGTCCTCAGCATTGGCAGGCGGATTCTTTTTTTTTTTTGTTAAACATCTTTATTGGAGTATAATTGCTTTACAATGGCGTGTTCGTTTCTGCTTTATAACAAAGTGAATCAGCTATACGTATACATATATCCCCGTATCTCCTCCCTCTTGCGTCTCCCTCCCACCCTCTCTATCCCACCCCTCTACGTGGTCACAAAGCACTGAGCTGATCTCCCTGTGCTATGTGGCTGCTTCCCACTAGCTATCTATTTTACATTTGGTAGTGTATATATGTCCATGCCACTCTCTCACTTTGTCACAGCTTACGCTTCCCCCTCCCCATATCCTCAAGTCCATTCTCTAGTAGGTCTGTGTCTTTATTCCCGTCTTGGCAGGCAGATTCTTAACCACTGCACCACCAGGGAAGTCCCCACACTTATTTCTTAACTTCACAGCCATTGGCTATATTTCTATAACATGAGAGAACGATAGTTGTTAATACCTTAACACTGCCTTGCAAAGTTTTAAATAAGTTTTAATAAAAACCTTCTCACTCAAGATACAACACCCAAAACTTTAACAGTGACTAGTCTCTTCAAGTCATGAAGAGGCAAAATGGTTCTTATGTGTTTCTTTTTGCCACTTTTCCTAAATTTTCTATAATATACACATATCTCAATAAGAAAAAAGCCAACATAAGTAAGTAATCTTTAAGAATTAAGAAAGAGCCAACAGCTGGAACTCCCTAATATATTTCAAGAAATTTCAATAACCATAATAAAACAGCATTTCTTTAGGGTTTTAAGGAGCAATCTTTTCATGACTGTAATTGAAGACGGATTTAATCACTGCCTAATGGCAGTACTAATAAAATACAAAGTCCTAATTTAAAAACAAAACAGTTGCAGTATTAAAGTCAAGCTTCAATTACAAATAAAATATGGTTAGTATTAAGTTTTTAAGAAAGAAAAGTGTGTCTGGCTCACAGGATAACCCTCACTGTCGTCTTTCCACTGCAGCAGCTCCTGGTTAAACCGCAATGTTCCCTTATCACCACCCCCTCCTGCTGCACACTAAAGTAGCTCACTCGAGAGGAGCTGAGCCTTTCACATCATACTTCAGCGCAAGCGGGACTGTCACTGGAGGAACGTTAGGAGGTGTTTAGCTGTTCACTGTCTGTCCTCGGCAGCTGCCGAAGCCACGCACTTAGAGCAGGATGTACCACAAGAGCAGACTCCTGACCCTGACTTCAGCCCTGGGCCAAATCCAAGCATTCCAGAACTCCCCACCAATGTGGGTCTGAACAGAGGCAGAAGCCCTACTAGGGATCTGCTTCTGATCTGAGCTGGTTCTTAATTGGTCAACTATGACCAAATTTAAACTGAAAAAGATTTTGTCTTTAGAACACCTAATAGTGTGATTTAATCTCTTGGTATTTATACTCTGCACACACTCAAAAACATAGAAACCCCATTTATAATTTCTTATTATGTATAATCTTCTAATTGTGCATACTAGCAAATGAGAAAAATGACTGACATTCCCAAATAGCAGATAGACTAAGCCAATCATATTTTGCTTTGGAATATCTACTGATAAAACAATTTGTGGAAAAACACTGTGCTTTCCTATTTAAGGTTCATTTTACCTAATTTTAAAAATGGTTTGCATGTCTAGGGCACACAGCAGCCAAGTGATGAGGACAGAGGAGGGAGCTGCCTGGAACTATGCTTGTGTAGCAGGAAACACTGAGGCTGCACAACTGCTACCACAGGCACATCAATCATACAATACACATGTGGATAAACTGAAGATTTTATAAGGCTGTATTTCTTTTCTTTTTTTTTTTTTTTTTGCGGTACGCGGGCCTCTCACTGTTGTGGCCTCTCCCGTTGCAGAGCACAGGCTCCGGACGTGCAGGCTCAGCGGCCACGGCCCACGGGCCCAGCTGCTCCGCGGCCTGTGGGATCTTCCCGGACCGGGGCACGAACCCGTGTCCCCTGCATCGGCAGGCGGACTCTCAACCACTGCGCCACCCGGGAAGCCCCAAGGCTGTACTTCTTAATGGAGAGTAATCACAACTTTTATTCTGCGTACCACACATTCATGAAACTTTCACAGATGTCAGTGAAAAGTTTCTATATAGACTAGGGTGTGCTTAAATATAGGATCCACTAAGTATTATTTCTATACTGAAATTATTTATAATCTGAAACATTTATCTTTTTTATGGAGAGCACATTAAGAGAAGATATCTGCTATGGCTTACTTTACCAAATATTTACCACTTTTTAAACTGTAAATTTTAAGTTCATATACTCTACTATTGATGGCTTAGGATATGTTTATGCACTGTTATAATTCACAAAACTCCAAACTCACAGTAACAAAAGCATTAATTTGAATGCATTATCTACCAGAACATATGCTTTATAGAATAAGAGTAAATAGTAATTTTTTACTCAGGTTCAGCTAAATAAATATAATTGCAAAAGGAAAGATTAAAAAATGCTTCTGCTTTTACATTACAATTTGTTTTTCTTCCCTTCTTGGCCCCCTTGTCCCCCCTCCCCAAAAAGCACCTCCACAGATTTGCAGTTAAGATACAGAAAGAGTGTCGTATCACACAAGGAAGGAAAGTAAGACAACCTCTCATTCATGCAGGACAAATAGCTATGCCAAAAGCACAAATTACATCTAATTAGAGGGTATAACTTTGTCTTTTTTTTCATAATCTGGCCATTTACACACTTTGATTTTTGACTTCCATTTGGGTTTACTAACATCAAAGCTTTGTCATCACTTATATGTTTCCAGAGACATTTTTACCTGAGGCAATAAAGTATAAAAACTTCTTTGCATTCTTGCTGTACTGCTGTAAGAAAGCTTTAGTCTTCATTAGGCTTACAATGTTTCACGGTTATTAAACTTCTGTATGTTGCTATAAAGTTCATTGCCCTTGGCATACCAATTTTAAATGTACTATCGTTAAACCCAATGCACTGCACACAAATACACTCCAACCAAGTAGACTCCAATATATTATTGTTTTACTCTTGCTAATGTCTTACTAATGTCCTTTTCTCCCCTTTTCACAAAAATAATGACCACAAATATACTCAGACAACTCGAAATAAAAGAAAGCAATGCCAACTTAATTTTATGAATTGTTTAGGGCTCTTATAGCAAATTAAAATAGTTCCATCTCATTAAATACATTATTTGAGCTTTTAAAATACTCATTGATATGCAATAGAAAAAGAGAGTCCTGCATCTAAGGACACTTGCAAAATCGCTTTCCCAGTTAACGTATTTCTGTTTGACTATTTAAACATGATGATCCACATTCCTTGCTTTTATTTATTTAAAATTTGTGATCACCATTTGTTTTAGTCAGGTTGTACTCACAAAATGTGAGTTCAAAATGTGAATTTAAATAATATCAAAGAAACACCATATTTGATGTTCTCTATTTTAGAATTTTAAAATTTAATGCCACGATGCAATATATTCTTCTCATTAAACTCATAATACCAAGGCTTCTTTTGTTTTAGACATTAAAATTAATTAATTAATTAATTAATCTTTGGCTGCATTGGATCTTCGCTGCTGTGTGTGGGCTTTCTCTAGTTGAGGCGAGCAGGGGCTACTCTTTGTTGCGGTGCGCGGGCTTCTCATTGCGGTGGCTTCTCTTGTTGCAGAGCACGGGCTCTAGGTGCGTGGGCTTCAATAGTCGTGGCCCGCGGGCTCTAGAACACAGGCTCAGTAGTTGTGGTGCACGGGCTTAGCTGCTCCGCGGCGTGTGGCATCTTCCCGGACCAGGACTCGAACCCGTGTCCACTGCACTGGCAGGCATATTCTTAACCACTGCACCACCAGGGAAGCCCAAGGCTTCTTAAAAATAGTTCGTTAGGTAACAGTTTTTAGCTACATTGGAAAAACTCACCAAAAGCAAGCCATCAGAAGTTTGTGGCCAGTGGTCCTATATTCATCCTAACTACTGTCTCGAAGCTCTCGTTCTTCATGAACGGCGTTAAACCCGTCGCTCCCTCCCTCTCTGGGTTTTCTCTCCAGCAGCAGTCATTACTGCTATGACCCTTCTGACCCGCCCATGTTTCCCTGATTCTACCTCCTAGTTTTCCGGAGCAGCTCACCATCAGGGTCTCCTGTCTACAGCCAGCTGGTAGGGTTAACCATGCCCTCTGCTTTCACTCCTGTCAGGTTGAAGGAGGAAAACTTGTTAGTCTCAAAGCCCAAACTTCTACCTGGGGTCTGACTCCAGGGTAACCTCCTTCCTCAAAGACCTCCACCTATAATCACCCCCACAGAGCTGGACCAATTTTTGCCTCCTTATTATATCATTCTCCCAGCCAGCATCTCTTTTAATACCCTTTACAGCAACACTTCTAGAAAGAAGCATCTCTATTCACTTTCTTTGCTTCCTCACTTCAGTCTCTCCTCAACACATTCCAATTAAATTTGCCCCCAGTATTTCACTGAAATGCCTTTTGTCAAGGTTACCAACAACTCCCCTACTGCCACACCCGAAGCTCAACTGTCTGTCCTCACCCTCTCAGTAGCAACAGACTTAAGTGAGTTACAGATTCGAAGCAATCCCTATCAAAATCTCAATGACATTTTTTATGGAAATAGAAAAAAAATCCTAAAATTCATATAGAACCACAAAAGACACTGAAGAGTCAAAGCAATCTTGAGTGAGAAGAACAAATCTGGACGCATCACACTTCCTGATTTCAAAATCTATTCCAAACCTACAGTAATAAAACCAGAAGTAGCAGGTGCTGAAAAGTATGGTACTGGCATAAAAACAGATAATACGGACCAATGGAACAGAAAAAGAGACCAGAAGTAAATTCATGCATTTACAATCAACTGATCTTCAATAAGGGTGCCTAGAACACGCAATGGGTAAAGGATAGTCTCTTCAAATAATGGTGTTGGGAAAACTGGACAGCCACATGCAGAAGAATGAACTGGACCCTCATCTCATACCTTATACAAAAACTAACTCAAAATGGGTTAAAGACTTAAATGTAAGAACCAAAACAGTAAAACTATGAGATGAAAATATAGGGAAAACTTCTTGACATTGGTCTGGGCAATGATCTTTTTTTTTGGATATGACACCAAAAACACAGGGAACAAAAGCAAAAATTCTCAAGGCTACATCAAACTAAAAAGCTTCTGCACAGCAAAGGAAACAATCAACAGAGTCAAAGACAACCTATGGAATGGGAGAAAATATTTATAAACCATACATCTGATAAGAGGTTAATATCCAAAATATTGAGGGAACTCAAGTCGATGGCAAAAAAACAAAACAAAAAAACCTTGATTAAAAAATGGGCAAAGGATCTGATTAGCATTTTTAAAAAGAAGACATACAAAAGACCAACAGATAAATGAAACAGTGCTGACAATCACGAATCGTCAGGGAAATGCAAATCAGAACCACAGTGAGGTATCACCTCCCACCTGTCAGAATGGCTATTATCAAAGAGACAAGAGATAAGTGCTGGTGAGGATTGGAGAAAAGGCAACCCTCAGGCACTGCTGGTGGGAGTGGAAATTGGTGAAGCCACTGCGGAAAATCCCTCAAAAAATGAACACTACAACTACCGTATGATCCAGCAGTCCTGCTTCTGGGTATGTATCTAAAGGAAGTGAAATCGCTATCTCTAAGAGACATCTGCACTCCCAGGGCCACTGCAGCTTTATTCACAAGAGCCAAGCTATGGAAAGAACCTGTTTGCATCTGCAGACATCGATACACACCCTCACCCACGAGATGGAACACTATTCAGCCTTGAAAAAGGAAATCCTGCCATTTGTAACAACATGGATGAACCTGGAGGACATTATGCTCAGTGAAATAAGCCAGATACAGACAGACAGATACTACATGGCTCACTCATCTGTGAAATGTGAAGAGTCAAGCTCACAGAAGAACGAAGTAGAATGGTGGTTGCCAGAGGCTGGGGCATGGGGAGATGCTGATCAAAGGGTAGAAGTGTCAGTTACGCAGGATGAATAAGTCCTGGAGATCTAGTAGACAGCACGACGGCTATACATATACACCATACATACAATACTATATCATATGCTTGAGGTCTAGATCTTAGACCTCAAGAGGGTAGATCTTAAGTGTTCTCACCAACCCCCCCTCACCCCCCCACAATGGTAACTTCATGAGGTGATGGATGCTAATTAGCTTGACTGTGTTGATGATCTCTGTTACACAAAGAAAACATCAAGTTGTACACCTTGAATATATACAGTACACCTCAATAAAACTGAAGGATAAACAAAAGCCCCTTCCAGGAGTGCTTTTAAAAACCTGGGAACGGGAGGGGCTGCATTCTCCAGCCGCCTCTCTTGGGCATCGCTCCACCCGACGCCGCCTCTGCTTAAAGCACAGCAGCCGCGTGTAACTCTGCCCAAGCCCTGAGAATATACCAGACTTCAGGCTGGGTGGGAGGTGGGGAGATCAACAGCTTGTAAGAGAACACACCCCTTCCAGTCCCGCGCCCAGACTTGCCTGCGTGCTCTAAATTCTCCTGCCCTCAGGCAAGCAGCCCGCCCTCACCAGTGGAGCCTGAGCCACACTCACGTCCTTAGGGGGCTGACTCTTCACGGGAAACACTGGCCATGCAAACCCAAACCATTCTCCCCCAAGAGGAATTCAGCCAGTTGTTAACAGACAGACCTTGTTGTATTTAAATCTTTAGTCAGTATAATCAATACTACACAAAGTGTGTGTCATGCATTTAACTACAATATCAAAATATAGTGTCTATTAATACAGTTGGTTTTAGCCATATGTCAGGATTATTTTCCAAATTTAAAAATAATTTAATTGGCTTGAGGTTTAAAAGTTGAAGCATCTCAATAATTCGAATGAAAATGCAATTAATTTTATTCTAAAATTTATTCTGATTTTTAATGTGATAGCTCAGGACAAAAGCTTGCTGTATAAAGACAGATATAAACATTATGAATTAAAATTAAATGTCATACACAGTAATAGGTGAAATGGACCGACCTTTAAACTTTTGAGACAAAGGTATACCAATTATTGTTTCATTATAGATTTCATCAATTTATTTACCCATTCAATAAATACTTAGCACATCTACTATGCACAAGACTCTTTTCTAGGCTCTTGGGATATAGCAGAAAAGAGCAAGGTTTCTTATTTACTTAGCTCTTGGGATATAGCAGAAAAGAGCAAGGTTTCTTATTTACTTAGGTTTCCTACTGAGAAAATGGCATATGTCTCTATGACTCTAAGTGTGTAATTGAGTATACATAGGACATTTAGTAACTGAGCTGATTCTGAACATTTCTAGAAACTGCCTGCCTATTATGTCTACAAAGACTAATCAAACCAAAGTTAAACAAGGTCACTTCATTACATAGTGCAGTTCATCTATTTACTCTTTGGATAAACATTTATTATGTGCCATTGTGTGGCTGTGAATGTTTCAGGCACCAAGAATATAGAGATGAAAAAGATAAGAGGCCATTCTTCTGGGGGAGACAAAATAAACAAGTAGATAAAATAATTTCAGGGAGTGATAAGTTCTACAAAAGAAAAGAAAAATGAATTAAATGTTAAGAAACGCTTCCAAGGATTTATAAATACAAATTTAAATAAACATATCAAAGGGAATCTGATACTTATGAATCTACAGAATAAAAAATTTGGATTTATTTAGAATAAAAAGCATTTATACAGTATTATAGACTAGGTTATATAAAACAATTCTACCTTAAACATGGTGGACAAATTTTTCATTAAAAAGCAAACCAAAAAAATCCTATTATGAAGTCAGGGAAACATATATTCAATATCACATATAATTTGAAAATTAATATAAGGCCAAAAATTATAAAAATTTAGAGAATAAATGAAATACTCATTCAACAAATCAATAAGAACAAATAAAATATTATCACTGTTGTCACCTGCAAACTGTAATGCATTTAACTTTGGCTTTATGGTTTTCTCTTTACTTTTTCTCCCCCCTCAGTTTTAGGCCTTATTCACAAGGATTTATAATATCAAAATGATTCAGAAAAGCTTTACTTTTAAGTCTGATCTTACATGCCATTGAGGATTTACTTAGTAATATGGAGATGTTTGTTTTCATCAGTTTTTGGTTTACCAATATATTACTTCTAGCCTGCAATAGCAAAATACAGTAATAGCAAAAAAACTTTTACATAGTATTGAAATTCCTGCAGGAAGATTATTTTGCCATTGCAACTTGAAAACTCTAGAGCTCCTGTTTCTCCCTGAAATAACTTTCTATATTTTTTAATATACCAAGGTTTATTAAGAATGCAGCTATCCTTTTAAGGCAGAATGGACTGGAATAATAGAATAATTTATCTTCTCCCTTCTATCATTTATCTGATTTTACTATGCCAGAATCAAATATAATAATACTTAAAGAGAGTAATACTAAAATCTAGAACAGTTTTCAAATATACTTAAGTGTTTCAGAGGAAGCAGCTTACATACAAGTAACTGACAGGCTGACATGCTCTAAAGCAGGTCATGCCCTAAAGGATATCTGTAGGAGCAATATGTTGTTGTCCAGATGTAATCACTTGTTCAGGGCTCCTGTAGGGATCCCCCGCTTCAGGCCACTTCGCTTTCACCAAATTCACCAAAGACCTACACAGTACTCGCTTCCGCTAACCCAAAGAAACCTGGAAATTTTCGCTTTTACGAAAAAAGGCAAAAATCGAAAACAGGGCTCAGCCTTTGTTTTTCAGCGAGCCGTTAAAGGGGCAGCGCACGGCCCAGGCAGCAAGGGCGGCCCTGGGGACTACACTCAGCATCTCAGCATCAGATGCCAGAGCTCTGAACTGTGTCTGTGAGCTTCTGTGCTTCATCTCCATTTATCTTGCGCATCCCTTAGCAAGACGTGTCCTAACGGCTCCTTCACTTTATGCCATTTCGGCTTACAAAAGGTTTCACAGGAATGCTCTACTTTTGGATAGTGGGGGAGAACCTGCATATTTTCTGAAACAATACAATTACATTTTACACAAGACTCCTGCAACTTAGACTCTGCAAATTTATCTTCTAAACTTCTTTCAAATTCATCCACTAATTTAGCCATCACCAACTCTCTCCTGAATTATTTCAACAGCTCCTGACCTCATTTTCAATCCATTCCCTTCACTAAAGTCTCCATACTCTTTCCAAAGGTCCAAGTCAAATCTGCAATATAGTAATATGTGTGATTCTTGATTTATGCGTTAAATAACATGATATGGTGGCATGTTTAATAAGCACTGTAATTTCAAAGAAGTGATACTTTGAGATATCTGTAACAACTGTATCAGAATAGGAAAAGATCTGAGGTTGAGGTTGTTATACTGTCGGTTACTGTTAATACTTCTGTAGCTAGTTGCCTACATTCACAATTGAAGAAAATGTTAAGTTCACAATTGAAGAAAATGTTAAGTTATAGGTCAAAGAAAACAAAAATGTAATCTTTTTCTATTTAAATTCAAAGACTCCCTGAATTCTATGCCTGTATTCTTGGGGGACCATGAAGGTTAAGAAGCCCTATGATGGCTCCCTGCTGTCCTCAGGATAAAAATTTCTTCATGACCTGATTCCCTGCCACCTCTACCTGTTCTGAACCTCATCGTGTACAGCTCTCATCCTACTGAGTCCAACTCCTCCCGCCAGACCTTTGCAACACCGTTCCCTTGCGTGCAGTATTCCTCCCCTTCTCTTTGCCCAGCAAACTCCATTCATCCCACAGGCATCAGTTTACAGGTCACAGCTCAGGAACCCAAGCTTGTGGGAGGGGCTCTTCCAGGTGCCCCCAGAGCACCCAGCACTTACCACCACTATCGCCCTGTATTAAAACTGCCCCCACACTAAACTGTAAGCACTTGAACCGTGTCTTGAATTCCCCACTCCTTGCATACTGCCTGGCACAGAGGTAGCACTTCAATAATTGCGGAAAGAAGAAAGAAAGAAGGGAAATGCCAAAATATCTGCTGTTTCATGAGCTTGAATTCTACCCTTAATTCCTGACTGACCCTCACAAATGCAAGCACTGGTCACAATGGAAATCTGAAGCGTATGAGTCAGTGAGTATAAGTTCACTATTTTTATTGGAAAAATCACTTACTGTGATGACTGAAAATGAAGGACATTATCACTATTATTAAGTCTATGTCAGGAAAACTGTACCACCTTGCAATGCTAAGTAAAATAACTATATAATACATAAAAGTGTATCAAGAGCACATCTATCTCAGCAGTTTTCGACCATGCACACATGACTCCAAAGCGGCGGCGGTGCTGACGGCCGGGGCGGCGGCGGGATTGACAGGCCCTCTCTTAGGGAAATGTTACCCCAGTCAGTGAGGTGGAGGGAGTTTTCAAACTACAGGCCCCTCAATTCCTGCTGTATTCAGCCACTGCTGCTGAGAAGAAGATGAGGTCATCTTCAAGTCCACTGGGGTGGCAAAAGGACGAAAACCACTGTTTTAATAAAAGTGGTCCAACAGCAGATCAAGCAAATGCTGTGTCAACAGACCTTGTAAACCCACTGATAATACAATGGTTTCTGTATTACTTTAGCTGGGCTGAAAGTACCAAAGGTTGCAGGGAGGGAAGGGAGCTGGGGAGAATTCAAAACACCACACTGGTGTAAAGTTTTAGTGTCCTGTCAGGAATTGAAAACACAAACAGGCTAGCAGTGGGCCACAAAAACACAGTGACAAGGATGGACTGAACCCGGAATCTACAAATTGCTGAGGGGGTAAAACTGAAGCCATTTCTGGGCACACGGAGTGAACCCCTTTAATAGAAAGTGTGTCTGAGTAAGCGCTAGGTCAGAGCGTGACGACAGATGGCTCTGCGTGACAAAATTTAAAAATGTGGATTTCATCCTAGGAGCACGAGGCACTAATGGTTTCTGAAGAAGCGTATGTCATGTAGTTAAAGTGATACTCTTGGGAAGATTAAAGAGGATGAATTAAGCGGTTGAGAACAGAGGCAGAGAAACCGAAGATGGATAATAAACTTAATTGCTTGACACAAAATGAACAAAAATACTATAAAACACCGTTAGATCCTTCCACCTGTAATCAGAACTGGTATGAGAATGGGGGGAGAGTTATTGCCCGTTTTAACATTGTGGCCTCTTAATTGAATACAAGTAAACATACTGTATGTCAATACTTAACTTTAATTCACAAGGCCTGCTTTCCTCTCTTTTGTTGTATATGACCGTTGAGTTTTTCAGAACTCAAGGCACTTAGAAAGGCATAATGTAAATCTAACCAACAGAAAAAGAATACTGCTTTTAATTTTCAAAAATATTCACACAAACTTAAAAGAATTAAAATGTCCTTTAAATATTTAAAAAGTAGTACTTTTTCAAATGTTCAGATGTTTTGCGTGACAATTTGATATTGAACCAGGGAACATGACCTTTACTTTCAAACATGGTAGTTTTAAAAGAAACGTCTTTTGCGTGGTACTCAGAGTCCGCGGAAGCATGAAGGTTTACGACATGTGATACTGTTCCTGACAGTTGACCATCAAACCTGGCAAGCATCGACCAGCCGATTGCCTCTTTTATTATTAAAAAGGTCACCTGTTAGGACAGCTGGACCACGGGGTGCAGCTGCGGGCCCGGGCGCACGGGACACGCCCCCACCGTCCCCGCGGGTCCCTGGCGCAGGGTGCTGGGGGCCGCCCCAGCCCCCCACTCCTCACCCGCACCCTCCACCCGCCGGGCGTCCGAGGACTGAGGGGCGCGGCGGGGCTGCCGGACGGGGCCCGTCCCGTACCTGGGCTACCACGGTGAGGCCGCCCTGGGGCGCCGCCATGTTCACGCGGCCGTGGTACCACGCTGCTCCTGCTCCCGCCAGGGCCACGCCGACCACTGCCGCCGCCACGGGCCCGGAGCTTGGCCAGGCCCGCCGGCCGCCAGCCAGCCCGCGCCGCAGTCTTCCGCCCCAGGCCGCAAGCCGGGCGCCGCCCGCCCCCGCCGCCGCCATTTTTGCGGAAGCGCCCAGTCGCCGCGTTCGCGTCGCTTCCCACAGCTGCCCGAAAACTCGCGCGCGGCCGCGGTGTCGCGAGACCCAGGCAGTCTCCGCCCCGCCCCCGAGCCCACGCGCTGTGCTGAGGGCGGGGACGGGGCGGGGCCTCGGGAGGGGCGGGGCCTCGGGGAGGGGCGGGGCCTGGTAGGGGCGGGCCGCAGTGGCCGGGAGGGGGTGGGCACGCCGCCGGGTGTGGCACCAGGATCGCAGTGAGGTGTGAGGGGGGGCGTGTCCTGTGGGCCTAGGGCCGGGCGGGGGTCAAGGGCCTGGGGCCGGGGTCGCGCGAGGCGGCTGGCTGGCTGGCACCGGGCGGCGGTCGCGGTGAGCCGGGAGCCGCTTTCCCGGGGGGCGTGATCAAGGCGGTGCGACAGGGTCCCTGGTGTTGGGCGCTGACGGACACGCCCTGCGGGTCCTGGGAACCGGGTCGGCTCGGCAAACAACGGGCTGCGTTCCGAATCACTTACCTGAGTCAGAAAGCTGCTCAAGCTCTACATGTTTCCGCACAGGCCTCGAGGACACAACCTGGTTTAAAAATATTGTATTCTATTGTCTCACTGTGGCAGCTAAGCAAACTTCTTAAAAAATGTATTTTTCAATTGTGGTGAAATATACATAACACTATCACCTTAACCATCTTTTAGCTCACAGTTCGGTGGTATCAAGTACATTCACGTTGTTGTGCAACTATCACCACCATCAACTCCAGGACGTTTTTTGTCTTGCAAAACTGGCGAACTTAAAAAAAAAAAAAGCGTCTTTGCTGTTTTTTAAATCCTTCCAGTCCTTACATTCTCGTCTGCTCTTTGGTTTTTGCTAAATCATCTTCTTTCCCAGCCGCCTAACTTTGACGAAGTAGTTTTTTTTTTTTTTGCGGTACGCGGGCCTCTCACTGTTGTGGCCTCTGGCGTTGCGGAGCACAGGCTCCAGACACGCAGGCTCAGCGCTCGTGGCTCACGGGCCCAGCCGCGATCTTCCCGGACCGGGGCACGAACCCGCGTCTCCTGCATCGGCAGGCGGACTCTCAACCACTGCGCCACGAGGGAAGCCCTGTTTTGTTTTTTTATAAAATAAAATTTTCTGTTTTAAAAAAATGTATTCTATTTATTTTTTATTTTTTTTTTAATTTTTGGCTGCATTGGGTCCTCGTTGCTGTGCACGGGCTTTCTCTAGTTGCAGTGAGCGGGGGCTACTCTTCGTTGCAGTGCGTGGGCTTCTCACTGCGGTGGCTTCTCTTGTTGTGGAGCATGAGCTCTAGGCGTGCGGGCTTCAGTAGTTGTGGCTCGCGGGCTCTAGGGCATAGGCTCAGTAGTTTTGGTGCATGGGCTTAGTTGCTCTGTGGCATGTGGGATCTTCCAGGACCAGGCAATCACTATTTGCAGAGTGTTGGCTTTAAACTCTTCTAATAAAAAGTGTTTGATGGTGTCTATTATCCCACCTGGCCCCGAGTCAGATGCAGCAGCACACCTTCCCCATATCTCTAGCATCAGGGACCCAGGTGTTTTCCCCAGCACAGGCCTGGGCAACACCTCAGTCCTGGCCGTTCCACTGATTATAAGAAGTGATTTAGCTGAGGCAGATGGCTTGGCTTTGTTTTGTAGTCTCTGATCCTCAGATTCACTGCTCTTTACTTTTCAGAGTAAATTTACTTAACAAACTTGGTTCAGCCTCTGAAATGTCCCTAAGCCATCAGAAGCTTTATTGGAGCATGCAGTAACTTACAGCCCATGTCAAAGGTGCCAAGAGTCCTCATCACATAATCACTGCCATCTTGAAGTTATGCAAAACAAACTAAAACCCAAAAACAAAGAACAAGTGCCACACTAAATCTACTTTGACCACTTGATGCCTTGGGTCCTCTTGTCACGATCCGCCCTTCCTTCTTGCTCCCTTTCCTTAGCCAGCTTGTCTAAACTGCTCTGCAGTTGGAGCTTCTTCATTTTTCCCAGCTGCTGGAACCACTTTCGGTGTCCTTCCCAGGCAGGAAGTAGAGGGACTCAGTGCACAGCTGTCTGATCCAGACCACAGGGTTTGCATCCTGCCTCTACCGGCATGATCACTGTGATTAGGGGCAAATTACTTAAACTCTCTGAGTCTGAATTTTCTCAACTGTAAACACTGTCTCAGGGTTTGGGGTTGGGGGATTACATGAGATGTCCCACAGGAAGTGACTAGTCAAGTGCCCTGTAGACTCACCACAGATGTCAGCTTACTGTCTTCAAGATTTGGTTCACTGCTGCCTTCTGATCACAAATGAGCTTGCCCAAATGCCAATGAGTCCAGAGGGCTGGCCTGTCTAACCCGAGACCTTCCCGTTCTTTCCTACCTGACTTGACCCCATAGACCTCTGGTCCGTTTTCCACCTCTGCTGACTCTGGTAGCTCTCGGCATATGTCCTGCTTTTCTGGGTTATTGACATCTAGCTCGTTTCTGTCCCTGGGGATTATAGGGTTTCTAGGACATGTTTGTACATCCTGGATGTCTTACCTTAAAGCTTATTCTTTTTTTTTTTTTGGCATGCGGGATCTTGGTTCCCCGACCAGGGATCGAACCCATGCTCCCTGCATTAGGAGCACAGAGTCTTAGCCACTGGACCACCTGGAAAATCCCAAAGCTTATTGTTGATTTCCAGGAACCACAGTTACAAAATGTAGTTGTGTGGTTGTGGGTATACATGCCACCTAATTCACAGTTCCTCTACGCATTTAATGAAAGCTGGCATCTATCATGTAGTCATGATTCCAAGCCCCAAATAGGGGTATATTCCTATCAGAGCATTTGGTGTCTTTAAAAACATTGTATTTCTCCCACAGTTTGACATCCTCGTGGGCGAGGATATCTTATTTTTCTGAGCACAATGCCCCACACATATTAGACATTCAGTGAAGGAGTGAATATGTCACCAAGTGAGGACGGCACGAGTGAAGCACTGCTGTGGCGATTTCCATTCTTTGGGCATCAAACATACAGAAATATTACTATTGTGTAATTTACTTTCCAAGACAAAAGCCTCATTTTTAATTATTTTCTTTTGCTGAAAATCTTTGAACCTACTTGAAAAACTGTGCTTTGTAATTATTATTATTATTTTTGTGTGTGTTATGTGCCCAGGCCTCTAGAACTCTCATTAAGACTTAATGCATTCCAACTTTTCTTTTGCAGAGGAAACACACTCTTATAATAGAGCCAATCTCTAGCTGACTAACCATTCTAAGTATGAAATCTTCCCTGGAAGCTGCTGACATTTGTCTGAACACATTGAATGTATTGGTCTTTTTAGGCTCTGTTCAGTTCTTCCTCACCAGCTGTAGAGAAAGTCCCTGGCTGGGATGTATTTTCAACCATGTAGTTTATAAACTAATCCCCGAATAAGGAACGGCTTCTAAAGCTATCAGATTTATGCTGTTTTAAATGGTGATTGGAGAAAGACAATATAAACACTGATCGTTTCAAAGTATCATTCTTAATTCACTTACTCTGTGCTCCTTTTCTGTAGGAGGGACAAAATTTATATGGAAGAAAAACTGTGCTCAAGGGGCGTTACTTTCACTGGAGAGACCAAGCCTGAATTTCGAAACAATGCAGGATGGCGTTGAACTATTGTACTGAACAGAGGTGGAAGAGTGTGGTGAGCTTGAATAGAGAGGAAGGCATCTAGGGAAGCGGGGAGACTTGATCTAGAACTTGGGAAGCTAGAAGGGTTTTTACAGGTAGAATCCTCCAAGACTGGAGGAACACTAGGGTTGACAGCCTGGGCACGAGGTAGATATGGTGGGTGTTTCCATGGCTTGGAGCAGAAGGGCTGGTTCAGGGCTGCCCTGGAGTAGCTTGAGGGCCATTGGGGGTCATGCAATAATCTCCACCAATATATGGACAGGTTGTCAGCTCTCCTGACCCCTCTACACATTTGTCTTTGGGGTATTCACGCCTCCTTTCTGGCATCCCCACCCACCTCGTGCCTGGTCTCCTCTGTAGCTCAGACCATCTCTGCCCACGTCTTCTACCTGTCCACATTTTATCCTGGCCTTTCTCGCCCACTGTCCCATGGGCTTCTCTAAATCATCTTCCTTCCTGCCGACAACCTGACTTTGATTTTCTCTGGGTTGCTGGTCTTGAACAAAAGAGATCACCTAGCTTTTCGTTTTCTTTTTTCTTTTTCTTTTTGTTTTGCAGTACGCGGGCCTCTCACTGTTGTGGCCTCTCCCGTTGCGGAGCACAGGCTCCGGACGCGCAGGCCCAGCGGCCATGGCTCACGGGCCCAGCCGCTCTGCGGCATGTGGGATCTTCCCGGACCGGGGCACGAACCCGCGTCCCCTGCATCGGCAGGCGGACTCTCAACCACTGCGCCACCAGGGAAGCCCCACCTAGCTTTTCTTATTGAAGGCATTTATTCTATCGTATCTCCATTTAAAAAGATGAAGTTATCAACTCAAATGCATCTTTAATCCTAGCATGTGTGGGGAAGATAAAAAAAATTGCTATCCTGATTCTGAAAGATTGTTTGCTGTTATATTACAGAATAATGGGTGTTAAGATTGATTATCTTAGGTGGAGGAGAAAAAAATATGAAGGGTCTCAAAAGATAAATTAAAGATGTTGGACTCAGCCCTGTAGTAATAAACAGTATTTGAATGGACATTATAAAGAACTATTGCTTGGAACAGACAGAGGTTAATCTATATTTATGGTGGATAATTGTGTAGCAGAGGGTATGAATCATCCTCAGAGGCCCTAGATGAGTCAAAAGAATTGCTAATTATGTCTTTTTTGTGCAGCTTGGGGCCACGGGTAAAAATATCTGGGTATCGTGATTGATACCAGCATGTGTAGAAATAGGTCAAGATGAAATCTTCCTGACAGTGAAAAAGCAGTGCCAAGAGTTGCATTTTCAACGTCTTTCAGATCCTCCTCTGCTTCTCATTCCCTCCCCATCACCCAGCTCACAGTCTCGTCACTGCAGGCTTTGATGATCGCCGTCGTCTCTTACCACGGACTGTTGCTTCTACTCTTTTTCTCCTCTGAAGCAGCCCATAGATCTATGTCAGATCAATCTTCCTAAAACATTTCTTTCACCGTACTTCCATTAGCTGTGCGATTTAACCTTCCTAAACCTCCGTCTCCTGGTTGGAAAATGTGGAGATTGCTTTCAGTTTATTTTTCCAGTTCTAAAATTCTCACTCTATGCGACTCCAGAGTGGCTCTTTTTTTTCGTTTGGCAAATAATACTGAGTGTGGAATCCATGCCAAGCAGAGTGCCACCCCTTAGAGATGCAGACACAGCCCGCCACCACAGTGCCCTGTTATGGGCAGGGGTCTCCACACATTGGATTGTGCCCCTAGGCTTAGAACTTGTGAAAGTGTGTTACCCCCATTTGTGTATGTTTTTTCCCAAATCTACACATTTACAACTAAATGTTAAAAATCACATAATAAAAACTTAAATGGTGAGATAAAAGATGAAATAGTATTTATAAAATTTAAATTTTATTATTTAAGGTGCAATTAATGTTTTGCTCTCTCTAAAACTGTTAATATTATTTTAGTGAGATCGGTGTGATTAAATTGGCTTCATTAACTTAGAAAATCTTTTTCTAAAATACTTTTTAAAAAAATTTATTTTGTTTATTTATTTTTGGCTGCGTTGGGTCTTTGTTGCTGCGCGCAGGCTTTCTCTAGTTACAGCGAGTGGGGACTACTCTTCGTTGCGGTGCGCAGGCTTCTCATTGTGGTGGCTTCTCTCGTTGCGGAGCACGGGCTCTAGGCACGCAGGCTTCAGTAGTTGTGGCACACGGGCTCAGTAGTTGTGGCTCGTGGGCTCTAGAGCGCAGGCTCAGCAGTCGTGGTGCACAGGCTTAGCTACTCTGCGGCATATGGGATCTTCCCGGACCAGGGCTCAAACCTGTGTCCCCTGCATTGGCAGGTGGATTCTTAACCACTGCGCCACCAGGGAAGTCCCTGTTTTGTATTTCTTAATAATGTTTGTAATCCAATGAACACACAAAACTTCACCGAGAAAAAGATGCTGGGAAGTTAGGGGACACCAAGGAGTGGAGAGAAGAAGAGTGAGTGAAAAGTCTTGTTGTACAAGCGTGTGTCACACTTCCACATCCCTGGGAGAGCTGTCTGTGTGATGAAGTGCACTAACGAAAGCGTGATAGCACAACGTTTGTAGTTGCAAGCAGGATTTTCTCCAGAGAGCACATTTATGAAACAGACTGTGCATGTCCGGGATATTTGATTGTTTTCAAATCACTTATAATGTCTCCAAAGTTCTGTATATTCCACCAAGAAAGAAAATCAACACTTTTTTTTTCCTCTGCCCTTTTTCAACTGTAAACCATACATCTCAAGCAAATCAAAGACGGTGACTGAAGAAGAGTTAAGGAAGGTGGCGTGTCTGTCCAGATGAGCAAGGGAAGACGGGGACAGGAATGAAAAACCTAATGAGATGTTCTTTGATCGCAAGATTTCAGCAGAAATTTCCAAGTCCATGATATGTGTTTATGTGATCAAGACACCCAGAATACCGTAGATGTCTTCAACTGTGTAAAAAACTAAGGCGTTAAGTTAGTGCAAAAGCTTTGCTACTTTCATTGTTTCACAATAAAAAAATTTCAATTTCATTATGCTTTCTCTTCCCCCAAGGGTAGATCTGTTCTTTTTCTGTCTTCAGGCTACCACGCTATGTGACCATGTGGCCTAAGGTGACTTGTCCAGTGGAGGCCGGCAGGGTGCAGGACGGTCATCTGACAGCAGAATCTCAGGTCCCTCCAGAAGCTTCTCTCTCTGTCTTGGTTTCCCGAGTTTCTTTTGGGCTCCAGGGACTCAGAAAAACACACGGAGATGGTCACCATTCAGTGGTTCCCCCGAGATAATGCTGATCCCAAGGTGCTGAGACTTGTTGCGGATCTGGTAGGGAGGGTGGGGTCTGGGGGACAGGTGACCCTCCAGTAAATCACCGTGAGACAGCAGACTGATGGCTGGGCATGTCGGGGACCTGCTTGGTAGGCAGGGAGGTGACGCCGGTGGCCTTGAGAGATTCGGTCTGGCTACGTCCTCCTGGCTGTGACCACAGTGACCTCTGCCAGTTGTGAGGCCTTCAGCTGCGACCTTTGGGTGCTGGGGGGAGGGGAGGGCCAGGACGCTGAGGCTAAGAGGAGCTGGGTGGAAGCTGGGTGGCTCTCGAGAGCCAGCAGCCCTGGCCACGCCAGGAGGACAGCTTCAGAATTTGAGCCAATAACCTGAGTCTGTGAAGAGACGTGCAGAGCAGCATCCCGTTTGGGGCTGGGCTTCAGGACGGGGACGTTGGTTTGTAGAAGAGCTGGCACAGGGGAAGGATGGGGCTGCTTCTGGGCTCCTTGGGGGAAGGGGTGACCGTGGAGGCCTGTCTTCAGGGAGACAGCCCCGGGGTGGGGGGCAGGCCTGCTGGTTCCCCCAGGCCCTCTGACCTTGCACACCAGCTCAAGTGGCTGAGTTGCCGTTACTCTTTGGGGGTCCCCGGGGCCTCCTGGGGCGCCTGAGATGTTTTGCAGGGTTGGGCTGGCAGGGCCACGTGCCTTCAGTAGGAGGGCTGGGGAGGGAGACCCGTCCAGAGCCAGGGGGGCAAGTGAGCAGAGGCAGCAGGAAACGGAGGGTGTGGGAAGGTTCGGAGGCTGCGGGGAAGGCTCGGAGGCTGCCGTGTTTGTTCCGATTGTTGGGGTGACGTTGAGGATGGCGGACTCTTGGCAGGGCTGCAGGCTGGTGGCGTCTCTGTGGGCCAGTGGCTGCCCTCGGCTGCTTACATGCGGTCCCGCGTGGATGAGCTGTGAGCCCACGGCTGGGGCCTGGGGTGGTGTGAAGGCAGTGGGGACATCGCACGATCGGCGCTTCCGACCGCGTGGCCCGGATTCCCACCGTGACATTTACGTAGAGTCCCACCTGTCACCGAGCCAGCCCGGGTCTGCTCCCCCGTGCCCAGAAAGCCAGCCCACCGCCGCCGGGGGATGGGAAGGGCAGCTTTTATCGCAGAACCAAGCAGGAGCCCGGGGGACACGGAGCCACGTACACAGGGACTGTGAGACTTTCCACCTTTTTGTTGGACTGAAATAAAACGACGCGTGGGAACTTTAACATCTCGCTCCTGCGTCATCCGTGGTGTATACCCTCTCCTTTGAGAACAGCAGGTCTGGTGCATCCTGGAGCAAGTCCAGCCTCCCAGCTTAGCATTCCCAGTGGTGGGAAAGACAACCTCATAGATCCGCCAAACCCCAGTGTTTCCCTCTGCTGGGGGCACGCAGGCAGCTGCGGTGAGATGGCGTTGGGCCACCAGGTCCGGCCGCGCTACATCAGGGGAGCTGGTTTGCATCCACTCCGAGCTGACGAGTTGAGAGCCAGCGAGCCATACTTTCTTGCTAAAAAAATAAAAATAAATCACTCTTTTAATGTTTCTTTAAATACCTCAAATACTTTTTGGTAATGGAGTTGATATGAACACATTAAGAAATATGGAGACTTTTACTGTTATCTGTCCTATTTTTCAGTTAGAATATAGACTAGTTTGTAACAGGTATTCTAGGTTTTTGGTAGCTTTCCCAATAACATATAATAAATATTTCTTGGTTGATTGATTAATAAAGATGTTAGTATATGTGTTGATTTAAAAAATATGATTGATTAATAAAGATGTTAGTATATGTGTTGATTTAAAAAAACACAAAAAATGTGTTGATTTAAAATTCCATTTTAAATTTAAAATGGAATCAGATGGGATAAATGGAACAGAAGTTAGGAGAAGGGAATATTATAATATTAAATGATTAAAGATCAGACAAACTGTAGGTATATTTATATGGTGCACATGTATTTTGTGACATATATGCTTTTCTATATTTCAGTTCAAATGATCTCAGTGTGTATTGCAATCTTTTTGTAGGAAACATTTTGTTTCTCACTCAAATGTAGATATTGAGAAGCATAATAACTTATTCAGGCAGAAAAGTAGTGTTTACAAATTTCATTAAGTATCTTTTTATGAAGTAAAAGGAGAAAAGTAGTGACAGAGTACATGGGACATTTTTTATTAACGTAAGAATTGTTTAAGTATATTTTCCCCTAGTGCAAATATCAAGAGCACAACGGCTGCAGAGAAACAGATACTGAAACGCTGCATTGTGATTTTTTTTTTCAAAAAAGATGACAGCAATGATGAGTTTCATAGTGAGTGAAGGAGAGGTCTGACAATAGCCGTATCTACCTGCCAATGTCAGGCGGAACAGCAGCTATGCTCAGCTAGAGTAACGGCCACCAGGACACAAAGGAGGTGCTGCAGACACTTCCTTCATTCCTTGGATGGCCGTGATGTCCCCTGGGGTAGGCACTGAAAACTCGCCAAGGCTCTTGGTCCCTGTTAACAGTAACTCCTTAAAGAGCTGCCTGCAGCATCAGAAAGATACACGATGTTTGAAAGCATGGTTTTCATAGGTGAATTACCAGAAGAAAAATATATATGACTATGTAGTGTGTGTGTGTGTGTGTGTATGCGTGTGTGTGTGTTACATTTGCTTATTTGTGAACAAATGTTTGTTTGAATTTGTTTGTGTGAAGTATCTTTTTGTAAATGATAATATAATGCGTCCAGAGGGTGTCAAATTCAGGAATGAAGGATTACTTATCCATATATAATACAGTATATAAAGTAGTAAACTGTATAGTATAGATCTGAAGCATTCTTGGTAAAATAAAAAAGGTGCCCTTTGTTAAAATTTCACAGTGCTTCTTTCTTTGTGAAGCCTTATCAAAGTTCTAAGTCCTTTTTCTAGCATGTGTGAGATTCTTCAAAAATACCTTCCTCAGAGATCAAAATTCTAAATTTCAGATTGGGTTAAATACATTTTATAATTCATCCTGCAGCTGTCGGAGCTATAATGGGGTAAAATGAGAATTGCTTTTTAGGGCGTATTTCTCAACAGAGTAGTTTTGAAAATGAAACCAAATTTTCACGCTCCACTTGACATTGGAATTTAAAGTTATTTTTACAGGCTCCACTGCAGTCACTATGGGAAACATTAAAAAAGTTATTAGAATATAGTAAGTTAATAGTTAAAACAATTTTCTTCCAGCATCTTATTTGGTAAATAAAAAACAGCAATACAAATTATATCTTGCTATCACCTTTAATGGGTTTTTGTATTTATGCTTTAACCAAATAACACATTTTCTTGTGTTAAATGTTTCCTCCCTTTTAATTATAGCCAGATTCGCTGCCTCGGCAGGTAGAGCTTTTATTAACTTGAAAGTATGTTTGTTTTAAGTAAGGGCTGTGTGACAGACCCTTCAAGGGAAACCACATTTTCTCTGAAATGCAGTGTGGTGTCTAAATATAGCCCCAAGTCCCTAGAACATTGAGGGACTGGAACATTTTCAGGTATCCCTACTGGAGACAGATCTGCTTTCGATTTTACAAAGTAGTGACTGTATGAAATCACTGAAGCTGGACCAAAAAAAAAAGGCTTCCAATTCATGGTAAATCCCAGAGAAGACAGACAAGCCACAGAGCAGGAGCGAGAAGACCTGGGTCCAGCCTCCTTTTTGTCTTTGATTTGGAAGGCCTCTGACCTTGGGCACCCCCGTGAAGTGGGGCACCACGTTTTTGTCTTATTCTCTGTCCTCCTTCCGTGACCTCCCGCCCCGCTGCAAGGGCCCGTCCCCGAGGGCTTGGCCCCCTGATGGCCAGCTAATCCGGGTAAGGGATCTGTGAAGGGCCCCGTTCAGAGAAGGGGGCTTGCTGCCCCTAATCCCCATGACTCTGAGAAATCAGGCTCAGTCTACAGCTTAAGGATGGAAGGATTTAGGTTCTTTTACAGTGGAGACTGTTAAGTATCACTCCCATAGTAATTCCGGAAGGCTTATAAAATGAGAGAATTTCTCCTATGTCTGAGACAGCTTAACTCTTGACATGAACCTGGGAGGCCATGAAGATGTTGCGGTGAAGAGTAAATTCTGGGTGACCTACTGGGCTTAGATGTGTGACTTCAGCGTCAAGCTCTTTAGATACAAGAGACCATCTGAGGTCCGATCACTACTCCTGTGAACTTCCAAAGAGACTGTGGGTCCCAGTTTGAGAGCAACAAGTAGAAAACCCTAGTTTCATATATTTAGATGAAGAGTAATGAAACAACAAAAACAAAATAACTGAAACCTAACAAAATGAATGGCTTGCCCAAAGTTCTAGCACAAAATAAGGATGGCATCAAGAATAAAAAATTCAGGTTTTCTAGGCTCAGTGGAACTCTCTTTTCACAACAATATACTACTTCTCAAATTTAAATTACGACAAATGAACTTATTTACAAAACAGAAACAGACTCACAGACATAAGAAAACAAACTTATGGTTACCAAAGGGGGAAGGGGCTGGGAGAGCGGATAAATTAGGGGTTTGAGATTAACATACACACTACTATATATAAAATAGATAATCAACAAGGACCTACTGTATAGCTCAGGGAACTCTATTCTAAATATCTTGTGATAACCTATACAGGAAAAGAATCTGAAAAAGAATACATATATATGTATAGCTGAATCACTTTGCTGTACACCTGAAACTAACACAACATTGTAAATCAACTATACGTCAATAAGAAAATAAAATAAAATTACCATTAATTAGTCAATTGATGAGCTTTTCACGAATGATTTAAATATCCCCCCAAATATAATACTGGCTGAAGACCAGCCGATTACCATTTTTCTAATAAGAACAAATATTTAGTGGCATCAGTGTGGACAATTCTGAATAGTTTAGATCAGTGCTTTTCGACCGTAATGTGCAAACAAATGACTGGGATGTCTTGTTAAAATGCAGGTCAATTTCTGCAGGAATGAGGTGGACCTTGCATATCTAACAAGCTCCCTAGAGATTCTGATGCAGCCTGACCAGCAGGGTTAAGACTGAGCACGGAAGACCCTACCACCCTCGGAAAGTTTCCTGCCTTTAGAGAACTCCCACTTATGGCAGTAGATGAGACAAATGAACAGAAGTAAGACAACAATAAATATAACTTGAATTCATCTGATTTTTAAAAAATGTATATTATTTCTTTCTGAATGATAGATTTTTCCCAATTCGCTGAACGTCCCTCCTGGCCAGCTCCTTTTTTTTTACTTTTTATAGAGTGTCTAGAAAATCACTCTGTACATAGTAGCTGTTAAGAAATGCCAACTACCTGTCATCACAGGTCATTGCAAATACCAGATGGAAATTCCAAGAGGAACCGGATCATTCAGTCTCGTGATAAAATTCCTTTCAGTAATGGATTATCCGAATGGCTGGATGGTGGGTTTCTTTGCAACTTCATCAACTCCCCCCAAACTCGCCCCTTCACAGGCAGAGCAGGGGCAGGCCGCCTCTTCACTGCCTGGGGACATTCTGCAGATCGCGAGGCCGGTAGGCAGAGTGTGTGCAGATGGATGGCTATGCACTGTCTCCTGGTTAGACCGGGGCTTCAGGGTGAGGAATCAGGAGATGAAAGCCATGAAAAAGCCTGGGATTCTCTCAAAAATAGTCCAGAGCTGTGCTGTCCCGGACAGGAGACACTGGCCACTCGCGGCTGTTTAATTAGCATTAAATGAAAAATGTAAATTCAGTTCTGCAGCTGCTCTGGGTACATTTCAGGCACACACATGGTTAGTGCCTACTGTGTGGGAGGATAGCGGTGCAGATACAGGACATTTTCATCATCCCAGAAAGTTCTGTTGGACACAAGGGGCAAAAAAGGAATGAAAAGCCTGATTCGTGTGGTGGCTGGAAGTTATCAAAGAAACGTTCAACTAGACAGAGATTGCTCAATGACAGCATTTCAGCCGGAGAGCAGGGTAGTGGAATGGGGCAGGTTTAGTTTGGGGGGAAGGGAGAAGAAGGATAAAATTAGTTGCTCACATCATAACCAATTATTTTGACTTTTTACATTTTTTTTCCTGAGCAGTAGGTACACGCTATAGAACCCATCCACTTAGAAAACATTTTCTTTCCCTGACCATATAGTGCTTTCTGCAGTGCCGTCGTGTATTGCTTTACATGTAGTTTATGCTGTGTAAACTGCTGTTGACTTTGGGGGTCCCCCACGCCCAATCGTAAGCGCATGTTCTTGTGTAACTCCGATTAACTTGTGAAAACTCTTTATGCTGGTGGATCAGAAGTTCTGCCTTTATGTCTTATGACATTTTCTGATAATTCTCTTTCCATTCACTTCACTCATTCATTTGACGAGTGTTTATTAAATACCTCCTAGGTGCCAGGCATCTGTTAAATCTTCTTCTTTCTTCTCTTCTCCCAAGACAGCTTCTTTCTTCTAGTTGAGATTTTAAACAGTAATAAAATGAAATTTCCCAGCCAGAACTTAATATTACAAAATCTGTTCTAAGTGGAGCAAACCACACTCTTTAGCAATCTGGGCAAATGGATTAACTTTGATCTTAGGAGGAGAGAACTTTTATAGCGTTCTTCTCTGGCCTGAGATCCCCTCTGATGACTTAGCATCCTTAGGGCTTGTATCAGTTTCCTAGGGCTGCCATAATAAATTACCACAAACTGGGTGGCGGGGGGGCTTCAAACATAAGAAACGCGTTCTCTCATGCTTCTGGAGGCCGGACGTCTGAAATCAAGGTGTCAGCAGGGCCGTGCTCCCTCTGAAGGCTCCAGGGAAGAATCCTTCTTGCCTCTTCCCACGTAGTGGCTGCTGGGAATCCTCGGCATTCCTGGGCTTACAGCTGCATCCTCCAACCTGTGCCTCCATCATCACCTGCTGTCTTCCGTCTGTGTGTGTCTGTGTGTCCGTGTCCAAACCTCCTTCTCTTTTCTATTACAAAGGCCCCAGTCCCTGGGTTAGGGTCCATCTGAGTCCACTATGACCTCATCTTAACTTGATTACATCTGCAAGGACTATTTCCAAATAAGGTCACGCTCGCCAGGACTGGAGCATCTTTTTGGAGGACACAATTCACCCATAACAGACACACCCACACAGATGTATACATGCAGGTCGTTGACTTTAGCCCCAGTAAAAGCAGCAAGGAAGCAGGACTCCAGGGCGAGCCTGAAGTTCAACAAGAGAAGAAGCAACATTGCTCTGACCCTTGGTCCTTCCAGCTTCTCTAGGGAGCAGATGGGATGAGCCGTGAAGAAGATCAAAGACTGCTGGGGACCAGAGGGCAGAGTGCTGAGCACACGGACACCAAGTGGATTGTAAATCACTTCTGCCCCTTTCGTTCTCGCCTACTACTCTTCGTTCTGCCTCCTCTGTCCTCCCCTCCTTCCCTTCTCTGTTCAGTCTCTCTGTCATCCCTTTTCTTTGAGCCCAAAAGCAAAGAAGAAATATATTATGTGACCAAAGAACTTCTGAGGGACACTAGCATATTCCCCATTAGGTTTAATGTTTAATTTAATTTAATTTAATTTAATTTTAGTGTTTAATCCAGAATTCTGAGGACAAATCATAGGGCAGGGTTTGTAAATTTCATTATGTTGGCCGTCAACCAAATTTTGGTGGAACTGATTTTCTCAACCAATTTTCTCTTTTCTCCTGTCTTACTAATTTCCATAGCACACAGTAGCAACGTACAGTATCTTGTTAATCAATACATAGACATAAACCGTTTATAAAACAGGGCATCTTCTCTTAACATTTCCTAAAGAGCTGACTCGTTATAGGTTAATCTACTCCGATTTTCGTGAAACTTTTGTCCATTCCTGTTACAAATATTTATAAAGCACCCACTATGAATAAAGGATTTTGCTAGAATTTGTGGGTGATGCAGAAATAACTAGGACATAGTCCTGCTTTCAGGAAGTTTCCGGTTTGGTGGGAAAGAGACTCAGATATAAATAACTATGATATAAGGTGAAATGTGATAAATGCTGCAATCCAGGTTCAGATGTTTGGGGACAGAGGGGTTGATAATGACTGGGAGGGCCTTGGAAGAGGTCAGGAGTTTGTACTGGGAATTCAGGAATGGAGAGTGTGTCAGCTAGCAGTTGTTCCTTGAAGGACGTTGCCCTTGGAATACGTGGACAAAGGTGTTGATTTGCAGAGTGGGCAGGTCCTGGGGGAAGGAGCAACAGGAGGGTGTGGTTAGAAGGACGTGAAGTGGAAATAAGGCTGGAAAGAGGTCGAACGATCCAGAAGACAAGGGTTTTTCTTTGAATTCCAGATTGAAGTATTTGGACTTCATTCCATATTTAACGGAGAATCATCAAAGTGTCTCACTGGAGGCCCAGAAGGTCAGTTGGGAAGCTGTTGAAATGGTCCGCGAGTCAGGATGTAAAGATCTGACCTAGGAAAGGGGTGGAGGATGTGGAGAACAGGGGAAATCGAGGCACAGGTGGAAGTAGAATCACGAGAACCTGGCAGCGGACAGGATGTTGAAGAGGAGGGAAAACGGAGTGCCCAGGAGGAGCCTCGTGCAAGGACGTGGTGAGGGGGCCATGGAGAGTCTATTGTGGTCTTCTGGTATTTTTGAACCATTGATGTAGGGAAGTCCAGCAGGGGGTGAAAAATGCATGTTTGGAGTTGTGAAGAGCAGTCAGAGTTAGGGATGAATATTATTAACTAAAGAAAGGATTTTAGAGAGAAAGGTGATGCCCAGCCTTTCTATACTATAGAAATATTGTATGCTTAAAGTAAATTTATCCTGTTGGAAAAACACTTAGAAACAAGAGCGTTATTATTTACTAAACATAACTGTGTCTAGAGAGGGAAAAATATATAAAATGGAAAAACACCAAAGGGATAAGAAAAGACTTAGGATCCTAGGGAAATAAGGGTTAGTCCTCCCCGGGGGCTAGTTTAAAAAATTATTTGTTGATTGAAGGGAGCCTTGTTATTGATTTTATATTTCTGATTATATAATTGGTTATTGAGTTTATGTTTTATGATGGGTCCCTGAAAGGTTGTAGAATATGTTTAAGTAAAAGTATCACAACCTTAGTGTTTGGATGGGGCCGTCAGATAGAAAGCCGTGCAGGCAGCCCATGACCTGGAAAGTATTCTGCCTGCAATTCTTTTTTTTTTTTTAAAGAAGATGTTGGGGGTAGGAGTTTATTAATTAATTAATTAATTTTTGCTGTGTTGGGTCTTCGTTTCTGTGTGTGAGGGCTTTCTCTAGTTGTGGCGAGCGGGGGCCACTCTTCATCGCGGTGCGCGGGCCTCTCCTTGTCGCGGCCTCTCTTGTTGCGGAGCACAGGCTCCAGACGCGCAGGCTCAGTAGTTGTGGCTCACGGGCCTAGTTGCTCCGCGGCATGGGGAATCCTCCCAGACCAGGGCTCGAACCAGTGTCCCCTGCATTAGCGGGCAGATTCTCAACCACTGCGCCACCAGGGAAGCCCCCTGCCTGCAATTCTTAAGTCCTTTTAGTCAATTAGAAAGCATTTCTAGTTTTACGTAATTTGAAGATGAATTTCCCGACAGTTATGAATGCCCAACAATGGAAGTGGCTTCTTCAGGAGGCCTTAAACTTCCCACTCGGGAAGTGTTTCGGGAAAACAGGATTGGCTCTCTGTTGAGGTTATTTCTAAAAGCGTTTTATTTGGATGGGAAGTTGGCCCTAATGACGGTCACCCTGAGACTGAGCTCTTGGCACTCCCCACCGGATCAGGAGTTGAAGGTCGAGTTGGGTGGTGCACTGTTAGGGGTTGGGTCCTGCCCTCGGCCCAAGGACATTTCTGTTCAAAGGCTCACAGGAGACTAGAAATAACCTTAGTGCCTTTCATCTTCCCTCACAACTCTTTATTTTCTAACCTTTTAACATTTTCAGTTCCTGGGTGTGGAGAATAAGACTGGAAACATGTTTTAACGGATGCTTTGTTTTGCTTGAATTTTGAAGGCAGCCACAAAGAGAAGCTTTATTTTTAAATTATATCTTTAAAATTTTATCCCAAGCCAACTCTTGGAGTTTAAATGGAAAAATTAACAAAGTATGTCTATGTTATGATATTTGAAGACATGGTATCAGTACAAAATACCTTAAATTTCTGAATTGACTGTAACACTGACCATTTTGTTTATACACAAGTGGTACAGTTCATCACTTAACTTATTTGCTTTTTGACTTGACTTGTAATCTCTTTTCTATACTTAGAATATATGCTTTGCTTACCGTCATTACAAAATTAGTCAACTGAATATGGCAAATCTCAAATAAAAAATGGTAAAACTCCAATAAAAACAGACATAAAATACAACTACTTAGTATTTTCTCCCACTGCAGTAGTCTTCTTTTTTTAAAATTAATTAATTAATTAATTAATTTTTGGCTGTGTTGGGTCTTCGTTGCTGCACGTAGGCTTTCTCTAGTTGCGGCGAGCTGGGGCTACTCTTTGTTGCAGTGCACGGGCTTCTCATTATAGTGGCTTCCCTCGTTGCGGAGCATGGACTCTAGGTGCGTGGGCTTCAGTGGTTGCAGCACACGGGCTCAGAAGTTGTGGCTTGCAGGCTCTAGAGCGCAGGGCTCAGTAGTTGTGGCACATGAGCTTAGTTGCTCCACGGCATGTGGGAATCTTCCAGGACCAGGGCTCGAACCCGTGTACCCTGCATTGGCAGGCGGATTCTTAACCAGTGCGCCACCAGGGGAGCCCTTAAATATTAATTTTTAAAAAAGATTTGTCATTTAATTCACTTTTTCTCTGCCTGCTGGCTGGAAATTACACACTCTCTTTTCACATTTGAAATCTTACTATGCATACTTACTTTATCAACATTTAAAGTTAATATTTTAACCCCTTGTAAACGATTCAGGTCCTCAGAACACTTTAGCTTTGATCATTTTCTCCTAGTTTACATGTTATGTTCGTCATCCTATCCTTTTCTTTACAAACCAGACATTATTATTAATTTAAAAAGCAAATATTTACTTAGATTTTCCTACATTCTAAAGAAGTAATTTACACACCTTTCCTTCCTGCACCTTGGTCCCTCCTGAGACCATTTTCCTTTTTCCTGAATACATCTTTCAGAAGTTCCTCTAGTGTAGTTTATTACTGGTTAGCACTCATTTTTTAATTTATCAGAACATGTCTTAAGTTTGAACTTTTTCTTGAAATTTAATTTTTCTGGGCATACAATTCAATACACCTGAAGGTACTTTGCTGCTTTCCTGCCTTGGTTATTGCTTCTGAGGTGTCCACTCACAACCCAATTGTGGGTTCTTGGTGATGTGTCATTTTGTTCTGAAGATTCTCACTATGTGTTGTGAACAGTAGTTTACTAAAATGTGTGTAGCTGTGGATTAAAATTTGTTTTCTTGTTCAATACATGTTGTACTTCTAACACCTGTGAATTCATGTCTTTCTTTAGTTCTGGAAAGTTCTCAGTCATTATCTTTCCAACTACTGTCTCTTCTCCATTCTGACTAGTTTCTCCTTCTGTGAGGCTTTTACTTTCCATTCTCCAATATCTATCAGTGCTTCTTCCAGATTTTCTACTTTCCTGTCGCTCTATGCTGCCTCCAAGTAGTTTTTTCAGATCAATCTTCCAGTGCATGATTTTCTCTTCAGTTATATTTTCTGCTATTTAATCCAACAAGGTTTAAACATTTTGACAATTATTATTTATTCATTAAATTAAAAAAATTGTGGTAAAACACATTACAATAAAATTTACCACCTTCACCATTTTTAAGTGTAGAGTTCAGTGGTATTAAACACAGTCACAGTGCTGTACAGCCAACATCACCACCTGATACCAAAGCCAGACAAAGACACCATCAAAAAAGGAAAAGTACAGACCAATATACCTTATGAACTTTAATGCAAAAATCCTCAACAAAATACTAGCAAACAGAATTCAGCAGCATATTAAAAGAATTACACATCAAGGTCAAGTAGGATTTATTCATGAAATGCAAGGATGGTTCAACATACGAAAGCTAATCAATGTAGTCTGCTGTATCAACAGAATGAAGGGGAAAAAAACATTATGATCTCAATGGATGCGAAAAAAATCATTTGACAAAATTCAACACCTTTTCATGGTAAAAACACTGAATAAACTAGGAATAGAAGGAAACTATCTCAACATAATTAAAGCCATATATGAAAATCACATAGCAAACCTCAAACTCCACAGTAAAAGATGGAAAGTGTTTCCTGTAAGATTAGGAACAAGGCAAGGATGTCATCTCACCCTTTCTACTCAACAAAGTACTGGAAGTTCTAGCCAGAACAATTAGATAAGAAAAAGAAAGAAAAGGCGTCCAAATGAGAAAGAAGGAAGACGTAAAATTCAGTCCATTTGCAGATGACATAATATCTTATACGTAGAAAACCCTAAAGATTTCACAGAAACCTGTTAGAACTAACAAATGAATTCAGTAGCAGGATATAAAGTCAACACACAAAAATCAGTTGCATTTCTGTGCATGAACGATGAACAGTAGCACCAGAAGAATAAAATACTTAGGAATTAACCTAAGCAAAGAAGTGAAAGGCTATCTCCATGGGAGGCCTCTGCCTTTACGACGTAAAGGGAAGAGCGAGCATAGAGAATTATACACAAAACTCTGCTCCGTAAACTCTCCGGTGACACTTGTCATCCAACTCACATTTATTGGGGGAGAGACCTGGGAATACAGTCTTCCATATGCCCGGGGAGGGGTAAGGAGGACCAGAGACTAGTTAGCCTTAGTGATGACTAACCATACCTTAGTCCCATAAACCCAGCACTGAAGCAAAAGTGGTGTTTCATGCAAAATTCATTTGTTCCACAGTGAGTTGTCCTTTCAGACTCTCTAGCCTGTGATTCCACCGGATTGGGAGGCCCCAGCACATTCTCAAGTGCGCTAAGACTTGAGAGCCATGCGATGTCACAAATCCTACTTTGAGTTTCCAAAAACTCAATTGACTAATTTTGATAAGGTGTATGGAATATGAGATAGTTCCTAATGCTATTTACTCAAGAGCAAATGCTTGAATTATTTAAATGTAATGAAATACGTTATAGTGGATATCAATTTGGGTAGAGAAAGCACAGAGTAGTATACATAAATATAAAGGAAGATATTGGGAAAAATACAGGTCAAACAGGACTGAGAAAGGTAAATGATTTTTGGAAAAAATTATAAGGCACACATGCTATCACTCACACTGCTCCTTTGAAGCCATTGAACATTCCAGATTCCTCTCTGATAAGTATTGATAATGGTACTTGGGTGAAATGATTATTTCTAGAAAGTTTAGGATGTGTAACAGTAGTGGAATTAGTTCTTGTTAATTCTTATCAGAATTATTAATTAATTTTGTTACTTCTTTTATTGACCATTTTCTTTGTAACATGTGTTATAATATGAAATTTTATATATATGTAAATTATATATATATATATACATATATATATATATATATATATATGTCTCTAGGCTCTAAAATAAACTGAATTAAGAAGCATGATAGGGCTTCCCTGGTGGCACAGTGGTTGAGAGTCTGCCTGCCGATGCAGGGGACACGGGTTCGTGCCCCGGTCCGGGAAGATCCCACATGCAGCGGAGTGGCTGGGCCCGTGAGCCATGGCCGCTGAGCCTGTGCGTCCAGAGCCCATGCTCCGCAACGGGAGAGGCCACAAAGTGAGAGACCCGCATACCGCAAAAAAAAAAAAAAAAAGAAGCACGATAAATCATGTCAAGATTAACAATGTTAATTGATATATTTTGCTCCAAACTCCAGTAAGATTTATTAGGGTCTCTGTATCTAAGTCTAATGTGAATTACAGAGTTTTGGATAATTGCTATTAAGTAGAAGAAACAAGTTAAGTAGGAAATAAATCTATTAGGTCACAACACTATTAAGGACACAAGTATAGAATTACTAGTGTTTAAATCTATTTTCAGTATTTCAAAATTATATGTTGCATGAAAATGCTAAACTCGGAGAAGATTATTGAGTCTCTAGTTTCTCCGTGTGAGCAGCTGCCAAAGGCTAATGATTATAATTAATATGATTATTGTTAATAATAATAATTAATAGTAAAGTCTATCTTAAAATGTAATGCTTTAAAAAATAATATTGGAGATAACAAGTGTATGTAATTTTTTCCTCAATAAAGTTTAAGATTGTAAAACTACATCACAATTATTGTTTCCTATAAAACACATCGTATTTTAACTGGGATTATTTCCTGTAGTCAAGATATTTAAAGAAAATACTTCTGAAAAACACATGAAGCTCCTTGGGAAAAGAGGTGCCATCTGAATAGAGGAAAAGGTACTATTATTCTAATATTTGTACTAATGACAAGGGAAAAAGACCCATTTGACCTTTGTATGTAATGATAGGAATGTTTGAATTCTCTGGAAGTTAATTTTATTGTTGAATGACTATTTAATTGAGCAGAAAATGAAGAACACTCTTTTTTCATGATAAATTTTGTTATGGGATTCTGCAAATTTCTTATATTACTAACAACAAAAAAAGTTTTTTCTTAGAACTTAAGTGTGGTTAGTAATGGCCACACGGCTGGCAGGATGCTCTGGGTGTGAGGCTGTTCACTCCCCCCAGCAGCCGGAAGGGTAGGTCACCAAACTGGGTGCAAAGGGACTGAGGATCCGAACTTGGGGAAGTCTGATTCCCAGTCATCTTCCCTGACTCTGGGGCTGTGCTCCCCCGCAGCGAGGAAGTCTTGGAGCCACCCTACGGATTTACTGCTCTTTTTAGAGTTGACCCTCCTGCAACTGACTAATTTTCAGTGGGGTCATAGCTGACTCGTGTACGTACAATAAAAACAAGGCAAGATATTGGATACACAGATCTAGAGTTAAGAAAAGAAAAAGGTGAAATTTGAAATTTCTTGTTCAATTGTTAAAGGCATTATATAATTTTAGATTTGGGAGAAACATTTGAAATGTTTTATTAACTCTAATTTTACAAAGGAGGTAAATGAACCCAGAGACTGGACGGTTTTTGTGCTGATCTTGCAATAACCCAGGCCTACCGACTCCTAGTTAGTGCCTTTCCTCTAGATAAAGATTTTCCTGTTTTTTGAACACCATCCTGTTACTAGGTTTTAATGATGTTGCTTTCTACAAACAGACTAGCAAACCTGAAGCCTGTGGCATTGGGTTGTGAATGACCAAACTCTTGTTTACTTCTTTCCTACCTTCAACTTTCTCTTTTTTCTTATGTGTCTTTATGGATGTATGCGTGTGTAATGTGCATCCAGCTTCTCTAAATGGATGGTGACCGGAAGATGTGTTTCCTTCTTTTGACTGACAATAAAAAATCGTGATATGAAATTAATGCTCTACTTGTCCATGACAGTGTCTTTGGAAGATGTTTTGTCCCACAGGTGCCCCATTGGAAGGCAGAGGGAGGTCAACTCTGTAGCTCGTGGTCACCAGCCTGATGGCTCGGGTGACACTATTTTGGGGCGGGTCTACACCTCACATCTGGTCAGCCGTGGTGTCACTCTTCTGGGCTGTGTGGTAGGCAGGTTCTCACACTGCCCGTGCTCTGTCCTCAGCTCGGACTCACAGACAGGAGGGAGAGGCCAAGCGTGTCTCACCCCTCCTCTGCCCGCTGGGCCACTGTGTGCCCATCGGCCACCGAGGGACCCTGGTTCCCTTTAGCTTCAGGTGTCACTGCTAATCTCCGTCACTTCCTAACACCTCCATCTCAAGTGCATTTGACTCTGGAGCTGACTTTTTAAAAGACCAGTCCTCCGAGTCAAGTCCAAGAGCTGCCACTTATAACCTGACTGCTCTTCTCTCGAGTTGAGTTAAAACTTTTCCTTCCTTTCTCCCGGGATTGTCTGTGGCTCCAGTGAGATAATGTCAGGGGAAACTTTGTGGTAAAGAGACGCATTGTTATTGTGTGTTTCTGTCATCAAAACTGATAGCTTATCTGGGCTTGAGCCCCTGGCATAGAGATTCTGATTTCAGTTGTCCTGGGGGTGGTCTGGGCACCACATTTTCAGAAGTTTCCAGGAGGTTCTAACAGTGAGACTCACACTGCACTTCCCATCAGTGGTTCTCCAAATGCGGTCCTCAGACCAATAGCATCACCTGGAAACTTGTTAGAGGGGCACATTCTCTGGCCCCAGCCAGACCTGCTCCCTGGGGCTCTGGGGAGTCTGCCACCCTCTCAAAGGGGCGGGCAGGGGGTGGATGCTGCCCGGCCTCCACTCCTTCCCCCCTGCTCCCCTGTGGCTGGAGGAAGGGAACTTTTCCCTCGCAGGCCTGACCAGTCCTTCGTGCAGGTCCCACCTTCTAGCAGGCCAAATTCGGACATCGGAATGGGGTTCATTTGTGTGACACCCAGTTTCCAAGCACCCAGCACATGACAGCAAGGCCTCCGAGTGCTACAGTCAAAAGGGGAGAAGGCCGCTGCCCCCGCGGCACTGACGGGCTGAGGACAGAGCACCCCGCGGCTAATGCTCCCAAACAGCTCTGGCCCTGCTGTGCCCTCCAAACATAAGGACAGCTCTGTTATGTCTCTGAGGACAGGATCACGAGATTTACTCAGGTCAGGTTTTCTTTTCCACATGATGAAGGTTCCGTGAATGCACAGTGTTCGACAGGGGGGCCCTGTTTCTTCGATGTGCAGCAATAAGGCCAGGGCGGCTTCGGGGTGTCCCGAAACGGTGGGCGCCTCTCCCAGCACAGGGGCCGCCAGCCCCTGGGGCTCTGGAGATGCACAGTGGGTCTGCTAAGGAGACTTTGGGAGGCAGGGCCCCTGATTACACAGCACGTGAAGCTCCGACGTCCTTGCTTAGCGGGACGCGTGTTCATCTGAGCAGTAATTAGGAAGGTGAACGTCTTGGAAAACTTACCTGTGATTTGGGCCGTAGTCTGATGCGGACGAGCCATCCTGACGTGCAGTGTCGGCTCCGTCCACATGGGGGCGCCTATATTCTTTGGTTTTATTTTCCACCTGGAAACCACCATTTATGTTTTCACCCCGGCACAGGATAAACAGAAGAGTGACTTAGCTTTTGCTGTTTGCACAGCTGATTGCGTGTCACTTTTGACAGTTCTGTTACATTCCAAACAGTTGTGATTTTTTTTTTTTCCATCGGGACTTTGGGATGTTAGTTTAGGACATCAGGAAATATGCATCCCTATGAACAGTGTCCCTATAAAATATGAGTTCTGTGCTATTTGGGTTATCTGTGAAAGTATCTCCTTCATCGGTGCCCATGAGCAAGAGCTGTCAGTGAAATGATAGTCTCCAAACTGCGCTGCCGCATATGGGAAAGAAATGGACAGAACAGAGAAAGCAAGTGGATTCGTTTAAGATAGCGAAACAATGGAATGATCCATTTCCTCTTGACGAGACAGTCACAGCTCTGGAGACATTCCGTTAATAGGGTCAGATGTGAGTCACATGACGCTTTTCAGATGGCACCCAGTTATGAGGAAGGGGCTGCAGGTGAGGGCACAGGTGGACACACACAGACTCCTTGAGGTGGCCAGAAAGCCGGAAATTCAAACTTGTGGCTTTTTTTCAAACTCAGTGTGAAATTGCAGCACAGGTAGAGGACTAAGCATCTCAGAGGTGGAGGAAGCAAGTTAAACTTGATGACACTGGAGAAAAGCACGTGCACAGCAGTGCCTGAGGCCCAGGGGCCTCTGTCCAGTGGTCCAACACGGTACCTGGGGAAGATGCTGTTTTTAGAGCAGATTCACGCCATTTTCTGCTTTCCTGGGAAGTGTTTCCCTCTCTCCCTCTTGGCTTCCCTGCCTCACCTTTTACTCCTAAATTAATATGACACAGGGAGGGGTTCGGGTTGGCTTTTTGTTTTGTACAGTTTTCTGCAAAGAGAAGAGACATTAAAAGCTCTGCGACTCATGGTTTGCCCCCCCTGCTCTGAAGACGGGGAGCTGGAGGAAACTTTCTACACTCGCTGCGTGCCCCGCACTCTCCCTGCAAGTGCTGGATGAGGTCCAGTGCTCTGGGCCCCCGTTCCCAGCTGGTTAGGAGGAGGCCGGGGTCTGGGGCTGAGCTCTGAGGATGCGCTGACGAGATCATGGGTGAGGGGAGAGCTGCGTGGTTCTGGGGGTCTGCGGCGGGACCCAGTCCATCATTATCTGGGGGTAATTGGAGTTGAGAGGGTAGGACCTCTAATGAGCTGCTTCGCTCCCTAATGGCCGGGGGCCTGGGAATTAGCGCGGCCGCTCTTCCGCATGGGTGAGCCCCTGCCCCCGGCCACCAGCGAGCCCCTCTGGGAAGTTCTCAGCAACTGCCTGATGGCAGCCCCGCTGATGGCGACAATGACCGCCGGGCCTTTGCAATGAGGCCGTGGGCACCAGTTAGAGACGAGCCTCATGGAGTGACAGTGGCCTTTCAGCGACGAGTGCCCCAGCGCCAGTGGCTGGGGGTCCAGGGGTGCCTTTCCAGCCCCCGAGAGAGCCCAGACAGGCGGACTCTAGCCTGCCTGCCCCCTCGTGCACTGACAGACCCCCGAGCTCTGCCTGCGGAGCCCTGCCCCGCCCCCAAAGGCATCGCTGCATCCCCACAAGCACAGAGCCTGTGCCCCCGGGCCTACTCCTCCATTTCCCTGCACCATTTCATCAGGCGCAGTGGAGACAGGAGACGGGGATCCCACTTAAAGGACTTGCCCAGCTCAGCATCACGGGTTTAACGCCACAAGGGGACCGGACGGGGGCTTCCAGGCCTGGCAGTGAGGGTCACTGTCCTTTAAGGGACTGTTAGTGGGAGCAGCCCCGCCCGGTCCCATCGTCCTTGCCGACCCCAGCATGACCTAGACTCGGGGAAGGGAGGAAGCAGGCGTCCCGCTCGGGGCCCCTCCAGGGCAGGGTCAGCTCCTCGCCAAAGCCTCCTAAACCTCGCCTCCTGGGCGACTCACTTGCCCACCCCAGTCCCTCCCGGGAAGAGACCTTCAGTTCCAGTCACTCTTTCTCGAAGTGAATTCACTCATTTATCTTTACTGCACTTAACACCTTGATAAATTTGCTGTAACATGGACACATATACTACTTCCTCTGTATAGAAAGACAGGAGTTGCATGAATTACAAACTATTTTTAAATACAGCAACTAAGAAAAAAAATTAGGACAGTATTTTTACTGGGTGAATTTGGAGATAAGCTGGGGTTTTTTTGTTATAGGAATTTTTCTTGAGCGTAACTATTGACTCAAATACAGGCTTTTTTGGGGGGGGAACGAAACATGTGAAGCTTTGAATTTATTTTAGTTTTTTGGAATTTGCATGTGTGACAGGTGTTGATTTATCATCTCAGAGAAGCCAGGAGGAGAGAGAATGACAAATACTTTTAGCGTCCTACTTTTAAAGACAGTGGTTGCTGTCCTCTTCAGGGTGGTTGGTTTCAGCCGTAACATGCATACACAGAAATTGCTCGTAAAAGGTAATTCCGCTCGAAGATGATTCCTGTGCAGTCGAAATGAGGAGCCAGTGCTGAATTCAGCTCACAGTGACCAGTTTAACTTCTGTTACTTGTGCCTGAAAATAGTTGCAGATGCAAAAAGGGAGGGGACCTTTTAAGAACTGGACTTTGGTGTGCTGGGTGCAGACACCCAGTCCAGCTGGGTCCTGCAATGGTCCTTCTCTGCTTTGGCTGAGTCATTTTGGTGACTTGCAGCTTTAAGGGAGGGGAGGTACAAAGAAAAACAGACTTCACCTGATTTACAACAAGAGTTTTCTATTGACTGGTTTTATTCATTTCACTGCAGAATTTAGAGAAAGCAAGCAGTTCACAAAGCACCTATTTCTGGTTTGAAATGCAACTTGTGGTTTCCCACTTGTTAAACGTTTGCTGTATTTTAAGACACTCTGCCTAAGAGTTGATAAAGTACTTGTAAGGCAATGGTTGTTGGGGGAAATTCCCCGAGGAACTGATTTCTTATTGTTATTCTCCAAACAGAATGGGAGTTCGCCTGAGAGGACGGTGATTTCCTGCCGTGACTTCTAAATCAGAAGTGGATTCAGGATATGAAGTTGCTTGTGTGTATGTGTGTGTGTGTGTGTGTGATCTCTGGGTGAAGAAGCAAATTCCTCACTTTGAAAGCTCAAACAAATGCTTTCCTCCAGAGAAATAGAAAAAAAAAAAAATCCAATGGGCTGGGTAAATATCCTTGACTCCATAGAATGGAGCTCGACCCCACAATTAAGTGGTCCTGACGTGAGGTGACGGTCAGGTGCAGCCCTTGGTCCACAGAAAAAACCCAGCACATGAGCAGAATGGTGGCCATGGGCAGTCATCAGGCCTGGAAAACAAGATGCAAGTACTCGGGAAAATAAAGAGCCCGCCGTTTCTACACACCCACCAGGAGGTACGAATAACAGAGCGCATACATTTTTAAATGTGGCGCATTTTTGCTGCTCAATAAATGTATCATAGTAACCATCAGCACATTTTATTAGACACCGTGCCCTCAGAAGCAAGCTTGGTGGTCCCCTTGGTTGTCCGCCAAGGTCTAATGGAGCCTTCAGCGTTGTTCAGATCCCTCATTTAGGGTTTTCTCTCCTTTCTGCAGGGTCTAAGGAACAACGGCAAACGTCCCTACGGTGAAGGGAAGGGAAGGGGGGAGCTGGTATTTTACCTGAGGGTCAACCTGCCCCAAAAGGTGAAGAGGAGATAATCACTCACAAAGGACGGGGAAGACGTTAGCATTAACCTCCTGCTGAATAATTGGTTTCTGAGCCGGTGATAACATTCGCTGACCTATCGTGCCAGAGGGTATGCTTACTTAGCAAGGATGGCAAGGCTGGGGCTTGGCATGAAGACATCGCCTTCAAAGTCAGTGCTGTAACATCAAGGCCGACGAGTATAAAGTACCTTGAGTGGACGAGGAACGTTTTGGAAAGCAGCCGCAGGTACTATCTTATAGAATGCAAAAGCTTCTCCTCTTGTGAAGGGTAGTCAGGCACCCTGCTGACCAGCACAGTGGTGTTGGGAGACGGGAACTGAAGGCCTGGAAGGTAACAGGTCCTCTTGAGGAGGAGGAGCCCCTTCTGGGGACTTGGACGTGTGGGTGACAAAGCCTGACTTGCAGGGCTCACCCCCGGGTGGTGTTGGGAGCATGTCCTACTGCATGGGACGTGCAGAGAAAATCCAAGACATAGTGTAAGGTCGGAAATTGAGGACCATGAAAGTGGGACGAGGAAATCGGTGGAAATGAGACTTATTGATGGCATTCAGATCACGAAGAATTGTTATCCGAAGAGGACAGTGAATATCTCTGCTGAGGACAGGACGGAAGGAACAAGTCAACTAGGAAAGAAATCTAAACGTGAGGGTGTGGAGGGATGGAGCGCGATGCCAGCCGGGGAGAAACAAGGAGATCAATCACACGTCGTACCTGGAACAGCCCTGATGTATTGAACATAAATGAACAACGAATCGCCTTAGAGAGATAAACACAGACCGTGAACCACACACAGCTCTGCATGTTAGAGAGCGAATGCGTTTTGTGTCTGACCTGCAGATGGAAATTCCCGGAAGGAACGCGCGGCATTACATCCACGTGAGGGGCTGGGTCTCACTTCCAGGTGTGTTGTCGGTACCCACCCCCCAACGCAGGTGTGTGTAATGTATATTTATATGCTTGTTTATTTACTTACTTATTGCATGAGGTACAGCCAGCATCTCCCAGAGGAGAACTGTGTGGGATGCTCTTGGGTGATTTCATCTCCAGAAAGGCGGCCAGGTACTGGGAGTGGCCGGGTTCATGGGGCGGGCATAATTAGTGGAGGTTTGTAGGGCCGTCGCCCCTACCTCTGTTCTCCCTCTACTCTTGTTTCCATCACCATTTGGCACCTGACAGCGTGATGGCGAGTCCCCTGAGGGCGGGGACATGCAGCCTTGAATTCCCAGCACGTCGCATGGGGCTGTGCACTTAGCAGGACCTCAATCCATGTTGATCGGCTAGAGTTGAATATTACGAACAGGTTAGGAAAGCCTCCTGGGGAGAAGGGTGACACCACGAACGGCGCTAAAGGGGCAGGTGCTTTGCGCTGCACGACCCCGGGCGCACCTCTCGCCTCTGAGCATCATGTCCTGCGGTCCTGCGAGGAGGGGTTCTGACTTCACGTCAACAGATATTGCCTAGCATCGTCCATAGAGGGAAGATGTTGGCGGTCCAAACACTAATCAATAGGAGAAATCGTTGAATTACAGCGCATCGATTCTACAGAAAATGAAGTGGCTGTGAAAAAAGAACGAGGTAGGGCTTCCCTGGTGGCGCAGTGGTTGGGAGTCCGCCTGCCAAGGCAGGGGACACGGGTTCGAGCCATGGTCCGGGAGGATCTCACACGCCGCGGAGCGGCTGGACTCGTGAGCCACGGCTGCTGGGCCTGCGCTCTAGAGCCCGCGAGACACAGCTACTGAAGCCCGAGTGCCTGGATCCCCTGCTCCGCAGCAGGAGAGGCCACCGCGGTGGGAGGCCCGCGCACCGCGGCGAGGAGTGGCCCCCTCTCGCCGCAACTGGAGAAAAGCCCACACACAGCAAAAAAGACCCAATGCAGCCAATAAATAAATAAATAATTAAAAAAAAAAAAAAAAGAACGAGGTAAGTCTGCGGGTTCTGCAGGGGAGGATGTCCATGCGCAGCATTGATTTTTAAGAAGCAAGCTGCATATCATCTGTGTAATTTGTTCCCATTTAAAGAGACGACCTTGAACATATAGGTCAGTACTTAGAAAAGGTCTGGAAGGATACACATCAGGGACTAGGGTGCCCATGAGAGGAGGGGAGGGAGTTTTAAAATGTTTACTTCGTACGCTTCTAGATCGTCTGGATGTTGTACAGCAAGCCTGCATTACTTTTGCAGTAATATTTATATTAGGTGTATACTCCTAGAAAAGGAGGGTCCCTCTCCTGCATGAGAACTCTTGTGTTTTAGTAGCCAAGAATAAATATATAACTAAGTATACATATGAAATCTTTACCATTTATTAATTTATTAACTATTGATTGATTGATTTATCCTTGGCTATCCACCCAGAGTCCCTTGACTATGCTTTAAAAATGTAGATGTGTTGGAGGCTTCCCTGGTGGTGCAGTGATTAAGAATCCGCCTGCCAATGCGGGGGACACGGGTTCGAGCCCTGGTCCAGGAAGATCCCACATGCCGGGGAGCAACTAAGCCCATGTACTACAACTGAGCCTGTGCTCTAGAGCCCGAGAGCCACAACTGCTAAAGCCCTCGAGCCTTAGAGCCTGTGCTCTGCAACAAGAGAAGCCACTGCAATGAGAAGCCCGCGCAACCCAACGAAGACCCAATGCAGCCAAAAGTAAATAAATAAATTAATTTAAAAAAGTGTGGATGTTTTGGTCCCACTCCAGACATATTGAATTGGAATCTCTATGGGTTGATCTCAGGAATGTACATTTTAAACAAAGATCCCAGGTAACTTCCAGGTAAAGTTCTGGAAACCCTGGTGCACAGACCTGGTTCAGTAGCATCATCTTTATTTGGTGGCCACTTAGAGGAAGTTGTCTGCTGTGGGAAGGAAGGTCTTTTAATAAATTATTGAATTTGGTTTAAGAAAAATTAATTCATTAACCTCTCAATAGAGGTAATATATTTCAGTAACTGGTTTTGCAAGACTAAAGAAAAATTTTCTGATTATGTTGACTACTGTAGCTATAATAATGCTGTAGCTTCAGAGTTGGGGGCTAGTAGTACCTTTTTGTCTAAGGATCTTAACGTATTTTATAGACATTCTTCTTTCTTAGCAGATAGATGTATTATAAATTTATAACTGAATTCTGAAAGGCTTGTCCCTGACACTCATCAAGTTAAAATCGATAATCTTTTTACTTTTTTGTGATTAACTTCAGAAATGACTTCAGTAAGACTCTCTCTGATAAAAAAAAAACCCTCTGTTTTAGACGTGGGAAAATGTAGTTGTGAAAACACTGTTTCTGAAATTGTAGGCCTGTTTTTTTGTATCGTAATTTGCATGCCCAGCACCCTTTTTTTTTTGCTTTTTGCTTTGGGCATGTCAGAAAAAAGCAAATCAAAAGTTTAAGTAAAAATCTAGACCAGCATTCTCACCAGAAGGGGAGGGAAATCCTAGCAGTTCGTCTGAGATGAGTCCCAAGCAACTATATTTTTTTGTCACCCGACACAGCATCCTCACACATCAGCAGGACGCAGACCGATGCCTAGGGTTTCCTTTGATGGTAACAATACTCTGCACAGCACAAATCAGTCCCTCCCATGTAACAAAACAATAGGACTTTTTGTGTGTGTGTTAACAAAAAACAGGAACAGTGAAGCATTATTTTGCCATGACAGGTGCGTACTTCCCATGCTTGTCAGTGGTCAGCATCAAATCTTAGTCTGATATTTAAATGCTTATTATTTTAAAGTGTCTGAAATCAAGGTTCCGTCAATAATTTAAGGGAAACGGAAATCACCGCCTTATTGTTCTTTATCACTCTTACTGGGTATTTGGATGAGATCATCACAAACTTTCCTTCCAATTACGTGATTCCATGTTACTGCTCCGATAAGTGAGTACCTGAGAGCATTAAATAGATTTAAATTTCTAGGCCTGGATGAGTTATATATCAAGGTACAATAAGAATTCATGTCTGTAATGGTAGAGCCTGTGCAATGGTATTTAAGAAAATTTTCCATGGTGCTAAGCAATCTTCTACTACACTAAAAAATAATGGTTTATGTATATCAGTTTGTGGCTGAATTAGTCTATTTAACTGATTCCTTATTATTGGACATTTAAGTTATTTCTATTTTTTCTTCCCTTTTCCTGGTGTCATTTTTTCCCTCAGTGGGTGTGATAGTTAATTTTATGCGCCAGAAATTTGGTCAAACATTATTCTGGTGTTTCCGTGAAGGTTCTTTTGGATGATGCTGACATTTATATCAGTAGCCCGAGTAAAGCCGATTGCCCTCCAAGATGAGGGTGGGCCTCATCCAATCAGTTGAAGGCCTGACTAGAACAACAGGCTGACTTGCCCCTCCTGAGTAAGAGAGAATCCACCTGACGGCCTTCAAACTAGGACGTGGGCTTTTCCTGGTTCTACAGCAGCCTCGAGCCTTTGGACAGCCCTGCAGATTTTGGACTTGCCAGCCTTCCTAATCGCAGGGGCCAGTTCCCTACCATAAATCTCCCTCCGTGTATGTCTTTAAATAGATAATGCAATACTATTACATGTAATCAATCTCTCTTTCTCTCTCTCTATATGAACACACATATATCATATTGATTATATTTCTTTAGAGAATCCTGGTTAGTACAATGCGGAATGAAAACCCCACAGTTTTCAGTTTGTTTTTAGCCTTTATGTTTTCCTCAATGACAAATATATTGGATTGTTAGCAGAAAATGTATTACACGTAAATTAGAATCACTGGGCGTGAGGATGCTACAGTTATGATCTAGAAAACTTCCTCTCCCACCACATTTGAGATGAAATGGATTTTGAAAGGAGCACGTGATATTTAATGTTGGTTCTGTTAAAGAATAGGTGAAAATTGAATAAATCACTTGAAATATGTTACTTAAAAAATCAGTAACATAAATTATGTTTCATGATAAACTAACAGCACTGTGGTGGACATCTCATACATATGATCATATTTAAAGATTTAATACTACAGTCAATAACAGTAACTTTCACTCAGAACATGTGTGTTTCAGCTAGTTTCAAAGCAGACATATTTTCTTCATCTTACTCTTTCAAAATCACTAAAAACTCTAATACGATTCGGAAGGGAAATGTCAGCAATGTCTGGAAACTAGAAGTTAAGAAAATTTAGCAAGTTTATTTTCTTTATAGCCTTAGTTTTTGAGGAACTTGATTGGAATTTGTGGCAGGACTCATGCTAGACCAGGGTTTCTTAACCTTGGCACTAGTGGCATTTGGGTTGGATAATCCTTCATCATGGAGTCCTGTGCTGTCCATTGTAGATGCACCTCTACCCGTAGATGCCAGCAGCACCCCTCCGCCTGCAATGGTGGCCACCAAACAGGCCTCCAGCTGTTGCCTAGAGTCCTCGGGGGCAGAATGGCCACAGCGTAGACACGTGTGACAAGAGCAAGGCTGGTTATGCGGATAAGTAAGGAACCGCAGCCTCAAGTAAGCTCAAACAGGAGACTGCCCAATGAAAAGGTAAAAATAGAGGTTAATGAATCACAGAACCTTTGGAGCCTGCAGTGTTGGCTCCTGGCACGTGATGTGCGGTTAGTAGGAAGTGGCTTTTGCCGTTCGTGAACTTTCCTGGTTCCTGTCTACGTTGGTTTCGCCAGGATCAAAGCAATGGCCTTTGTTTTTACCCAGAATAAGAACACCGTCCAGTGACAGAGCTTTTATACCCATGTTGTAACAACACCGTATTTGATTAATGATGGTTCAGCTACGTGGAAAGCGCCCGAACAACCAAGTGTTGTGTCCGGCTGGCCTAGGGAGGGAAGACAGGGGTTTAGCAAGGACCTTGCTTCCCGAGAGCCCTGTTTCTGGTGGGGTCTGAAATGAGCTGAGACACCAGCGGCTTTAAGTAAATGAGGAAGTAGGAGAAGATCAAGGAGCGCAAAGTTGGGTGCCTGCGGGTGTGGGGGGGGCGGGTCAGTGTGAGTGTCCACCTGGAGAGGCCGCAGCCCCCAGTTATCCAATCAACAGTCCTGCAGGCTTGCTCTCAGCTATTTGTAGGTGGTGTTAACATCTGGATCAGATGGCTTTAAGTAGATGAGATTGTCCTAGGTGATCTGGTGGGCCTGATCCAATCAATTTAACCTTAGAAGCAGAAGTAAGGTTTCCCTGAGGTAGAAGAAATTCCTCCTGCCCCAGAGTTTCCGGCCTGCAGGCCTGCCCTGCAGAATTTGAATTTGCCAAGCCAGCCCCCACAATGCCGTGCGATCCACCTCCCGGCCTTCCCCTCCCTTCCCCTCCCTTCCCCTCCCCCTCCCTCCCTCGCCCCTCACTCCCCTCCCCCTCCCCTCCCTTCCCC
>NW_021703785.1:73765364-73796571 GCF_005190385.1 Monodon monoceros | reverse complement strand
GCTCTGAAGACGGTCAAGTTCAGGCTCTCAATTCCCCTTCCCCTCCCCTCCCCTCCCCTTCCCCTCCCACTCTCTCTCTCTCTTTCTCTGTTTCCCTGGAAGCCTAATGAACAAGCTGATTTACAATAAGAGAACTACCACCATTGTTATTGTCAAGGGACATATTGAGGACAGAATCCTATCTCATTTATTTTGTTTCCTTCTGGACTCTGGCCCACAGGCTCTCAATAAACGATGAATTGAATGAAATTATTATTAGCAATTACGCAAACAGCTCTGGAGTATATAAAACAATATTTTGAATGTCTCTGCTAGGAAGTTGGTAATTTTTATGAGAAAGGGCATCATTTAGCTTTCAAAATTCAAAAACAACTTTTTTCATTATGTAAGTAACGCTAAGCACACGATTGAAAGCCTGTGAACTAGAATACAAACGCTCGGCAAGCTCACGATCATAACAAGCAGGGCCTGGCATTCCGTTTGTCCGCCAGGCTTCCCTCCCGAGCCCCTACCCCATTCAAACGTGGCTTTGTATGGTGGGGATCACACTGTATTACAAGGATTTTTGTTTTTTTGCTTTTCCCTTTGTTATTACCTAGTCTCCATAAATATCATTTCCTTTTTATTTTTTCTTTGTTGAAAATAGCTTTACTGTTTATGTAAAATTAATTTCTGCTCATTAATAAGATGTACTTTTATTGAGCCTCTTTTAGGTATCAGGGATTTTACATGGTCTCTCTGTTTTTATTCTCAAAACAAGTACGGGGCAAATATTATTATCGTCCTCACTGTACAGATGAGGAAATTGGTCTTAGGACCATTAAAGAGCTTGTCTCGTCTGCCAGGTGGCAGGGTTCTGAACTGTCCTCTTTCTACTTTGCTATAGTGTCTTGTTTTGCTTATTTTACTTTATCTTTCCTTTTGTGGATACAGGGGTTTATGAATTGTGGGGGGACATCCCTTTGCATATTGTTCTGTGGAAAAGAGTATGTCAGAGATTCAGGCTCTGATTCCATAGTTTGTCATGTAGTGTAAGTGGTTTTCTACAACTTAGCAAAGGGGAGCACACCTTTCTTTAGGTGCGTGAATATTGATGTTTTACTTCAATTTATGTTTGCAAATTTAGTTCACATTCCAATAATTTTTACAGAGGAAAAAGCCATAGTTTTTAGGTTTGGGGTTAGTCACTGGTAACTATCCCATTTGAAATCCACATAATCACATATGTACTTGAAACCGACAGAAAAAGTGCTACATGAGCATCCAACCCAACTGGAAAGATAGAAAGTAAAATAAATAAGTAAAATTCAGCTATCGTTAAAGAAATGTTCAAAGATTAAGAATGGGCACTATCAGATGGATCTCCTTGTAGTTTTTCACATGAGAACTGATTCAAACTATAGCATTCTCTCCATATTAGGGTATACTTAGAAATACTAAGAACTTTTTATCGTCCTTTCCCTGTGTGTATTAATGTATTGAAGTAAATGGTGCCATACTAAAGGAAACACCCCAAATGTGGGCGGTTGATTAAAATACGTACATGAACAAATTACAGCACTGTGGAGAAGGGAACATCACCACTGCTGGTGTTTAAAACATGCTTTCAGAGAAAAAACAAATACCGTATGCTAACGCACGTATATGGAATCTAAAAAAACGGTACCGATGAACCTACTGACAGGGCAGGAATAAAGACACAGACGTAGAGGATGGACTTGAGGACACAGGGTGGGAAGGGAAAGCTGGGACGAAGTGAGAGAGTGGCATGGACATATATACACTACCAAATGTAAAATGGATGCCTAGTGGGAAGCTGCTTCACAGCACAGGGAGATCAATTTGATGCTTTGTGACCACTTAGAGGGGTGGGATAGGGAGGGTGGGAGGGAGGCTCAAGAGGGTGGGGCTATTGGGATATATGTATACGTATAGCTGATTCACTTCATTATACAGCAGAAACTAACACACCATTGTAAAGCAATTATACTCCAAAAAGATATATTAAAAAAAAATGATTACAGAAAGAAAAAAAAACACTTTCACTTCCTTTGCCCTCAAGTTGCTCCTGTATATTGCAAATAAGAACGCCTCACCGACATTAACTGTCTACCGTGATGTAGTGTTCTGGGTGTCTCTGTATTTTCTTGCTTTTCTTTAAGCCCATGCTATTTAATTATTCTGGACAAATGCTCACACACCACTTGATACTAACGGTGTCTTCTGGGTCTGGCTAGTTCATGAATAAGACTCCCTCTCTTTTCCCCTCTGATTTTGTTGTTGTTGTTGTTTGGTTTTAATTGCAGTAGTGTGAGGGGAGAAGTTTTGGGCAGAGAGACTTTCTGGATTTCGTTCAGAGGCTACTGCAGAAATCCTGTGCACCACCATGCTGAGGACCAGCTCGGAGGACAGCTGGAGGCTGTCCAGGAGCAGCCACTGTGCCCCAGGGAAAGGGCTTTGTTGAATTGGCCAAGATATCCACAAGAAGATGCTTAAAGATGCTGTGCTTTCCACTTTCTTGCAAGGTTAGCTTGGTAAAGTTCTCTAGAGAGATTGTAAGGATAAACAATATCCTCTCTGTTTTATAATATCGAGAAGCCAGCATAGTTATCTAGAGGTGAGTTTACATACCAACATAATTCATAAAATTAACGTGCCAGGAGGTTCATACAGGGCACAATTTTACTGCCATACATATATCCTTAGACAAATTTGGAATGTAATTTTTGATTTTGTGTTTTCTCTGTTCAGTAACTCAGTGGAAAATGCTGGTTGAGGTGATCATTTCATGAATGTTGTAAAGCCGCCTTTATGAAGACATAAGAAGGTAATTCACTGATGACCTTAACCTTCACCTTGAACCTGTCTGCATTCGTGCAGTCTTATAAGAGAAGGCTGGCAAGTCTAAGTTAGTTGTTGAAGGCTATGCTTTTAGCCTGGTGAATAACCTCTCATTTATTTTTATGTCCTTAAATTAGCCTCAGTGCAGACAAGCTAGGTCTTGGAAGAACTTGGACAAGCTCTCTTGGCTTTTCTCATGGACAGTCATGCCCAGGGGGTAGGACTTCAGTGACTCCTCTGAGGCAGGTGCCCAGGTTTATCCATGTCCCAGATTTGGGAAAAGGTTCAGTTGAGATAGTGGATGTGTAAGATCTTTGAAAAGTGGAAGACACTATGAAATAGACGGTAGAATCCTTGACATAATAATTCACCACTGTTTTTAGATGGCAGGTGGTTGGTTAAGGCAGGACAGTCGTCCTACTGCAGCTAGGAAAAACTGGAGAAATTACAAAAACGATATCTTTAAAGACACAGAACGTTGTGGAAGAAACTAGATGGAACTAAAACTACAGAGCAGGGACATTGTTCCAAGGTAAGCTGGTGATTTATATATATATATATTTATATTTATATATATGTATTTTTAATAAATTTATTTATTTATTTTTGGCTGTGTTGGGTCCTCATTTCTGTGCGCGGGCTTTCTCTAGTTGCGGCGAGCGGGGGCTACTCTTTGTTGACGTGCACAGGCTTCTCACTGTCGTGGCTTCTCTTGTTGCGGAGCACGGGCTCTAGGCACGTGGGCTCAGTAGTTGTGGCACACGGGCTCAGTAGTCGTGGCTTGCGGGCTCTAGAGCACAGGCTCAGTAGTTGTGGTGCACGGGTTTAGTTGCTCTGCAGCATGTGGGATCTTCCCGGGCCAGTGCTCGAACCCGTATCCCCTGCATTGGCAGGCAGATTCTTAACCACTGCACCACCAGGGAAGCCCTAAGCTGGTGCCTGACAGCTGTTTTTGGCCCCGGCGTACTCGTTGATTTTGGACACAGGTTGAGGCTCAGACTTGGCTCAGGCAGAGGGTCCTTGTGAAGGAAAGAGAAACTGGCAAAGCTTTAACACCCATGGGACAAACTGGAAACTTGAGCGGCTTCAGACTCAGAAACTTTCTGGGGCCAGGAGGCTGGAGAGCTGGTTTTAATACCTCTGAAGGGTAGAGAGAGATTTCCCATAATCTTTCAGGGTTGAGGAAACTGATACCCACCAGCCTGCCCTTCAGAAGCATGGGGTCAGGGGGCTACACCAAGGAGCAGCGATGAACCACAGGTCCAGAGTCTGCCTAAAAGTGCAACCCAGCACCAACCTCACTCAATTCCTGGTTGGATTCAGGTGATCAGCCCCTCACCCAGCCTTTCCAAAAGAATGGAATTCAGCGTCGTCAGGATCCTCCCATTTTTTGTATATAACATCAGGCCTACAATCAACAACATCTAGACATGCAAAGAAGCAAGAAAATGTAAATGATGATAAAGAGATAAAAACCAGACAGCGGAAGCAGACCACTTGCTAAAACTAATGGAGTTAATAGATAAGAACTTTAAAATAATATTCAAGAATATATATATACACACACATGTATATAGGGGGATGGAAATAACAGATGAAGGTATGGTAATTTCACCAAAGAATGGGAATCTATTTAAAAAAATTCAAACGGACATTTTAGAACTGACAAAACCATTACCTGAAATTAAGCACTTGGTGAGTGGTTTAATAGCAGAATGGACTCAGTAGAAAATGGGATTAGTGAATTGGAAGAGAGACCATTAGAAAATACTCAAACTGAAGTACAAAGAGAAAAGGAATGGGAAACAAAACAAAAAATGTCTAACATACACATACCTGTAGTCCCAGGAAAGAGAGAACAGGGAAGAAGCAATATTCAAAAACATGACCAAGAGTTTTCCAAAACTGGAGGTCCTCAATTAGAGATTTAAGAAGCTCAGTAAATCCCTAGCAGAGTAAACACACAAAAAATTGTGTCTAAGTACAACGTATTAATGCTTCTGAAAAGCCAAAGACAAAAAGAAAGATATTAAAAACATCTCGAGGTAGAAGACACATTACCTGCAAAGTATCGACAATAAGACTTACAGACGACTTCTCCACTGAAGTTACAGAAGCTATAAGACAAGAAAATAAAAGGACTGTGAATCAGGAGTTCTATACCCAATGAAAATATCTGAAAAGACGACAGTGCAATGAACACATTTTCCAACAAACAAAAACTGAAGGAATCTGTGGCCTATAGGCTTCACTGAAAGAAAAACCACAGAGAGTTATTTAGGCAGAAGGAAAACGTTCCCAGACAAAAGCAGGGAAATGCAGGAGAAAATAAAGGAAAAGAAAAATGTAAATGAATATGGACTGTATAAAAATAAAAGAGAGGAAGAATCCTGTCGTTTTTGTATGCATGTCCCGAACAAACTCTAGTACAATGTCTTGTACAAAATATGTACTCAATAATATTTTTCTGGATATTTTCTCCTACTCTAAAAAATTCTGATTTAATTGGAAAAGCAATTCTTTAATGAAGTATGAAGTTTTTGCTAGCAGAGAGATAGTGGAAGTTAGATGCCCTTACTTTCTTTGTTAATAGTTTTCTCTTTACCCTTCTTTTCTTTTTCACTCATCCTTCACCACGTTTGATACATGGCTTCTAGAAATTTAAGTCACACCTCTAATACTGTTTTCTCCTTAGTATAATCCATGCTTTTATAGTTTTTCTATTCTTCCTATGTCTATGTTTTTAGGTACTTGTTATAAAAATGGTAACTTGGTAATCACCGGTTGAATCACGAAGAAGCCCAGGACAGTGAGGCAGATAGATGTTCCCTTAAGCTCAGCATCCTATTAGAGAGCCAAGGTGGAAAAAATGGAGCAGAGAATATGGACAGATGACTCAGTGAGTTCCTGGTTACAAATTAAGCTTAAGTTGGGGACAAGTGGGAGTGGAGAAACCAGGGGGAAAATATAGTCTTGGGAAAGAATAAGGAGTTACAGGAAGTAGTGGGAAAGATAAAGACTGATTATAATGAGAGCTAATAAAATTCCAGAGGACTTTCATTGTGTTTTTAAACACCGCTCAGCGTTTGTTATGTTTGAAATGTGAAGTAACTGCACTGTGTTGTCCATTGCGTGGACCCTTTCGAGGGAATCACTGTCAGTCACAATGGTTGTTCAGCACAACTGGAATGACGCCCAACTCCTCAGCAAGGCTCCCCAGGTTCTGTAGGATCCAGCCCATCTCTCCTTCGTCTGACACGACTCCAGCCTGCACTTATGCTGCTGCCATCATTGGCCTCTCTTCCTCAGTCATTTCACTCTCATTCTTGCTGTGGACTCTGTACAGCTGGAATTCTCCTCACTCAGGTCTTAGCAAGGTCAGCTCCTTTCTGTCATTTTCTTAGAAAGAAGAGCTTCCAGGCACCTCTGCAGGACTCTTATTTTCTGATAGCACACGATACTCTCTAGAATCACCTTCCTTACTTGTTTGTTGTCTGCTTCTCTGCATGGAATGTAAGCTTCACGACAGCAAGGGCCTTGTCTATTGTGTTTATTGTAAACATATTGGCCAGTAATGATTATTGTGACAAAAACTAATGACAGTGGGTGACAGAAGCGCTGTTTTAGGTAGAGTGACCAAGGAACTTCTCCCTAAGAGGACGGCAATTCCATGGAGACCTCCACAAAGCCATGGGGTGTTTGAGAAAAGTGTTCCGAGCAGAATGTCAGCCAGAAGATGGGAACGTACTCGGCATCTTAGGGAAACTCAAGGAGCCAGCTTTGGGGAAGCAGAGGGACCGTGTGGGAAGTAGGAGATGATGTCGGGAAGAAGTCGGGGCTCAGGCGCTCACAGGTGTTGCAGGTAATTAGGTGTAAGGGCGACGGGGGAGTGACAGGATCTGACGTGTTGATGTGGCCTGGATGACACGCTGAAGCAGAGGAACCAGAGGGGCAGGCATTGCAGCATGTGGGGAGATGCTGGTGTGAAGCCAAAATGGCATCAGTGAAGACGGTGACAGGTGGCTGGGTATGGGATGTGTCTTGAAAGTAGAACTGTTAGGGTTTGGATGAAGAGTGACTCGCGTTTGGGGTCTGAGCAGCTGAGTGAACGCCGGTGCCTCGGACTGAGACAGAAGATACCTGGGTGCCCAGATTTCCGGGGGGAGTGGTAGTGTAGGGTGTTGGAGGCCCCCTGGACAGTCAGGTGGAGGTGGCAGGGAGGGGGCTGGTTACACATTATTCTTTAGGGGAGGAGGGGGTCCAGAGAGGTAATTCGGGACGTCTCAGTCCCTGGACTGTATTTAGAGATTTGGGAGGAGATGAAATCGTCTAGGAAGGGAGTATAGAGAACGGCTCGGGGACTGAGCCTCTGGACGCTCCCAGTGTTGGATGCTGAGAAGCAGAGGGGGATGCGACAAAGGAAACCGAGAAACTGAGAAAGTGATGCTGGAGGAGGAGGAAACCGAGGATGTTCATAGTCGTGGAAGATGCGAGACAAGTGTATGCAAGCCGAGTGCCATTAGCTCTGTCAGGTCCATCAGGGTCAGTGCAGAAGGCTGAGAACCTCATTCATTTCAGGAGAATTTGGGTGGCACCAATGAGACCAATGAGTAGTGATTTGCTACTTGTTTCTAACCATCCTTGGAGAATAGTAGGTACGTTCCATCAACTATAAAGGAAGAAGCAAATATTGAAGAGGCCTTTAGAGAAAAAGGGAAGCTTTTTTTCACCTAATTGGTCAAATGGAAGAATCCCTAAGTTAGCTATTTAAAGGACCCCACCCCCGCCCCAGTTTTAAGTTATTGTTAAATTTCACGAGATATTAAAAGAGAAGAAAACTCAAGATTTGGTGTTGGAAGGTCTACGTTAGAATCCTCTCCCTCACTTAGCTGTGTGACTTCAGTCAGGTGTCTTAACCTCTCTAAGCCTCAGTTTCCTCCACCTTAACAGACAGATAATAATGTCTGAGTCACACTGTAATGAAGTTTAAATGAAATAATGTATGTGAAATTCTTTCTGTAAATATATATCTCTATAAATATTAAATTTCTATAAATATGTTTGATACATATTATTGTTTTGTTGTTGTTACTGTTTGACCTCCATCTGTATTCTAAAAGTTAGGGAAATAGGCAAGAAAAGTTAAAATGGGCTATGCTGGAGTGACCAAAATGAAAGTGAAGAAAATTGGAGTTAAAGAGGCAAACAAGAAGGGGGGACCCCGTGAGGAGGCTGGCAGCTTGCTGGCCACGAGGATGCCCGATGAGTGGGAGGTGGGCAGCAAAGTGATGTAATGTTGGGACAATTGTAAGTGAAGAAAGTCCCCGGCTTTGTCAGCCACATTTTGTGACAGGAGAAATAGGGACAGGCAGGAAGGCAAGATGCGCAGGAAGAGAGCTGAGCACGGCTAAGGAAAGACAGGCACTGCAGTGGAAGAGACAGGGAGGAGAAGCAACCCACAGAGCTGCCCTGGAGCCTGAGGGGTTAGACGTTGTCACATTTTCAGAGATGTGTCAGTTCATGCTCCTGGGGTTGTGTGTGGGAACGTGGTGCCTAATCACAGCATCTTCTGTGGTTGCTCCCAAGATCTTTGCATCAGGCACTGTGCTTCCGCTCCTTTGAAGGAGGGAAATGTAATTATTAAAAAAATTCAACCGGGCTTATGCCTTTGTAAATTGATGTTATATTCACGTGGTTCAAAAAGGTAAGAAGTGTATATAGTGAGAATTCTCCCTCCTACCTCTTATCCCTCAGCTATACAATTTCTTTTCCTGGAGGCAACCAAAGAGCTTGCATGTATTTATAGAGATATTACTTACATGTATAAATAGAAAAGCTTTCTTTTTAGGACACAAATGATGGCATGACATATACACTGTTCTGCACTGTACTTTTTTCCTTCACAATATTCTTTGGAGATTAGTTCATAGCATATACAAAAAGCTACCCCCCCATTTTTTTTTCCTTTAACAAACTTCTCAAGATTTTACTTTATGGATTTATTATAATTCATATGACCAGTCATTCATGATGGACATTCTTGATGCGCTGTTTCCAATCTTTTGCTATCCCGAGTAGTGCTTCAGTGAGGAATCTTCTACACACACGATTCTGCGCATGTGCCTATAGACATCTAAGATAAATTTCCAGAAGAGAGATTGTCGAGTCCAAGGACCTGGGTATTTGTAATTTTAGTAAATATTACTGAAGTGCCCTTCATAAATGCTGTCTCAATTTCATCTCCACAGTAATGTTTGAAAGTGCCTGAATCCCTCAGACTCTAACACCAGTTCATAGTATTTTTAATATTTGTCAAATTTATAGGTAAGAAATGGTATATCAGCACAGTTTTATATTTTGTTCCTTTTTGTTATGAATGGAGTTGAGCATATTTACTAATGTTTAAGAACCATTTGCATTTCTTTTCTTGTAAACTGACTATTTTATCCTGTTGTTAGTATTTTTCTTTTTTCTTTCAACACTTTAAATATTTCATTCCACTCTTTTCCTGCTTGCATGGTTTCTGAAGACAAGTCCGATGTAATTCTACCCTTGTTCCTCTATAGATAGGATATTTTTTTCCCTCTCTGGCCCTTTTCAAGATTTTCTCTTTGTCTTTGGTTGTCTACATTGTAGACATGGAATATGATATGTTGAATATGATATACAGCATAGTTTTTTTTTTTTTTTTTTTTGGTACGTGGGCCTCTCACTGTTGTGGCCTCTCCCGTTGCAGAGCACAGGCTCCAGAAGCACAGGCTCAGCGGCCATGGCTCACGGGTCCAGCTGCTCCGCGGCATGTGGGATCCTCCCGGACCGGGGCATGAACCTGTGTCCCCTGCACCGGCAGGCAGACTCTCAACCACTGTGCCACCAGGGAATCCCAACAGCATAGATTTTTTGGGTATTTTTCCTACTTAGTATCTCTGAGCTTCCTAGATCTGTGGCTTAGAGTCTGTCATCAATTTTGGAGATGTCTTAACTGTTATCAATTCAAATGTTTCTTCTGTTTTTATTCTTTTTTCTTCTCTCTTTCTTCTCCTTCTGATCTTCCCATTATGTGTATGTTATACCTTTTGTAATTGTCCCACAGTTATTGGCTATTCTGTTCCAGTGTTCCTTTCTTTCTTTTAATCTTTGCATTTCAGCTTGAGAAATTTCTATTAACATATGTTCAAACTCACTGGTTCTTTACTTGGCTGTGTCCAGTCTATGCATGAGTCCATCAAAGGCATTCTTCATTCTGTTAGAGTGTTTTTGATGTCTAGTATTTCCTTTAGAGTCTTTTCTTTAGTCTTGATCTCTCTGCTTACATTACCTGTCTATTCTTGCATGCTGTCCACTTTTTCCAGTAGAGCCCTTAGCATATGGATCATGGTTATTTCAAATTCCTGGTGTGATAATGCCAAAATCTCTGTCATATATGAGTCTGTCTAAGTCTGGTTCTGGTGCTTGCTTGTCTCTTCATACTCTGGTTTATTTGTTTTTTTAAACTTTTAGCATGGCTTGTAATTTTTTGTTGAAAGCTAGTTTGATGTATTGGGTAAAACTTACTGAGGTAGTTAGTCCTTTAGTGTGAGGTTTTATGTTTATCTGGCTAGGAGCTAGGCTGTTTTTACTGTTTGCAGTAGCTATGGTGTCAAGGGCTAAAATTTCTTCTGGTGTTCTTGTTTCTGTCTCCCCTGTTGTCTTTGGGTTTCCCTGGAGACTCCTTAAATAGGGTCTGCGTCTTGCAATTCTTTTAGCTCTAATCCCTGTTATTACATGGAAGCCCTGTGGATGTGGTGGCGAGGTGGGGACACGGAAATGTTCTGTGGTCCTATGACTAGGTCTCCGTCTTTCAGTGAGCCTGGGTCCGGTGTTTCCCTTCCCCACATTGAAGGCTGGAGTGGGCTGGAGTTGGATATTCCCCTCCCCCCAGGTGGGTTGGGTCCTGGTGGAATAGCTCCCCTTGAAGGCAGGCTTTGCTAAAGAGAACAGAGGACTCTGGGCATGTTTCAAAATGATTACTTCCTCCCTCTTACTGAAGGAAGCAGGAGGGGATTTTTCTCAGATCTCCTCAGTGAGAACCTGATGGGGCTTCTGGAGGTAAATCTCAGGAGAGTGTGAGGACCCGTCTAAGACTGGGCCTCTTCTGGGTTTTTCAGCTTGTCCACACTGAGCTCCCAGCAATTCATCAGTTACAGTTTAAAGTGTTCCTACTGATACTGGTTCCAGCTGTGGGCTTCTGCTTCAGTAAGAATTCTCTGTATCTGTCTGTCTTATCTCTCCAGTTTCCAGACCAGCAGTTTGTCCTGTGACCTCAATTCTTTGATGGATCTAAGAAGTGTTGTTGACTTTCAGTCTGTTCAACTTTTTTCTTTTTGTGAGCAGAGGGGACCTCCAAGTTCTGCATGTCAGACTGGAAACCAGAAGTCATATTTTTCTTACTGATTTGTGGGAGCTCTTAATATATTAGGGAAATTAGTCCTTTATCTTGATATGAGATGCCCATGTTTTTCTATTTTGTCATTTATCTCTTAAATTTGTTTTCCCCTGCGCAGTTAAACAAATGTTTTGTGTGTGGTTGAATTTATCATTACTCCCTTTTAGATGTTTTGATTCTGTGATACAATTACTAAGGCTTTCACAACTCAGATTATAAAGGAATTCTTCCATTATTTCTTTTAGTACTTGTTATGGCTTTATTTTTTATATTTAAATATTTGTTCCATTTAGGTTTTACCTTCATGTAGAGTGTGAAGAATAGGTACTACTGCTTTTTTTCTAGTTGTCTATTCAGTTGTTTCAAAACTACTTACTCAATAGTTCATTTTCCCCCCATTGATTATCATGTATTAAATTCCAATATGTATTTGAGTTTATTTCTATAATTCCTATTCTGTGTTATTGCTTTATCTCTTAATTCATATGCTAATATGAATAAGTTATAGGATAATACTACTCTGTTTTAATTAGTACAGCTTTAAAATATTGTATGGCTAGTTACCCTTTTATTTTTCTTGTTAATTTCAAACATTTTTTTTCTCAATTTAAATTTAATTTTGTATATTAACTTTAGCAATTGGTTCTTCTAATAAAAAACACTTATTGGTGTTTTTATTATGATGTTAAGTGGTTTTTAGAGTAATTTAGGAATTGCGTATTTATGAAATCGAGTTTTTCTATCTAAGAACATTGTGTGGCTTTCCATTTGTTCATGTTTTCTTTTGTGTCCCTAGAGAGCTTTAAACACATTTATTCATATAAATCTTGCACATTTTTGTTCGTTGTTTTCCCTAGAAATCTTATCTTTCTTTTCCTATTGTAAGTGTGGTCTTTATTTCTTAATTATGCATTTTAACTGGTTGTTTATACATGTGTATAAGCTGTTTATTCCTATATGTTTATTTTATGGAAACACACTGTTTCTAAATGTTTAGAAGCATATGCGCAGTATAACAGAGGGCCGCTGGGGTTCTGCACCGTGGGGCTCTGAGGTCTATGGACTTGGCCCCGGGGCACTGCGCCTCTTACTCAACCTTTATAAGCCAGCTTCCTCATGTGTAAAATGGGACGATAGCAGTACCTACCTTGTAAGGTAGTTTTGAGGATTAAAAAGATAAAGCTGGAAAGCACTTAGTCGAACCTCTGGAGCACAGTAAGCCATAGATTAATGTTGGCTACAGTGGTTCTGTCCTCTTAACCACTGAAGCTCAAACCTAGTCAGACATGGGGGTCAGACTGGGAACAGACTTGAACCTCCCAACCAGTACTCCCACGCACCACTCCTCAGAGCTCCCACACCAAAGCCCGCCAGTAGACAAAAGGCTGTGGGGTGGGAGGATGGGGGAAGTGGACACAGAAGGACCCTCACCTGACTGTTGTAGGAAAGGAATGAAAGGGTTCTGTGGTGGTCTGCATTTGGGGGGTCCAGGGAAATCAAAGGAGGAGACACATGCTAATGAAGTAGTGGAGGTGGACAGGGCATTTTTCCCCAGTGGTCATCTTGGATCACCAGGCCGTTTCTACACACAGGCATCCTAGACCCGTCTTTGCGTCTGCTCAGCAGTTCCGTGAGGGGGGAACGGGAAATCACAGGGAGTGGGTGGGATGGGGGAAGCCGGGTCCAGACGTGCCCGACCCCTATCCAAGTGCGCATTCCCCTCCGGATCTCTCTTCACTTCCCTTGTTACTTCTCCTATTTGGGTCTCAGTCCCAAATTATCAGTAGGAAAGACAAGTGACAAACTGGAAAAAGGAGAAACAAGAGGGATTAATATGCTGGGAAGAGGTAGCCTAAGGGACCGTTGGGGTTCAAATCAATAATACCATTTACTAAATACCCCATGGGCAGCAGAAATCCACAGAGCTATATTAGGAGCAGTGTACTAATAGCTACCGTGTCTTAAGTGTCTATTGTGTGCTGCCTGTTTCATGGGCATTTTTTCTTTTATTGCCAACAACAGTCTTCCAAGGCGGTGTTATTAAGCCAATTACACCACCTGTCTCTAGGAAGCAAGGCCTCAGTCCTCTTGGAGCTTAGCGTTTGTGTACAACTGAAGAGTATTTGTGAGCGGAGCTCTCGACCACGGCGGAGCTGGGCAAGATCTTGAGGGAGTCAGCCCTGGGCAGTGGGTGAGGTCCGGAGAAACGGGATGTGATCGGTGAAAGGAAGGATACCGTGCCTATTACTGGAAGAGGAAAGCTCGACCCGAGAGAAGCAGGGGGAGAAGCCTGATGGGCAAGTTCAAGGGGCGAGGGAGCAGCTCATGCTTCCCGCAGCTGGAGCTGGAGCCGCGAGGAAACGCGGGCTAAGCAACTGCAGTGGGCAAGAGACGCCCGAGGAGGCAGCTTCCAGCCGGGAAAGTGCTCCATCAGCTCCCAGCCCGCTCGCCCACTGCTGCATCGCTTTTAAAGGGACAGTCACCGGGCTGCCGAGGCTTCGGAAGCGGAAATGGTCTCTGCTCACTGGCTGACGGTCTAAATTCAGACCGAAAGAATGTGCTTGGAGACAGCTGGTGGAAACTGTCCCAGGCCTGTCTTCAGTGGACATGTCCACGTGCTGCTCGTCTTGCCCTGTCAAGCGTCTCCCTCTCTCCATCGCGCCCTCCGTCTGCCTGCCTTTCTTCATTAGGCTTTACAAAAAAGTAACCAACCCCGCGCCTTGTACCCAAGCAGTCCAGTAACGCCTTCGTGATGAATGCGAGCTACTCCGGTGCTTTATGAGAAGTGACACTTCCTCCCCAGCTTCTTGTATCTGCCACTGAGCAGTTAAGGTTAAAGCCCACCGCCGACGTGACTGCTGTAAATACCACGGGGCAGGGCTCTGGAGCTCACTAAACGCGTAAGCGAGACGCACAAGGCAGCCCCGGACGCCCCATGACCCGGGACTGCGGCAAAGGGTGTGGGAACGGAGAGGGAGGACACTGCGCCCCCTCCTTCCTCCCGGCGGGCCAAGCACACCTTCCCGCCCGGGGGGCAGGGGCAGGTCGCTCCAGGTCGCCGGCACCTCCGGCGCCCGAGAAATCTGCAAATTCATTGCTCCCTTTCATCTTCCGGCGAAAGCCTTCCGTCCCGAGTAGGGCCAGCCCCGTCCTTCGCCGCCAGCCTCGAGCTGACCGCCGAGGCGGATCCGACTTCTCCCCATAAAAAGGCTCCGGTTCCCTTTCCCCGCGCAGGGGTCCTAGGCTGCTTTCGACTTTGCTTCTCACTCGCAAGTCCCGCGGTCTGGAGCGGTGCTCAGTCCCGGCAACTTTCACCAGCTCGCCCCGGGAGTCGGGCCCTTTCTAAGACAATGTGAACAAAGAGGAGCAGGGGCGAGCGGGGCGCGCGGGCAGGCTGGGGGCGAGCGTCGGGGCGCCGCGCTCCAGCCGGCCCCGCGGGGATCGGGCGCAGAGAGCGCCGCGCGGCTCCCGGGCGGCTCGGGCGGCGGGTTTCTTTGTCCCGGCCCCGGGCTGGGCGCGAAGGCCGCTGGCCGCGAGCAGAACCGCGAGGCGGGCTCGGGGCTCAGGCTTCCACATGCGCCCCGCGGGGGCAGAGCAGGAAGCAGCGGCCGCGACCCCGGGCGCGACCCGCGCCGGGCTCCCCCGGTTCGGCGGCGGCTTCGGGCCGTGGGGGACTCGGGGACCTCGCCTCTCGCGTCCCCGAGGGCAGGCCCTGCTCGCCCTCGGAGCGCGGTTCGGGGTAGGGAGCCCCCGGCGCGCGCTCCTGCACCCGGACTCTCCGCAGACGCGCGCCAGGCGAGCTCGGGGACAGAGGCGGTGCTCTGGCGCCCCCCAGCCGGCCGCACCGCGGGGCGGGACCTAAACGCAGCGCCGGCCCGAGATGCCCAGGAAGCCCCGAGCCAGACCGGGAGCGCGGCCACAGCGGCCTGTGTGTGCGCGTGGGAGGGGGCTGGGCGCACGCCCCCGTCTCACCTGCCGCACAGCTTGCGCCTGTGTGTCTGCAGGAGGAAGGAGAGAGGAACTGCGGTGTCTGTTCAAGCTCATTAGACCAACCCCCTTCCCTCCAACTCTCAGCTAAGTTTTATTTCATAACGCAAAGTAGCATCAGAGCCCAAGTGAAAACTAGTCTCCCGATTTCAGTCTGCACCTCCGCCACCGCATCGACCGAGGGTTCGGTTCCCGGCTTCGACTCCGCAGGAGAGCGGCCGCCCCGGAGGCCCGGGGCTCCGGCCTCGCGCTCCCTTTGTGAGGCCCAGGCTCGGGGCGCCCCCGGTCCCGCGCTCGGGCACGCGGCGCGGGGCCTGCCGCAGCGCGGCGGGCGCGGCGGGCGCTAGGACCGCGGGGAGCGCGGGCGGCGCGGCGCTACCTTAAACCCAGCCCAATGCCGCTGCCTGCGCCACTCTGCGCGCCGCGGGGCTGCGCAGGAGGAGCGCTCGCCGGCCACCTCGCCCCGCGCCCGCGGCGACACCTGTTCGCGGCCGCCGGCGGCACGCGGGTCCCGCCGCGGCGCCCCTCGCTCCCGCCGCCGCCCGCCGCCCGCGCTAAGCCAATGGACGCCTGCCGAGCCCCTGGAGAATTCTGGATACCAGCTTTGGACGCCTAAAGTTTTTCCTTCTTTTTGTTTTATTACCATTATTCTCATTTTTGGAGGGAGGACGGGGGCAGATTTGTCGCCGCCACCAACGTGAGATTTTTTTTTTCCCCTTGAAGGATTCCTGCTGATATCTGCAGAGTCGGTTAGAGTGAAAACGGCGCATGCCTTCCTGGATCCGTAAATTCTGACGTAGCCCGTGCATCTTAAAAACCCCTATAATAACGCCTAGGCATTTAAGTTGCTATGGTCATTCTGATCTCAAACCAAATGGAGAAACTACGGATTTTTTTCCTTATTACGGTCGGATGGGATGAAGACCTTCCTGCCTGCTGAGAGCCGGGGAATCTATCTGTAGAGATACATAGATACGTTTATCAATATGTCAGTGTGTGAGTATGAAGTGGTGGCTTCTTAGACTATCCGTGGTTTGACCTTGAACCTGTGCCAGTGAAGCAGCAGATGACTTTTATTTATCCATTTAATGGATTGAAGAAAAGGACCTTTTTTCTCTCTCTGCAACTGCAGTAAGGGAGGGGAGTTGGATATACCTCGCCTAATAGCTCCTGGGTTGGCACCATCATTATTGTTTATCGCTGTGCTCCGAAAGCCGAGTCTTCTGATGGCTCCCCTAGGTGAAGTTGGGAACTATTTCGGTGTGCAGGATGCGGCACCGTTTGGGAATGTGCCCGTGTTGCCGGCGGACAGCCCGGTTTTGTTAAGTGACCACCTGGGTCAGTCCGAAGCAGGGGGCCTTCCCAGGGGACCTGCAGTCACGGACTTGGATCATTTAAAGGGGATTCTCAGGCGGAGGCAGCTCTACTGCAGGACTGGATTTCACTTAGAAATCTTCCCCAATGGTACTATCCAGGGAACCAGGAAAGACCACAGCCGATTTGGTAGGTACACCATTAACCCTTTACTGTCCGTGCTGGCATGTTCGGATTGTAACTACCGAGAAGGTGGCTGGGCGGGGGATGCGGGAAGGGGTCTCTCCCTCTCTCTGTCTCGGTCTGTCTCTGTCTTGCTAGCTCAAGGGGGGGTGGGGGGAGGGAAGCCTCCGGAATTGCAGATCTGCCGCTGGCTCTGATGCGGGTCTACATTGAAAGGCCTTTTTTTTTTTTTCTTTGTAAAGGAGGGCGTGATTTATAAATATAACACAAGCCCCTAGTTCTTTTGCATCAGATACACGGGAAGATCGGGTTTAGGAAGTTTCTTTTGAATGGACTGATTCCACGAGTTTAAAGCTTTAATGATTAACTACTGAGAACTTAAAATGCATTTTCCTGAAGGCAGTTATCATCTTGTGTCAAATGAAGTTTTTGCCCCTTCCCTTTTTTCCTCCAATAAGTATCCTGCTTGAATTTTAAATTAAGCGTATTGCTTACTCCCACCGTGAGGGTCTGGAACCCTTTAGCCGAAGGTTGCTGATTGTTCTGTTGGGAAGAGGACTAAAGTCGTATTTTAGACTCTGGGCTGCAGAGGCACTGGGGGAAAATGACTCGGGAAGGGGCAGGGCGCTCACCAGGGGCGTTTGTCCATCCAGCCACGAGTTATTCCCTGTGCTTTGTAATTTCCATGGCGTGCAGCCCTGTGTGGCTCTGGTGTAAATGTGTGCGCCCGTGCAAAAGCTGCGAGCTAATTTTAAAGGGCATTCCGAGGATTTCATTTCCTGAGGAGGGTATTTGTGACTCAGCATGGATAGCTGCAGACCCGAGGGCTGGTGACTGCCCCCTTTAATGAGTGCACACACGTGTCTGCTGGGCCACCCTGAGCCCGACAGCAGCGACTCGGCGAGCACAGTCCCGGGGTGGGGGGAACTGATGGTGGAGGGGCGATTCGGGTTTTTTCCTTACTTACCAAAAAAAAAAAAAAAAAAGAAAAAAAAAAGGAGGGGGGCGTTTGGGCAACCAGACTGTTGGAAGGAGTTAACTTATTGAGTAAACCCACCTGACAACACTTAAACTAGGTCGTAAAAACAAAGTCCTGTGGTGACTTCTCTTCCTCAAGCTTTAACGCCAGATGTTGAACACGATCTAAACTATCTGTGTAGGTTCGTGGGCCGCAGACGATGCAGGAGGTGAGGACGGTTCGGGCCTGAGACGGGGCTGGTCCCGGATGCACGAGCCCCGGGATTTTCTGCCTCGGCTCACCCCGCACTGAACCTACCGGCGTGAACGGCGGGCTGCCTCCCTTCTCTGTTTTGCAGCTTTCAATTACGGAAACGTAGCCCAGAGAAGCGGAGGCAGCTCTGGCCGCTGCGGAGTGGGGACGAAACTTTCCTAAAGTGCTCTCTGCGGCCGCTCCCGGGGCTGCTGCAGGACCCGGGGCGGCCGTGGGCGGGGGCGCCGAGCCCAGACGGGTCCCCGGCGCGCCGGCCGGCAGGTGCCACTCGGCGGCCGCCGGCCAACTCCGCGCGGTCCTAGACGCGCTCGGGTTCGGCGGCTTGCCCCCGCCCCGCGCGCCCTCGGCTGCGGGGACCGCTGTGTCCCGGGCGCCCGGCCGGCTGGCGCGCTGCGGCCGCGCTTAGGGGTCGGGCTTCTTTTGCCTGAGCCGCGTCCCTTCGCGCTCGCCGCGTGTGAGTGCGGGTCCAGCGGATCCAGCCGCCGCCCGGGCAGCGCGGCCGCGCGCGGGGTGGGAGCTGCCGGAGGCGCGCGCGGCGGGGGACTCGGTGGCGGGGCCGAGGCCCCTGAGCCCCGTCCCGGACCCTTCTCCCTCCTTCGACGCTCACAGCCGGGTCTCGGGAGCGGTGGGCTCGCGGCGCCGGAGGTGGGTAGGGCCGGCCGGCAGGGCGGGAGCCGCGGGGAAGGGAGGGGGACAAAGGGCGGCGCAGGCGGCGGGGGCCGCGTGCCATTGTTACCGCTCCCGAGCGGGGCCCGGCGCCCCTCTCCGCGCCCTGCGTGGCTGGGCCCCGGCCCGGGGGGCCCGCGGTGGGCGCCCGAGTGCGGCCGGCGGCCTGGTGTGCAGTCGAGCCCGGGCCGGCAGCGCCCGGGACCCGCGCAGAGTGGCGGGGAGGCTCCGGTTGGGGCTCCTCCACCCCGCCCCCACCGTGGGTGTTTTTTTTTTTTTAAACGCAGTCACCTTTCGTGTAGGACGTTCGCTACACGCAGCCGAGTCATTAGGAATCCGGTGACTCCGCCACGGGGACAGAGAGGGACCAGGGTGGATGAAGGGGACCGGGGACCGGAAAGCGGGGAGCCGAGAGGCGCGCTCTGGGGTCAGCCGGCAAGGACGCTGGCACGGTGGCTGAACAGAGACCGTAAAACAAAAACCCGGCCTCGGCACCCCACCTCCGACCCCGGAGGTGACACGTCCACTCCTTGTCCGCCCGGCGCTGCCGGCGGGCTGGTAGGCGCAGTGCTGGGTGGGAGGCCGGGCAGCGGAAGCCCGGCCGGGGGTGGGGTGGGGGCCCGGCCCGAGCTCGGGGGTCGGCCGGGAGCTGGCTGCGGGGGAGGGGCGCGCCCGGCGCTCGCCGCGCCCTCACCCGGGTTTGGATGCGGCTGAGTGGGTGGTGTGCGCAGTGGGGGCAGGGAAGGAGGGCGAGGCGGGAGGCTTATTTCAGCTTCCATCCGGTGGCAGGGAGGAGCACCCCCGGGGTGACAGCAGTGCCGCGGTCTCCCGCTGCGGCAGGTCCCAATATTAGCAACCTCTGCAGCGCCGCGCGGCCGAGCCTCCCACCCTGCCTCCCGGCCCCGCCCGGGGCGCCGGAGGCGGCGGGCGGGCGCTAGGACCCGGGGCGGGGCTGCGGCCGTCGCACCTGGCGCTCCCGCCCCCGCCCCCGCCCCCCCGCCTCACCTTGGGCCCTCCCCCTCCCCCGCGTGCGCCCCCCTCCTCGCCCGCTGCGCTCTGGGGACTTCGAATGCACCCCCGGTTTCTCTTACGAATCCATAGGAAAGAGTAGCTGTGGGTAGGGGCGAGGGGGGTTTGCACCCTGATTAAAACAGAAGGTGCCTTTTCTACCTGAAACGGAAGGGCAGGAGGAAGCGTGCGGGGAAAATGACGTGCTACCCCCCGCAGCCGCAGGTGACCGCAGCTGCTGGCAAGCGTGGCGGTGGCACTGCGGCGGCGGTGCGGGTCGTGGGGGGGGGGAACCTTACTGCTGTCCCAGCAGGAGCCGCGCGGTGACAACTTAGGTGGGACCTAGAGGGAGCTCTTTGTTTTCCTTTCGGGGGTGCTGGCGTAGAGCTGAGGCCCAGCCTGGAGAAAGGGAACCGGGACTCGTATCTCTGGGTGATAGGCCAGGGGAGCCAGACGGTTCGTTTCCTTTTTTTTTTTTTTTTCCTCTTTAGAGCACTTGCTAGACGGAAAAAGTGAGCAGAAAATCAATTGAGGAAATGGTAATGTGGAATAATAAAAAAGTGAGCGTCGGGCCTGATCCGTTATTTGACTTGGCATGAGGAGCCTGAGCGGGGTGACCCCGGCCTGGTGCGGAGATGCCTGCGTCCCTGCCAGGCGTCTTCCGGCCCTAGTGCAGCTCCGCCAGGCCGCCTGCATCAGGACCAGGGCTCCCGGCTGGGGCTGCCGGGTCCAGGGGTCAGGTGAAGTTGTACCAGAGCGGAGAAACATGATAACAGTACGCTTTAAAAAGAAAGAGGTTCAAAAAAAATCTTACTTCCAGGGTTTCGCACTTGAAACAATGCCGTTCTGGGTATCTGGCTCTTCAATATCTCAGTAAGGGAAAGGCTGCCTATTTAAGGAGCTGTTTTCGGGATAGGTTCAGATTCTTGAAAAATCGGTGGGGTTATGGCTCCCATTCAGCTAGTCATTTCCCACATGAACTCTGGGATTTGCTCAAGTTGCTGCAGACTCGGGCTTGCTGGGATTGGGGTTCTGAGCTGATTGATTTGGCAACCCTGGTGCGGGATTCTCCCGGCCAGCAGGGAGCTCTGTGTGTGGGGGGGGGGGGGGGGGGGGGGCGGGCCGGTTAATCTATTTTCGAAAGCCTCGTGTCAGGCCTCTCTCCACAGCCTGCACACATTCTTGTCCTCTGAAGAATGCAGCTCTGTTAAGTGTTGGGGGCTTTTAGGCTGGAGGGTTGTTTAACACGGACCAGAGTGGAGCTGCTTGGGCTGGCCCTCCCACTTCCCATGGCCAGCGTGGAGGTGAGGCCCATGCAGAGGGGCTCTTGGGAGCTGGGCCAGCTTTGGGGTCATGGTCCCCGTGAGCAGAGCTTGGGGGCTGAGCACTGCTACCTAGTGAGTCCGGGGCGAGGATGATGCTCTGCTGAGGTCATTTTCCGGCAGTGGTCCCAGGAACTGACCTGGCCTCTTGCGGACCACAGATGACCGTGGACCCCACCAGACCCCGTCAGGCTTCCTGGGCCCAGTGAGTGCATCCTCACTGGAACTGTTGCCTGCCGTGAAAGGGAATTGCCAGATGCCACTCGTCACTGACCTCATGCTTCCCAGGCCACTCCATCACTGCCCATTGCTGTGGCCCTTCTGAACTGCCTAAGAGAGATGGGCCACCCTGGGACACATGTGAAGGCCACACTTTAATCTCAGGCACAGCCCCACCATTCCCTCCCTCCCTTTCCTCCTTCTTCTCTTCCTAGCTCTTTCCTTCATTCCGTTCCTCTCCTGTGGATGGTGAAGCATGTCACCGTTTCTACACAGAAGCCTTCTCCTGGGCTTTTCCCGAGCCTCACGCCCACGTGAACAGACACTGGGGGAGCGGCCCCGCTCAGATTAGTGCGGTTGGGATCACTTGCTCGGCAGTGGCTCAGGCCCAGGGAGAGGTTAGCTGACCTGGTTGAGGTTCTAGAGTTCATGGTGGACACGATGGTAGCAGGAATGATAAGGATTGCAGTCTGCGGGGGGCGGGAGCTGGTTACCAGGTGGCCAGGGCTTTCTGGCCTTGCAGCTTCGGCCCCCTCTGCACGTGAGGGAACGGCTGTGACTCAGACCTTCTGAATTCTGCTTGCCCTCGGATCGTGAGGTGGCCTCATTAAAAGCTGGGCTGCTCTTTTGAGGTCTCTGCTTCTCGAGGAGCTGCAGAGATAGGGGTGCTGGTTTGAGATGATGAAACCTTTTCCACCTGGGGTCCCTAGATGTAGCCCCTTCTCATGTGGAGCACGCCTGGGAGGCTTGTCTCGGCCCAATTCCTTTTAGGAAGCCCCTCTGACTCTCCTGGTCCAGCCTGAGTGAGCCGCCCAGAGCGTACCCTGAACACCTGCCTCTCACCGCATTTCCCACATTGTTATTACATTTATCTGGTTATTTGTCCTTCCTCCCACTAGACAGGAAGCTCTTTGAGGGTGTAGGCTAGACCTTGTTCATCTTCATACCCTCAGCAAAGGGCATGGTGCTTGGCTTACAATACAGTCACTCCTTAGTTTGCTGACTGAATGAGTGAGTGCATATCTTGCTGATGCCAGGAAGAGATAACAAGATAGATATCTTACTACCTTCATTTCCAAAATGTATAATAATCGTTTCGGACCTTAAGTCCTTTAAAAAAAAAAACCTATGTGCACAAAGAACAACGTGCGAATAGTTTGCACACACAGGTGCCCACCTTCCCAAGTCCTGTGTGATGAGAGCATGGTCCCAGGAGCTCACGTGCCCCTCACTTCCTCTGCTTCTAGTCCTGTGCACTGGGCCCGCAGAGTCTCACCTGCGTAACATCTTCCAGTCACTAGTGAGGGAATAACTATATAAAAGTGGTACAGAAATCACGGATCCGTGAGAAAAGGTGAAAGTGATGGGAAGGTGTGCCTAGTCGGTAAGGACCTAGGCTTTGGAGTCTGACCGCCTGGGGGCAAGTTATCCTTGAACCTAGTGTCCCCACGTGTCATCTGGAGATTAGCGTTTGGTAATGCCTAGGGCTGTTCTGAGGGCTGAATGACATCAGGCCTCTCACTGGGCACAGACTAGATGCTTGAGGAGTCCAGTTGTTAGGATTGTCGCTGTTGATATTATTACTTCTGATGTTCTGCTGACCAGCCAGTTACATGGTTTTGCGAGATCACATGCACTTATTTTTTCTTAGGTCTGATGGGCAATGTCAGTTAATAGTCTCAGAGCTGCCTCCTGCTTAGGGAAAAGAGAAAGATCGTCAGGTACCCTCTTGGTGCAAGTATGGTTTATTTTAGTTTTATGACTTTCAGTTTTATTGACATGGTGTATTAAATCGGTCAGATGCAAAGGGGCCAAATGCTTTCATCTGACAATGAAAGTTGGACATTAATGAATTCCTTATACTATTTCAGGATAACAATGACTTATATTGTGTGTTTTCAGGTAGCTAAGAAGAGATTCACCTGTGTTGTGAGTCCTATAGTAATAAAATGCTACAACGTAAGTTATTTTTAATCATAAGAGTTAGACGTAGTATAATGAAATAAAATGATTCATCAATAAGGGTGTGCATCTCACAAGAAATGACTCTCATGGAACTGCTGCCTTATTTGTCTTTCCATTTGGTTTGTGAGGTAGGGATGGCTGGTAATGAACTTATTTCACATGTATTTTTCACTAGACGGTCACAGGTTATCAGATCCAGAACTCAATTTGTAACTTCTCTTTATATTTATTCACACACTATTTCACATTCTGTTAAAATACATAGTTTTGCAGGTCCAGATAGACATTCTGTAAACTGTAAGCTCAAAATATTTGTTGCATTTTGTGCTTATAACAGAATTAGGAATGCCTCTTTATAAGAAATCTCTTTCCCTTTGTCCATCACCTTGGAGCCTTTGCTTTATTAGATTCATGGAGTTCACATCTTCTTGTGATGCAACACAGCCTATTTTGTGAGAGTTGCAAAATTAATTGTTTAAAACCACATGTAAGTGCTTTTCTGTGAGTCACATGAGACTGACTCTAGCCCAGGGTTACCCTTAGTTTCTTTCTAAACTCTTAAATGTAAGTAAATTTTTTAATATTTGGAGATATTTTAAACAACTCAGTATTTGGTATGTGTTAATACAAGGTTTAAACAAAGTGTAGCACTTTAAGACAAAATGGAAAAAATGGCTGAGCATGAGTGACATTAGCATCGTCCCAATATACCATTGGGTAATCACGTTAAAACAATATGGTCATAGAACCTGGAACTGCTGTTGTATGACCACAGAATTCTGGGTTTATGCCCAGCTTAGGTATTGTTATTCTTAGTGAGGTAAGCAAGGTGAAAGAAGGAAATAAAAGAAGATCGTTATGTTGATTTGATTTTGGGATATAGTATTCCATGCCTATTTTAAATCAAGAGCATTTTTGGAATCAGCATTTTTTTCCCCCAGAATATTGTGTTATCTTAATTGCTTAACTATCTCTTTGGGGCTTAGATAAGCACAGTGAAAATCAATACTTTGTTTAAGCAGAAATATTTGGGATGTGTGTGGGCTTTTTAGTTTTCCAGATGGAGCTCAATAAAGTTATACAATAGAGAGCTGGATAACTTTCGGTGTAAACCAGACAAGTCTTTGGTTGTCATCTCCTATTCTTATTATGAGGGGCACAGACCCTTCTCTGAACAGAATTTTGTTTTTCCAATCCATGGCCATACACAGATACTTAATTTCACATTTTTAAAGTGGAAGTAAGTTTTCTCATACATTATACTCTTTTAAGTTAATTAGAACACGTGCATTGGTTTACTGACATGTCACTTCTCACCATATCTATGTAAATGCTAGCTTTTTTACTTAAAAAATATTTTGTTACGTGTCATGTTGATAAGTATTTTTGTCTCGTTACTGTAAGATAAAATTTAGTTGAAAAATCAATTCTTTGGGGCAGTGGTTTTAAGAGAAGACGCTTCTCGAGTGAAGGTGCCGCCTTCCTCTTAGATGCTCCCAGGGATGTGGACGCTCCAGGGGAGATGCTCTGTGCTCTGACCTGTCTCCCTCTGCTGTTGGTCTCACAGGCATCCTGGAGTTTATCAGTATAGCGGTGGGCCTGGTCAGCATTCGAGGCGTGGACAGCGGACTCTACCTCGGCATGAATGAGAAAGGGGAGCTGTACGGATCAGTAAGTACCGTGAGAGACCTTGCCAGCCTTCCTGACTCACGTTTGCCGGAAACTGCTCTTTCTCTAGCTTATAAATAGAAATGAAACAGTGGTGGGAAGGGGAGTGTAGGTTTTCACTTTTTGAAGAAAACCACTTCATTTTTATTAATAGATATCAGCCCTGGATCTTCACGAGACCAAAGTTTCTAAGCAAATGCTTTATTTATATGCCAAGCCATTTTCATTGTCAAGGAAATAAAAAATTCACAACTGTGAAAAATCCCATCTTCTTGTATTGAATGGGAGTTATTTTTGAAACGAATTGAAATGATCTTCCAAGCTTTGCCAAGCATTGTAATTAAAACTAGAAATAGACCATGCAGTGAGTATAAACCCTTTCTCTGAGCTGCATAAAATTTTCATTATGTAGAGAGAGAAGGGAGATGGAAATTATTGTCAGATATTCTTGTATGTGAATAAGAATATAAAAATATAATAATTATTTGCAAGTGTTATGAGTTTCTTCCTTCCCCTGTCTTACTTCCCATCTCCACTGGGTCGTAAGCTCCTTGGGTGAGGCAAAGAAGAGCGCTCACTGTAGCCCGCCAGGCACGGTTCTAGGTGCCAGGGTTGGGAGGGCAGAAATGAACGAGAGTCCCCCGCTTCTGCTTTGAGAGGAGGGGCAGACTTTGTATCTCTTTACTGCACAGTAGGAACTTGATACATTTCTGCTAAAGGTATGAGTGTGAATACTAGGTTATCAGTTACTGTATATAACTGGAGTTTTCAACAAAAGATTTGTAGTGAAGTCAGCCTTTAGTTTCTTGTTGCCATTATTGGTGGTCAAATGGGGATTTAATCCATATTACCTGCAATATGAGAACTTTGGCTAGAATCTACAAAAAGTTGAAAATTAAAAGACGCTCAGAATGGGAGAAGTTCTGGAGTCCTCTGTTGGCAGAAATGAAGGGCATTTTTATGTAGAATCAGGAGAAATTTTTTCTAGCTATCCTTTTTTTTATCCATATACTAGTAAATACACACACACACACACACACACACACACACACACACACAAGGGTTGGGAGTAGTATCCAACTTTTACTCAGAAACTCCAGGAGACAATAAATGGTATAGTTTGAATATAACACCCACCATTTTTCATGACACAAGGATGGTTTTTCTGCTTTGGTAAAATTTGGATGTAAGATTGATTGATTTTGTTAGACATTTGTCTTTTTAAAGAAGTGCTTCCTCGAGAGAATGGATTATTTTAAAATAGGTTTTTAAGCATAGGATTGAATTTAGTTTTTTAAACACAGTTCTTGGTCTAGATGAAGTTATTTACTTCCTAAATTATCTTCGTCAACGCTTTTAAGTGCAAAGATTCAAGATGTAAGGAAGCCTTTAGATTTTTAAAACATGCAGCGATGTTCTCCTTTTGTCACCCCTCACTTTTTCCTTCACTTTTAGGTCCATAATGTGGATTTAATTCAGTCAGTCATAGGTGGGCTCAGCAGAAGGCTTTCTGTGTTGGGTCGCAGTCTGACCACCTGTGGGTGGGGGGGTGGAAGGGACTGTAGTTTATCACCGTGGTCTCCGGATGTTTTGAGTGTGGATTTCAACACTGCATCTTAAATTATTTGAAAATTGCATATGGAACGCGTAGTTCGTATATGTTACGTTATTTTATAAAACACGCCTTAAGGCAAAGTATTTGGAAGGTGGCAATGAGTGAGCAGACAGAGGCCATGCTGCTTGTCCTCAGCCCTCGGGCCACGTGGACAGCCGATGGCCTTGCGTCCGTGAGGCCTCGGCCTGGCGCAGGGGCGCTTCCGGGGGCCGCCTGCCCCCTCCCTGCTGCCGCCCTCCTCCCTGTGGCCCCATCTGAGCCCCGCTGGGACGAGACCCGCTGACAACGGGGTGGCAGCCAGGCCGGGAGGCCGTCTCCTGGGAGGCAGGGAAGCCGGACTGGAGGCCCTGCTGCCTGATTTAGGGCCTTTCAAGCCCCGCCTGCACCCAGCAGAGCTGGGACAGGGCCCTCTCCCTCTCCGTCCCTTCTCACCCGAGGGCCCTGCTGGGAGGCCGGCGTGACCGGACCGCTTCCGCGCCGTGGGAAAGCGTCTCAGGCGGCTCCGCTGCTCCAGCCTCTCCCGCCTCCACGTTCGTCCTCTTCCCCACCCCGATGGGAGGGTCCCTTCAGACCCAGACACGGGCCACTCCCGCTCGGATCCCTCAAGCCTCTGCAGGCCGAGCCCCCCGTCTTGCTGTGTCCTCTCCCCGAACCACGCTGCTGGTCCGCTTTGCTGTGTCGCCTCTGTCCCTGTCCCTGTGTAGGCCGCGTCCGCCTCGTTGCGCTTCTGCGGACACTTTCGGGCTGCTGGGCCGCGCGGTCAGGTCCCCCCTCCCCCCCGCCCTGCCGTCCCCTCCCCCCTGTGCCCGCGGAGGCAGCCTTCTTTCTTTCAGATTGTGTGAAGATGCTGCCTTTTCTGAAAAACCTTCCCTACACCCCTAACTCGGACCCTAGTTTCTGGTCAGCATTTCTTGTGTTGTCCTCTGGGCCCCGGGGATGCTTTGTTTGTGTTTCCGTCCTCACGCGAGGAATGTACACTTGCGGTGTGGCCGTGTCCCCAGCGTGTTGAGGGCCTGGGCTGCAGCTTTCTTTTGAATATCGCCCCCCCCGCCCCGCCACAGCCCGAGCCCCGCACATGTTGGGTTGAAGACGATTGAAGTCGTGGTTCATTCGTGGCTTCACTGGCCCTGGAGGTGCAGCCCTCGAGGTCATTGTGTCCCTAGGGCCCTGCTGGAGGGAGGAGTCCCCCCCTGCCACCCTCGTGCTGAGCTGGGCTGTAACGCTTCGTCCGAATGTCCAGCCCCAGGGGGCGTGGCCGAGTCTGGAGAAGGTGGTGTCTGGGGGAGAACGGGGACGGGCGTCAGGACATCAGTGGGTGCCCTGCCTGTTCCTCCCATCCGCGAAACCGAGGGCTGGACTTAGGTGGCCCGAATGGCTCCTGCTCTGGATCTCAGGACTTTGCAGGCTTTGCTCCCGAGTCTCGCCTGCCTGGCCGACAGGGTGCTCTACGCGCGTGATGTTATGCAGCGGGACCATCTGTTCCCAGCAGCCGGCCTGGTTTGCCCGTGGTCCGTACCTCATGCAGGTGTGCGGAGGCATGGGGGAGACCATCTCCTCAGGGGCCAGGAGTCACTTTCCACTGCGTTTGTGCTTGTCATCCTGGCGTGGCAGTGAGAATGGGGGGGACACCCATATGTCCCCTTTTCATCCTGATGAGATGGAGAGAAGGATAGAGAGAAACAGGCAACGATACTGTTATTAAATACGCTGGAAACTAGCCCGAGGAGTTTGCTTGTATGAAGCTGTGTGAAGCTCTGTAAAGTGGAAAAGGTGTGTTTCTAAACGTTGGGGAAAACTTGAAAAGACTGATCTCATTGGGAAAGAAGGTAAATAGATTTGGGGAAACAGCCATCACTTTTATAAAGTAAGTGAATGTGTAAATGTAGCAAAAGTTAATCTAAAATGTATTTTGGGATTATTTTTCTCTTTTCATCTATGTAGATCTTTTGTTTCCAAGTTTACATTAGGATTAGATCTAAAAGGCCAGAGGTGAATGGGGTAATACTTCTTCAGAAAAATATGCGGGATTGTGACATCCTATTAGATTGTGGAAATAGGAAAAACTCTATTGCTGATGTGTATCATTATATGATTTAAGGAAAACCTGAGTTGTTCTACTTCTGGGATGGAGTTTGATTATTGTATTCATGTGTTCATTCATCCATGCCTCCATTCATTTGCTCATTTGTTCACAAACATTTATACCTATATGTGCCCAGCATTGTGCTAAGTGCATGACAGTGCAACAAATATCTCAAAATCTGGTAGGAGAGATACAAATAATTCAGTGCAATGTGAAATGCACTGTATTAGAGGAATCACAAGTATCTTGGGAGTCCAGAAGAGTGTTTAAATAACTCCTTGGGGAAATTGGATGGTAGCACTTAATTGGGTCTTGAGGGATGAATAGGAGTCTCAGAAAAGGGAGGGCAGACAAGGAAGGGCACATAATGTTTCAAATGTAAAGATTAGAATATCCTGCCTGGGTGAAATTTAGGGAGGGTATTAGATCTCTCACATACACACTCATTTGGGTGCACACTTGGGCAGAGGATTAAAGTATTAGTTTACATTTGTCACTTTCGTTCTTATCAAAGAGACTAGAAGTAAGGCTCAGTTACTTTTAGGGTCTTAATCTTAATTATCCGAGTACCATCAAGATACTTCAGTGTGTCAAGAATAATTGACTGTAATAAATATCTCTTTAAAAAAGAATGCCTTGAAAAAAATTTAATCTGTTTCAAGGAGCCTGCATTTAATGAGAGATATTGACCTTTTCATTAAAAAAAGGTAGCACAATCACTAAAATTGTAATGATACAGGAGAGCAAGCATGGGATCTGTAAACATGGTGAAAAGGATGACATGGATTTCTGGTTTGTATCCCTGTTAGCACTTACTGTATTCTGTCCAGAGTTTTAATTCCCCATTGGTCTTTCCCGCTGGATTAAGTTCTTAGGAGACAGACTCTGTCTTTACAGTCTGTATGTTTCCTGAAGGCGCTGCATGAGCAGTTGGCACATAGGGTTTGTCACCCCAGCTATCCAGCCGGTCATGCCCTCGTGGACAGCGCTGCCCAGGATGTCGCTGCCCACCTGACCATCCTGGACTTCCACAGGCGGGACCCTGCTTAACTGTCACGGCTGAAGGGTAGGGGGTGGGGTGACTTGCTCCGGGGCTGGAGCTCGGGGGCCGGTGGGCCAGAGCGAGGACTCAGACCAGCTCTAGGGGGCCTGGCCACCGCGCTGACAGAGGTGCTGCTGTTTGTTTGTTGTTCCGTTTCCAGAGACACAGCTGGGCCCGATTCGGTTTCTGTGAGTCCGTGGAATCAGTAACCAAGGTGTGATGGATTTGGACTGTGTTTCCAGTGCACAGGAACTTAAAAAAGCCCAAAGCATTGGGGCAGTTGTTGACTGGGTGGACGTGTGTGAGCCACAGCAGTCCCTTGTGCGGTGTTTCCACGTGTGCGGTGTTTCCACGTGTGCGGTGTTTCCACAGGGGGCGCAGCAGCAGGGGGCCCAGGATGAAGGAGTATGTCTACCTCTGTAAGAGGAAAACGGTGAAGTATCTCAGATCCTCAGATTATTTTTATTATCTTATTTGAATATGTACAAACACGAACCCCTTATGCCACTTTGGCAACTGCAATTCAAAACATATTTATATTAAAATTCCCACTGGACTATAAGACCAATAGACTCTGAAGCAGTAGGGTGGGTCTGATGTGATGGCTGAGATGCTGCCTCAGTGTCCGGGCTTTGAGCTTGGCACACCTGTCCTCCAGGGCTTCTGGGGGAGGAGGTCCTCCCCCCGTGTCTTCCGGTGCGAATTACTGGGAAGCCAGGTGTCACCTGACCTTCACCGACGTTCCAAGGATGTCGTTTCTCTTCCCGGTAGCCCTGATGGTAAGAGTTGTACTGCTTAGCGCTGAAGGTAACTTTAGACACACACGCGTTCTTGGGCGGCAGTATGTGGTTATGCGCGGTCATCTGGAAGGTCTAGAGTGGCCTTAAAATGACCCCTTTACTTTTTCATGAAATGAAGGGTCAGAGAAAACGCTCTTCCAGGAAGCTTGTTGCCCCCAGATTTGGTCCTTTATCCTCCTGGGATCCGTAGGTGCCAGTTGTGAAAACGCCTGGGGCTGGGAGGCCCTGGCAGGGAGGGTCCCTGTTGTTTGCATTAGGTGCTGCGGTGCCCTTGTGAGGGGCTTTGGAACAAGCAGAGTGAACGTGTGTGTCACGGAACAGGACACCGTACCCGATGGCCTGTCCACATTGGACCTAGCAGTTTGTCGTTTTGCTGTGTCAGTTCAGATGACTTTGATGGTGGACGGTGAGGCGTGTCCTGTAGGTCGAGTCTCCAAGGAATGTCATTCCTGTAAAGGGTCATTTGTGCAGTGGGTGGTTTTAAATAGATACTTCGGGTGATAGAGCAAGGCCTTCAATTGCTAGTGTACGTTGCCAGCGTTCAGAGGATCAGGTGGTGACTTTGAAGACAGGAGGGCAGCGCCTCAGAAGAGCATCTGCTGTGTGAGCTGATTTCGTTCATAGTGTCCTTGTTCTAGAGGTGACGGGAATGAGAGTTTAGTGGCTTAGCGACGGAGTCAAGGTAACACAGAGTATGTAAGGACTTACTATTTGAACATAGGTGAATTAGTAAATCTTGCCTGATACATATGCCTGAGTGGCCAGCCGTTTTTGTGAATAAAAGATATATGTGTGTATATATATATATATATATATATTTTTTTTTTTTTTTTTTTTT